>NW_022145599.1:596696-1145729 GCF_000002235.5 Strongylocentrotus purpuratus | reverse complement strand
TCAATCTAGGTATGGTTCACATACAGCTAACAACTAAATCATTCATACCCTTACCAAGTTTTTGGAATTTTGTGAAGTATGTGTAAATTGATTTGTCCTAATATATGTTTCTTGAGATTGTGACACGTTAAAGCTTTATGCATCTGAAAAGTAATCTACAAAGGCCTTTATTTATTAAATCAGTCCACCTTTCATTATTGGGTTTACGAAAAAAACAAAAGCATGAGATTTACAAGGGGTATGAATAATTTATTGGATTTGTGAGTGATATCATTTCAAATTTAATCTTTCGCATATTAATGTGCTTCCAAATTGAAGATGGTAATGTTTATTTTCCTATTGATATAACTTGCAGGGAAGTTTGTCCGTTCAGTCTCCACCAAGGTCATCAAAGAGGTAGGATTACTTAATAGAGGGGTCAGTGACACAAAGACGTAACTCCATTTTGGCCATTTTGAGAAAAAGGTGGTTTATGTGTCAAGGAGTTAAGTCTATGTTTCACTAGTCATTGACTTCAACAGGGTTTTGGGTGGAGTTAAGTCTTTGTGTTTCCTGGAAAGCCACATTTTCCTGAACATTTTGATATCAAATACTCATTTTGGTAAAATATGGAGTTACGTCTTTGTGTCACTGAACCCTTGAATTGCTTTCTAATTCAGGAAATTGAATCTGTATGTAGTTGGAAGTAAGACGATCATGCAAGTAAACTTAGGTCAATGTAGACTGATCTATTCTGTGATGTTTGTGATAGAATAATTTCTTCCTGTTGGAATAAGGTTGAATTGAATTGATCTTTATTTCATTCACCATAAAACGTCATAAAAACATTTAAAATACAAAACATAGTGTACAAGTTAAACAAAATCTTTTACAATAGAATATAACAACAACAAACATGTCATATGAATGTGGAGACAGCTAGGAAAGCCAAAGGCTTTCTACTGATCCAATCAGTAGTGAGTGCTTTAATCGTCAGCTCTGATTGTCAAGAGGCAATAGCAAATATATTTGACAGGTTATGTTTACCGTATTATCAAGAAGCAAAGCTCTTTTTAAAGGCACTTTGTTTCCCCCTAGAAAGGAATGCATTTTTCCAATAATAATTCATGATTTAAGTTTTCTCACTGTACACACATACATACTCTGCCCATGATTTATGGATAATTTGCTCTATTCAGTTGTTTATTCATTAGAAAAAAAAGTAAAAGAAATTTTAATTTACTCTTAATTAATAGTTAGAAAGGATACCTTGCATTCAAACTAGTTGCTAATACATTGTAGTTTCATTTGGTTTTGTTGTTTGGTAGAGAGGACAGCATCTAGAGCGTTTCTTGGTGACATTCCTGGCTTCTGTGGAAGCTGCTAGACCTAAAGCAAGGTAAGCACGCATCCAAGTTATCTCAAATCAAGTTTTATGAGCCAAATCCTGACTATTGATGCGTTGTCCAAGTGACTGTACCAGTGTTGCTAAAAGTCTGATTGGTCAAAACATTGCTCAATTTCATAAATAGTAGCTAAACTTTTATATAAGGAAACTTCACCCCTAAGTCCTTAAAGAGCAATCCCACCCTTGTAATAACTTGTAATAAATATCATAAACAGCATGTCAAAAGTTTGAAATGAATCAGACCAATAATATGGAAGTTATGAATGTTTGAAATATGAGATCACTAAGTCTATGAGAGTCTCAAATTGGCAGTTTGGTCAGTTCTGGGAGTCTAACATTTTCTAGAAAATTTGATGTTGACATTATTTAATCTAAAATGCTACAATATAAATGTTGGGTCTCCGCTGAATATCTCAATGGTGAATATCACAATGATACAAGTATTTCAATACATAAAATTCATCAATTAATTTTTACATCAATTTATGAACGCTACTTGCATCAGAAATATCTAGTAATGGAATCCGAGATAAAGTTTGTTGAATTCTCTATTTTCATGTTGTAACTTAGATATAATGCAGTAATGAAAGCTTATAGATTCTTATACAGAGCATTAGTCATATCCATGTCCTTATACTTGTCATGATTTAGATTATGTTCTTTCTTTTTGTTTGCTTGTAGTGCTGAGGAGGATGAGACGGATCCAGATTTGACGGAGAAAGAAATGGTAAGGGTTCTGATACCAGCTAAGAGTGACGGGGGGGGGGGGGGGGGGGGGGGGGGTTGGGGGGGGATCCCAGGAGACGGACAAAACAAAGAGACAGACAAAACATAGAAATTCAGGAATGAAGAAAGTTAAGGATAGGCTAAAAGACTACGGCCCACGATATAGATAAAACATAGAAATACATAAGAAAATTCAGGAATGAAGAAAGTTTAAGGATAGGCTGAAAGACTACAGCCCACGATATAGACAAAACATAGAAATACATAAGAAAATTCAGGAATGAAGAAAGTTAAGGATAGGCTAAAAGACTACAGCCCACGATATAAACAAAAAAGAGAAATACGAAAGGAAAGATGGGAATTTGATGTCTTATCATGGTTGTTGATTTCATTGGCAAGTGAATGCTACACAATTACATGTAAGTAGATTCAAATACAAATGTATATTCTAGAAATTGCATGTATATTATCATTCTTTCTCTCTCTCCCTCTCTCTCTCTCTGTCTCGCCCTCTCTCTCTCTCTAGCTATCGAGTCTCCTGTTTGAGAACAATGCTGGTCAGGAGTTGGATAGACCGAACCTGAAAGAACCTTGGACCAACCCGGAAGCCAGCTACATGCAGCTCAATGGAATCATTCAGTATGTCTTGTACTTGGGTGAGTAGCTCGGAGCTCGAATCCTCTTTTTTATTTCAAGGGGGTCGTGGTTGGGGGAAAAAAAACTTTTTTTTTAGTGCTCACTATCACCCCTGATTATGTAATGATGAAAATGTTTTCTCTTGGTTTACTTTTTTACTTGTCTTTAATTATTTTTTTCATTACAGCTCGCTCTGTCTTCGATGTACCTGTATGGATGCATCAGATGATTGTAACCTTTGCAAAGATATTTGGAAACTCACTGGAAACATATTTGGATTAGTATGGAAACTCTTGTTTGCTCTCTCTCTCTCTCTCTCTCTGTCCCTCTCTCTCTCTCAATCTTTCTAGCACTCACCCTCTCTATGCCTTTTCCCTTTCTTTTCATCTATGCTCTAGTACAATTGTCATCCTCCTTTAACTGTATTTCTCCTTATCCTCCTCTCTTTTTCCCTCTTTTTCTGTTATCTTTATTTTCTACATTTTTCTATTATTTTTAAAAACTTTTTATTGTTTCATTTCTTGCCTAAATATCACTCAATGACTATCAGCTTATTTCAAGATTTTAGCAAAATTTATACTACCGTACATGTTAAGAAAAAAAATAAAGTGTTATTGGTCAACATGATTTACTAGAAGATAATTGAAAGGCAATTATTAACTAGAGGAAAATGAGATTATTGATGAAAAGATTCTTTATATTCCACTATGATGATAAATGACCATTTGACCTTTGCCTTGTCTAGTTTCATCAATACAAAGACGGAGATGTTGAAGAGTGAGCAGATGGTGGAGCATATCATGTATCTACTCAGAGGTATGCCGAGTCTCATCTCCTATAGTTTACATAGATTAGTCTCTTTGAATTATACATTGGGCTCATTGATTTCACATTGGGCACATGGGCTCTCTGACTTCAAACTACCACATATATGAAGTGTTACATTTTTGTAACTTTTACCAAAATATCAACAATTTGTCAAGATTTTTGTTTTTTAATTGTAGATTTACATAAGGTGTAAGATATTTGCGAGAGTTATTTTTAAACAACATGATTGTTTTATCTTCTTGTTGTCAGCCATTATAGTCGCTACGTGTTTTTATTTTAAAGAGGGCTGTCAGTTTTTGTGATCTAGCGGACACATCTTTGAAGTGTTCTAATGAAAAACAAGGCAAGCACTTCTGCTTTTGCAATATTACCCATCAGTTGACCTATACTGTACGGTAGCAGCCTCATGCAAGCTATTAGAACAACCCAGTTACCCACAAAGTGACATACATTCGTGTATTTTTGTGTGGGAATTGGACAAGGAATCATCTCAGGATTCAACTTAATACACTGATTGTAAATTTACTTGTCTATTTCAGATGTTCTTTTCTTTGATGATGACCCACCCAGGACGGATGCACAGAAGCTTGAGAGGAAAGAGTTTGCTTTCCAACAAATGCTCAAATTCTTCCCAAGTAAGATGTACTGTATTCTAACTGATCAGTGGTGTACTACATGACTTGTGATTTTAATAAATACATGTATGAGTATCATACAAATACTTACACTGTAAGAAACAGTATGGTATAAACATTTCAAGTAAGAAATACTAACTCTTAATGGTCTTGAACATCTACCCAAAGGATAGAGTTTCTTTTATGCTGCTGATAAATCCTGTGTTGATGAAGCAAAGATGTATGTATGTATGTATGTATTGTATTTATTAAACGTCATTGATGTACATTAATATTCTGTTTATAAACATAAAATCACTTTACAATGTAATGTAACAAATCAATTTTCTGTTTGGAAACATATTAGTCAATTTACAATGTAATGTAACATATCAATATTCTGTATTTCCATATTCCGCTGTTCGAAAATTAGCTTGCTGAAAAAGTAGCTTAGCATATGTGCACAAAATAGTTTGCATATTAGACCAACATGAATTCAATGATTACTGTTTTCTTCTCTAGGTATAGTACCCAAGGTTCTTGGAGAAGAGAAGTTTTATGATGGATGTAAGATAGTCTTTGATGCTCTGCAATATCCCAAGCTCAACAAACAGGTGAGTGCTTGTGGTGCGCAATACTTCTTCTCTTTCAATCGTGTAGTACAAAAGCTCCTGTCATTTTTGCAGTACTTCTTTGCCTGAAACTGGGATGCTGGCTAAAGTTTTTAAGATGTGAAAAGTAATGTGTCATATACATATTAATGGATAAGAAATTATAAATTATAATGCTTTATTTGTGACAGTGATGATTGTTAATATGGGGAGAATCCTTGACAGGTCAATGGCCTTTGCTACTCCCTCACATCCATTCCATCACAGTACATGCATCTTTTCTCACTTGTATCATTTGTCTATTTTCTGTTCAATGTTCTTCATTTTTGCATACATTGTATTTTATAAGGGATGTGAAATAAAAGAATTTGAATTTGTATATTTGAAAACAAGTCAAATGATTCATTCTGTGTGTTGAAAATATTTAGACAAATTTGATCATACAAATTTATCATTCAGTCACCTCTGTCAAGAGAGACAAAATGCTTTGTGGGGGGGGGGGGGGGCAGAATAACACAGCTAGACTTCAAGATCAGACCTCTGTGAGCATATTGTATAAAGACAGGGCAATCAAATTTCTGAAATCTCTAAATGTCTATTGATCTTGTAATCGTTTTCTTGTAGCTCTCATACATTCTCTTGGATATTGTCATCAAGGAAATCTTTCCTGAATTATCTGATGAGGTGAGTGAGTTCATTCAATCTGCAACCACAATGCTCCACAATACTCCACAAAGCTTACAGACACATATCTCAACTTAAACTACTTGTTGAGACAATCAACTTCATTGCTCATCCGGATAAAGAATTGTTCCTATTCTTCAAACATGACTTTTCATAAACCCATGTCTTTCAAGAAAAATACAAGGTCTTCTTTTTTTCTTTTTAGTTTAAAAATATTAGGTTCAAATATTAGATTAAGACTAGGGAAACTACCTTGACTCTAAAAAGAAAGTTTCTATTACAATGTATTTCAAAGAGAAATTCATTCAGAAATTGTATTCAATATTATTTTCAAGATGGCAACATTTGCTAACCCACAGTAAAGTATTAGTTTTTAATGAAGTGTTCTGCCTGTTAGAGAAATGGCATCGTCAGGTCTGCAGATTAGAGTAATGTGCAGCCAACCAGCCTGTCTGTAGTACTACTAACATTCCATCACTAGACATTGTGACCACACTTGAAATTAATAAATGGATGTGATGATGTCATACCTGTAACCCTCCCCTTCCCTTCTAAATATATATATATATATATATATATATAGGGAGCTGTTTATAAGAAAATGAACTTTTGATAATCAATTTTTTAAATACTTATTGTTTAAATCAAATACATGCCGTGTAGTAGAACTTGCAAATGAGGCACAGTCTGAGTGGAAATATATTAATATTGTGGGGCAACATTTGAATTTTTATTTTTTTATTTTATCATTGTACAGGATGATGTAGATGAGGAAGCTTCACAATATCAGGAAGATCACTATGAGAAATAATGAAGTAAATGGGGTTGCAATTCACATTTCATTTCTTTTTAATTATCCTGGGATATTATTCCGCAAGAAGATAGTTAACATTATCTATGCACTAGAAAGTCACTCATGCTGAGAAGATGGGTACAGAGGTTGAAAGACTGAAATCAAAGAGGCCATTTTAAGTAGTTTCTGTTACAAGGCATCAGTATTGTTGGATTATGTCTATCCAACAGTACTCAATTTCTTTTTCATAAACATGGTTATCACTATTCCATTCATCAGAATCACAGTTATGAATTATGATAATTATTAGCATAACCATGATCAAAAAGAGTAGTAAAATTTTCAGCATTTAATGAAACTAAATTGTACTGAAGTTTTCATGCAAATATTGGACTTTTTTTAATGTTAAATTTTCTGTGTTTATGTCAACAATAACCATTCCTTCTGCATACCGATTTCAGTTAATGCTACATTTTACTGAAATATTCTGATGAAAGTTGGCAGCTCTTTTATCTTTTAGTCAACAAGTTATATTTGATGCATTTGTATTACTTTTGGCAAGATCTTGATCATTTTGCGATACTCTAGATTTTCTTTTAAAAGAGATATGAATCCAACTGTTTTATATTCATTTCTTTACATGGTCCTCTCAATTCATGAATGTGAAGTTACTGCTGTGCTTTATGATGCTCTGGTTAGGATTTCAAAATGTCTGCTTGTTTGTAGTTAAATGTCAAAGATGCACATGACTTTTTCAACATTGACCAAGCACTGATTACATTTTTATAATGCTGTGATACTAGAATTGAAATAATTCATAAAACAGTATATCTAAATAAAACAGAGAATGATGAAATTTCATTACTTGCCTATGGACAGGCAATGGATTGTGCTGTGCATTTAAACATGGATCATAAATTTTGTTGTGATATTGAAACTAAATCATTCCATTTTACAATTATTCCAAAATCATGAATTGGTGTAATCTTACAGTTTTTTAAAAACAATATTTGTGACTATTTGTAGGACTGCTTCTTCAGTTTTGAGTTGTACATAAAAAAAATAACTGTATGTGACAAAATGAAAATGAGTAACGACTAGTTGCGGTAGTGATGAATGTGTTTTGCTTCATACACATCTAATTACAAAACAGGGTTAAACTGTATCCGATCATGATTATGTTATGTTTATGTTTTAATTCAGCAGTAGGCCCTACTTTAGAATTGGAACCCCAATCATCAGAGTAGAAACTTGTTGCACTTAAACTCTTTCGATCTAGTCTGACTCAATTGTGCATACAAATGATGAAAAGAGGCTTATTGATAGAGCTACAGTATATTCTGTGCATTGGGATCATGAGTTATACAAATAAGTGTGCTACTTCACACCTAGAAGATGAGGTCCTAGATGACTGTGTTGGTCTCATGGCTAAAGTAAATTAGTTCATCCTATCCGTTAATTGCTATAGCTTGTATTTTGTTCCCTTTTTTAGTGTAGTGTTGGCATTTATTAAGAAATGAATGTCTGTAATTCTGTAATTATGTAAACGTACATTGTAAAGCGCTTTGAGAGGGCCTTTTGTCCTGAAATGTGCTATAAAAGAACAAATTATTGTTAATTTTATTATTGACTCCCTCCTGATAGAAATTTTATTCCTATCCAAAACTTGAATAATGTTCTATTTCTCTGTACTGAAACAAATTTGAATTTATATGTATGTACATATGTTTGAAGAGAGCTGATAGAAAACAAACACTTCCAGTGAGTTGCTTGGAAGTCAAGTTTGTGTGTATTTTACACATACCGGTAAATATTTGCATGTATGCTATTGGGAGCCCATAATTTGTCAAAAATTTGATGGCAAAATTCCACATAAATTGTATCATAATGTGAAAGAGGATGTCATTTAAGACACACTTCTGCAAAGATCTTTCTCCCCAAAATGTGTTTGAAGTCAAATATTGATAAAAGAATATATAACTTGGGTTTTGTGTTGTATGCAGAAAACCTAAATTGTATCAATATTTGACTTACATTTGTTTTGAAAATCCTTGCAGAAATGTGTATTAAATGACATCCTCTTTAACATTACGATACAATCTAAGTGAAATTTTGCCATCAATTTTTGGGGCTTCCAACACTTTAGAGGGGCTTTATGGATGTATATTTTGGATATAAAGAATAAAAATTTGTATGTGTTAAATTGTTGCAATATGGAAAATGAAAAGGCACTTTGTATAGTACAGCAATCATGTGTAAAAAAAAAAATCTGTATTAATATCTATTACAAGTTGCAATATATGAAATGTATATGTGTATATGTTATAGTTGTTCAATAAAATCAATGCACTATTGATATCAATGTCATTCTATAATTGTCAAACTCTTGCTTCAGTACAGTATCCAAGACAAGTCTTTCCCCCTTTATGGCCTCACCACATATAATGGTATGTTGTTGGATAGGTGGAAAGCTGTGACTGATCAGCATAAAACCAGTAATAATTTGCCAGAATTAATTTGTTTTGTTTTCAATTTTTTTCCTAAAGCTAGAGATTCCAAGCTTTTCTATGTTATTCGAAAATCAATGAAATCTTTTGAGAGAAATCACCTATTCCCCAAATTTGTTCCTTGACGTATTTGAGAATTATTGCAGGTTTTAGAACTGTCTGTTCACTTATATTCCTTCCTTCTACTCTTGAGGCCATCACATTAATTCATCTCTTTGATCACCATTTCTTATTTTGACTTCAAAGTAAAACACAAAAATGAGAAACTTGTTTTTAGGCAACTTCAATAACTTCATATTTAATTGCACACACATAATATATCTTGGCGACAGATTACCATAGAAGTGAGTGCCTCGAATCAACAGCTGACCTCAAGGTCGTTGCCATTGGCAATATAAAGCTCTTATGGCCTTGTGAAGATATACTCCGATTGTAACAACAAAACAATGGATCTTATTTGTAAATTTAATATTGACACCACACAATGAATAAATCCTGCCTCTTAAAGGGACTGTAGCACGACGAGACTATGTGTCTTTTCTGTGGCCTGACTCGGGACCAATCGGGTATAATACGACTACGCGACCGCAGTATTCATGTGCGTGCAACATATGCAAAAACCGAAGCATGAGGAGAACTTTGGTCTGTTTCGCGAATGCTAGCGCTTGCTGACCGTCAATCAAGTCCATTCCTTAAGGTGCAGTTGCCTAAAAGAAGTTGTAGATGGCGTCAACCCGTATTTGCCATGCTGCACCCCCTTTAAAGCTTTGTACACAAGGCTATACTTTTTATTAGATATGTGCAAGCAACCATTATACAAGGTTTATCAAGAATCTTGTAATGACTTGCAAGTATGTTGAGACACAAGATCATTACTTTCAGTGAGTGGATATGGCCACATATGGCTTTTCAATTACTTCATATTTCAACAATCTTCCATATGTATCTGTACATTTATTTGCAAAACATTCATATATTAAAATGCTCTTAAGTCCAAATGGAAGCTGAATACAAAGAAAGCACCTTCTGATAACGGCATGAACGTAAATATGCAATAAATCATTGCATAGGCATTTAACCTTGTATACACAGCACTATAATCTCACACTAGTAAAAACCTTTACATGTATATCACACTATAAGCTCATAAATTTGCATGCCAGTACCACTATTCTATATCTTCTTTGCTATATGAAATAATATAAGCATCTCACATACTCGTACTCATTACAAGCAAAACTGTACTAAGGGATACTCTAGGGATGAAAGGAGAAATTATTCCTCTTTAAATCTGAAACTGAGGAATATGGTACAGGAGGAAATGTTTGATGAGAAGCATTCTCATTTATCATGTACACACATTGCACAAACCTAATACAGGGAGGTCTACACTCTGCATGAAAACGTATGTCAATGATATTATACAAATATTGCAAGCTCCAGCGCTCAGTATAACAAATATAGGAACCGACAATGTAAGAAATTCATGAGTGATGTTATATTTCACCAAGGTCGGAATAACGGTATGATGGGAATTATGAACTTGGAGGTAATATGTGTTATACTAAATGAATGTAATATTTGTTACACAAATTAAAGGGAAAGTCCACCCTGAAATTAAGTTAGTTTTAATAGGAGTAGAAAAATGAGAGAAACAAGTCAGTGAAAGTTTGAGCAACTTCCGATTAAAAATAAGGAAGTTAGGATTTTTGAAGTTGTGATCAATCAAACACAAATTGGCAACTCTATGACGTATCATGCGAGCTCAACTTCCATTTGCTCAGTACTAAAAAAATCTAAAATTTTCATTTTCCCTCAAGAAAAATTTCAACCGTACATGCACCCTAAATATAATAATTGCAAATATGTTTCTATACTCCCCCTGCAAGGAACAAATATATATTCCATCATCAATAACGAAGAAAACATGATTTTATGGAATATTATGCACAAAGCAAATGAAGGAGAGCTCGTATAATAAGTCACAGAGTTGCCAATTTGTATTTGATTGATCACAACTTCAATAATTCATAACTTTCTTATTTTCATTCAGAATTTGCTCAAACTTTCACTCACCTGATTTTCTTATTATTCTGCCTCTATCGAAACAAACTTATTTTGGGGGTGGACTTTCCCTTTAAGGATAGTTGTGATCTCATGCCTTTCAGCCTTCCGCGTCTAACACAATGCAAACAATGCGTGCTGGGCCGCTTGGATAAGGTATGATGAAAAACATACTCATTTGAACAGGGGGTCAATATAACGTCAAGAAATCACTGGAAATGTGCTAATTACGATCCTCGCAGTCATTATCACATGATGAGCTGTGGACCAATCACAACGTTGTAGCTATGAGAGCTATCTAAACTAACAGTTTAGTATCTCATAGTATCCCATATATGTCATTATGGTAAAACCAATTTACTTTTAGTGACATTTTGGTGTAGGTTCACATAGTTTTAGGTTGCAAAAATGTTGAACCTCTCTATGAAGAACACTTTCAACAATCTAATGTTGCTGGTCCCACTTCACTCTCTCTTGCTTTCAGTACTGAGATAACAAGGTTTCAAAATAAGGTCATTTCCCATGTTTCAATAATATATAGGTTCCACTGCACTGAAAGTTTGCAAATCAGAAAAGTTTCTTGCCACAAAAATGGCCATCATGAATGATTCAAGAAAGATATTTTCATTACACTGTACAGTATAATTGCTCTGTGTTACAGTGATTCTGTGGTCATCCGATGACATGAATGACCTTTGACCTCTGCCTCTTATAGGGAGATGTTAACCTTTCAGAACTACTGAGAAGTTTGATATCAGACACCCTGGCCATCAGACCCATTTGATTAGTGTGTAGTTCTTCTTGCCTGTAGTGGGATAAGGTGAAAAGAAGAAATAAGGAAATGAAAGTACAAAAAAACAAGCCAATTACGTTTTAATACAGTGTTGGTTGAGGTAAAGTTCTCTTCAATAAGCTTTGAAATTCCTAAGAGCACAATAGAGGTCAGCATCATCTGTCCGAATTGAAGTAAACTATTCTCCCTTTTTTAGTTATTTTGAGATTTTATTATGAACAGAACATTATCTACGGGCTGTAAATCCAGAAACAATTACATGCCTGATATATTCATCATCGAGACAATCTGTCATAACAGAGTTTTCTTCATGACAATCCTAAAATACAGCACAACACAAGTAACTGGTTACTGCTCATGAATCCGGTAAAAAATCTCTTGTATCATAGCTTGCAGAATATTAAATTTTTACTTTCCTTATGGTACTACATAGACCCATGTTTTCAGTTTTTTCATTTTACACAGACCAGTCAGAGTCATTCCCAAGAAGGATGACAAATTAAAGAAATTGAAATGACGATCTAACATCTTACATTGAGATTATCAACTTCTCAACTTTATAACAGAAGAACTACTCTTTAGATAAAAATCTTAAGATATCAGGCTGTTGATAGTCCAATCATGGATATACATTCTATCACAAACTTTGTACATAAGGTTTACCATAAAAATATTACAATAAATAAATTTTAAGAATTAAGATCTTAAAAAGGAAAGATATTAAGCTTACCTATTCTGAGTAATGTGACATTATTACTAAGAATATGAAGACCTTTCTGCAGAACTTCATGTGGATTGGTAACTCTCTGTTTATTGACATAAACACCACCATCTTCTATGATTCCTACTCCTCGATCTACAACAAACAAACAAAGAATGATTTTTGGCTTGCACCCAAGAACTAAAGATTGCATGCTTGATCTTGTAATTTAAAAAAAGTCAGAAAAAATTGAACCAGCGGGATTTGAACCTGCCATCTACTGCTTGCCGGGCAGCGACTCTACCACCAGGCCATCACTGGTCCATGGCACAGTCACGATGAACTGGAAACAAACACCTAATGTATCTCCTGATTCATTCTGCCTTATTAACATTCATCGGTCCACCATTAGGACTATAGCTTTGAATGTTAGGCTTCCTGGAGAAGGTTCAATTGTTGTAAAGAATGTTTAGGCTTGCACCCAGTAAATAAGGATGGCACGCTCGATCTTGCAATTCTTGACAGTAATTGAAACTTCTCCTAGGTAGCCTAACATTCAAAGCTCTTGTCCAAATAATATAAACCTATAAATCTAGCAGTCCAGCAATTTATTGCCCTGGGTTTCCGTATTGACATAAAAATAAGAGATGATAATATACTAACCTTTTGGTAGAGCTCCTGCAGCTACAGCAACCTGATAGACAGTAAGACCAGGTTCTAGCATTATCTCTACAAAGCCTCCTCCACTGAAGAGCTGGCTCACTTCCTCTACGCTTAATCTCTCTAAGGCACCGGGATCAGAGCTGTACAAGGCTTCAGTCAAACGTCGGGCCTTCTCTAATCCTTCCTCTACAGAAAACGTTTGAAGAAAAATGGTGATACATATATAATTCAGAAGTATATGATGCATCTACCAAATGTAGAGTACAGTATTATGGCTAGAAGCCAAAAACCACTTGCATTCTAATTATTTTCTTCTTTCATACTCATCATTCTCCTAATATCAAAGTCTTTCTCTGGTCACTCCACTAGAATAAAGTGCTGCAGTTTTATCAGTAGCTTTTTTTTCCCATGAGAAAAGGCATCACACCTATCAAAGCACCACATTTTTTGTTTTATTTCATTCTTTCTATCTGTCATGTTTTTCACATCATTTAAATGTATCTTGTAATATCTCAATGTATCTTGGATGAAAAATGACTTACCCCCATGAACTAATAGGAGCACTTGCTCAGCTAGCAACCTCTGAGCCTTTCGTTTCTCTGGCTTGGCCTACAAAAGAAATATAATTAGGAATAAAATATGAGTGACATCACTCTTTATAAATCAACCTACATGTACCTTTTTATGATTACATCCAAGCACTGGGTTCTGTATAACACTAAGGAGGTGCGATGAGTAAGTGGTAGAGCAGTAGTCTCGTTACCACCAGGACCCAGGTTTAAAACCAAGTCATTACCAAGTCCCTTGGAGAGGACTTAAAGCAGTCGGTCCTCTGGTCCCTTACTTACAAGCATATCCATGCTTTCTTTAATAGCAGTCAGGTAAAACAAACCATCAAACCAATCAAGTTTAAACCATGGGCCAAGAAAAACCTATTTTGTGAATTTGGGTCTTTCATTTACTTTGAAAGCATGTTTGAAAGAAAAATGTATGTACCAGTAGTAACTGTCACCTCAGTGAGTGAAGTAATAGTTCAAGGTATTACTTTTAAACTGAGCAAATTAAAATTACAACATGATATTCATTATAAGATCCAAGTATCATCAAGTGAGCAATTATATTCCATCAGAATAAAAGAGTGCACTTTGCTTGTCATACATTATAAAACAATGAATGTGACAATCACCTTGTGTTTCCTGACTACTGCATCGATGTCTTGTAGAGGCAGGAATGTGAAGAGCTTCAGAGACTTCTCCACATCATTATCATGCATCCTGATGAAATACTAGAAAATACAAATACAATTAAGATAGTCTTTACAAAATATCATTACATCTACAGCTCTTCTTGTAAGTAGTGCTGCTGTTTATAAAGTTACAGAACTGTGAACTGTACACATTTCTGTCGGTCAAGTTTCATTGGTTTTTTGATAAAAAATTAGCAAAAAGCAGGTATTAATTCTTTCCAAGTGGAGTGATGGAAAATATTGAAAAGAAAAGTTATATTGATGACCTGTCACCAGCTACATTAACATTTGGTTTTCTAGTCTGTCAATTTACAGGAGACTTCAAGAAAGCAATATTCTGAAATTGATCTATACAGAGATGCCAACCTCTTAACACACAAAAACAGACCGAGTATCCTAAAAAATCAGATTTTGGAGAGAAAAATCAGATTTTCACGAAAACTCTACACTACCAATGGCCGGTTGGCCCTGGGCCAGTAGAATTTCAGAAAAATGTGATACTGGTACGTACAGTCAAGTAAAATGTTTGCTCTTTCATCAAAATTTTATTCCACTCTTATTATCGTACTAAATACGATTAAATCATACTGGTTGGCATCACAGACTATATCCAAAAGATAATAATAATAATAATAATAATAATAATAATAATCTTTTAAAGTCCACCCCAAATTTTATTAAGTTAAACCGAAAATGGAAATTCTTTTTGATACAGTATTTAAGGATTACATGTATATTGTATTTCCTCAATAAGATGACACTTTTCCATCTTTTCAGTATTGAATTATATATATCTTATATAATTATGTATATTTAAGTTTATTTGTGTATAGTTATGTATTATACCATCAACTGACGAAGAGAGTCTCCTTCAGAAACTCAGTTTCTTTTGGTAATCCCAAGGCATTAGTTGATGTAATTATTGTTATTCGTTTTCTTGTATTCTTTGTAATTGTTATACTTGTTTATGTTCCTGGAAATGAAATATCATTAAAAATTAAAAATCAAAATCCATTTATCAAATCAGTTCTGAATTTCTGCACAGGATGATGTATTCTCTTCACCTTTGATATATTTAATATTCCACATGTTACTATTAATTGCAATGTAATGTACCCTTACCTGATAAAGGTCAAACTCTGAGGTTTTATCTCTGTTAATCCAGACTGCATTACCAGCTGTTTTACCAAGCTTGTCTCCAGTTGCACTCGTCACTAATGGGATAGTCAGACCTGGAAGATAAATAAACATTAATAAGTCTTACAGAATTCTGGGGTCAAATGAAGACAATGGAATACATGTCCATGTATGAACAAAAAGAAATGTGATATTGAGGCCATCTACAGATTTTAAACTTCAATATAATAACTTCGAGATTGATTATCCTTTTTTTTTTTTTTTTTTTTTACTAAATCAATAAAACCTCTGATAAAGGTAGGTTGGAATCTTACAGGTACAGATGGCAGCCTTGAAGGCTTAAAGGACAAGTCATCCTCATATACAAGTTGAATCAAATAAATAGAGACAAATTAAACAAACAAAACAGTGAAAGATTCATACAAAATATTTTGTCAAACATACTGTTTGCTACACAAACATATAATATTATCCTAATCCCACACCCTTTCAATATAAGGACTACTTACCATAAACCTCATTACCAGCTGTTCTTCTGATGAGATCATGACCAGACATGATATTACCTAATTGATCAGTTCCTCCTATCTGTTAATAAGACACAATAGTATAGTTTGATCAGTCATGCACTGTTTGATAGAAGCTACTTAGAAAGCAATAGAAGACATTGTGACAATGATGGTCTTAGTGTTGTTTTTAAGTCTGGAATATTTTCTTGGGTGACTTCATCCAAGATATCTAAGGCTGGAATCTAGTTTGCATAAGTCTGGTATATTTTTCTTATAAACAGAGATAGTAGTCTGCATATCAAGATTTCCAAAAAATCTCAACAACAACAACATTTTATATTCAGAAGACAACTTTTCTCAAAATCAAGATTCTTATTGTGTGAATTCTGATGTTTCATACAGTTTCCTAGAGGATTCATATGTTTAATCATATTTTTGAAACACAGATATGAAAACAATATCTTTAAATTGTGACATTTTAAATTTTTGTTTCTTTCTACAAGAAGAGAAAACCCTGATATATCATTGAGCTGCACATTTTGTTTAATAAGACAACTTGAGGATGAAGCATCTTTGAACAGGACCCTGTTGCACAAAACTTACCATTGATGGTAACTTTGCCATCAACGGCAACTACCATGGTAACAGGGCTTAACAGCCAATCAAAATCAAGGTTTCCATGGTAGTTACCATTGATGGCAAAGTTACAATCAATGGTAAATTGTGTGCAACAGGCCCTGAACACTTGAATTGCTTTTACCTGTATGTTACAGCCATACTGCTCATGTAAGTGCAAGAAGTCATAGGCCTGAAATATTTGATAGGTGAACTCAGAGAAACTCATTCCCTCAGGGCTGTTCAATCTTGTTTGGACGCTGGAAAAGTGAAAATGATGTTAAGGAGAGATAAATACTCTTTTTGTGAAAGGGAAACAATACCAAGTTACAATCAATTATTTCAACAAATACTGGCACACTTTTGAAACATACATTTCTATTATTACAGGACTGGGGCCCGTTCCTCAAAACCGTCATAAGTCTAACTTCTTGACTATCCCATTAAAACGTGTATTAATTCTATAACACATGCTTCAAAGGGAAAGTCAAGAAGTTAGACGGTTTTGAGGAACAGGCCCCAGGACATCAATTATCACTGATATAAGCAGTCTTCTTAAATAAGGGCAATAGAGCATCCTTCATGTATATGAAGTTAATGATGCATCACTAAATAAAAAAAGAGAAGATTTAATATCAAAGCCACAAAAGTGTGAAGTGCTCTGCAAAATTTAATTTCCAATTTTTTCAAAACAGAATACAATTATATCTTGCATGTCTTTAAGGTTGAATTTTTATCTCATTAGATTTAGCTTACCTCTGTCTTGACAGCATAGAACCCATCCTAAAGAATCGACCGTACGTCCCTAAGAACTGCACCAGGTTCTCTGATTTATACCAATCCTGGTTATTCATTATTCTGAAAAACAAAACATTGACAAAAATCTTGATAAATAAACAATGAGTAAATAAAAACGGTACTTATAAAGTGCTTACCAACAGTCTCTAAGCGCTAATACAGGGAATGACACAGGAATGACACAGGACTGATACAGGAATGATACAGAATATTTGAATATATGTACGGTATATTTTAATATTCTTACTTTACTTTTGAGGCTTGAGCATATTAGTCAGATGGATTCAGTGCATTATCAATACTCTAAATTATTATCATTAGTTTAAAAAACCACTACTGGGGTAATTATTTTTACAAGCTAAGTATACACTCACAGGATAAATGTTTTGTAATTTTCTTTTTAGTGTTCAATAATCAGAATCAGGTTCATATCTTTCCCTTTACCATCGAATAACTTTCACAACTTCTATGTGGCTATATTTTTTACTTTAGATAGACAGAGATATTTCTACCTTATATCTGGCAGTGTCTTATCGCGTTTCCAGAAAAGTCTCTCATGATTAGTGAAGATTCGCTGAAGAGACTGGTGAATGGAAGCAGCGTTCCTTTCTACCAGGTCTGGATGTAATGATTCCCTTTCTGTTGATTTGCCACTGGGGTCACCAATCAAAGCAGTGGCTCCACCAATCTAGTACCAGTACATTCAATATAAAACACATTATTTCTATTTTTAAGAGTGATGCCTATGGCATCTATATGTCTTCAATCTTTTGCTGATATAAATTAATGATGTCAAGAAATCAATAGGATCAATTATTTTCACAGCATAGGTGGCACTGTTTAATATGGACCTTTGATAATGCCTTTAATAGGGCCGTTTACAATACCCTGCACATTTAAAGGTCGGGTGACATCCAAATACCACTGTCTCTTGTTAGCTCACTAATGATTATGATGTCACAAGATGAATGAGATCTGAAGCAATTTTTTTAGTGTGGAGCTTAGCAGGTCTGAGAAAATTAAATTGAAAAAATATTAAACAATTTACGAAATATGTTTAGATGTTTTAATAACAAAATATGAGTTGTATGCAGCCCTGCACATCAACAGAAATCAAATTATATTTGGATGTTGTGGGAATATCTAATAACGTCTTTATACAAGACTATATATTTGCAACGTTGAAACGACGACACGAAGTGAAAGTAAAACATAACCAAATCGTACTACCCTTTGTGTCCATTCTCCTTTTGTTGTCTGAATAATACTACATGGTGGCAGCGGTATAAGTGAAGAACCATGGAAAGTTCTCGTCTACCATTGCCAGAAAGCTTTGATAAAGTTGCAGGCTTAAATCAAGCAGAACAATGGCCAAAATGGTCACGGCGGTTCGAGAGATATCGCGTCGCATCGGGCCTCGCATCCAAGCCAGACAGTGAGCAGGTTAGTACGCTACTCTATGCTATGGGTGAATGTGCCGATGATATTATCGTGTCTCTCAATGTGAAAGAGGAGACAGCAAAGTATGATGACGTGATCGCAACATTGAAGAAGTATTTCAATGTACGGAAAAACATTATTGTTGAAAGGGCAAAATTCAACAAACGAACACAACGCCCGGGAGAAAGTGTGGACACATTTATCAATGATTTGTACAGGCTAGCAGAGGACTGTGACTACGATAGACTTAAGGAGGGCTTGATAAGAGACAGAATTGTAGTTGGGGTGCTTGATGACTCCCTATCTGATCAACTACAGTCTAGAGAAGACCTAACTCTCTCAAAAGCAGTTCAATTGAGTAGACAGTCAGAAGCCCGGAAACAAAACAAGTCTGTTGTGAGGGGAGGTGCAGAGAGTGAGAGCCCTAACTCGGCCGTAAACTACGTAAGGCCTAAGAGCAAGGGAACGTACTCGAAGAAAACATCTCAAACTCCGCAGGGTAACTGTAAGTGGTGTGGAAGGCAGAATCATGCACGTGCCAGCTGTCCCGCAAAAGATGCAAAGTGCCATCAATGTGGAAAGATGGGCCACTTCCAGTCTGTGTGTCAAGCCAAACAACCAGAACAGGGAAAACAAGAGGCAGCAAAGCTAAAATGGAAAGCTCGAGTCAGCGAAGTAGATGATTTCGATGACATTGATGTCCCCTTCCTTGGTGAAGTCAGCGAGAACGATCAGACGTACTGGAGTTCATCGATCCTCGTTGATGGGAATGAAACACACTTCAAGTTAGACACAGGAGCAGCCGTTACTGTGTTGTCTGATTCCACTCCATGGCTGAATAAACACATCATGAGACCAACAACCAAGAGGTTACGTGGTCCAGGAAGTACAGTCCTGACTGTAATAGGACAAATGACATCAACTCTCAGGCATAGAGATAAACAGATCAAGGAGACTCTCTATGTGGTCAAAGATCAGGAGTCTTCATTGCTGAGTAGGAAAGCGTGTAGAACCTTGAATCTAGTCCGCAGAGTGGAGGAAGTCGATTCTTGTGATGATGAAACTGCAAACTTCAAGGCTGAGTTCCCTCAACTTTTCACTGGTTTGGGGAAACTGAAGACAGCATACCACATCACGTTAACTTCAGATGCCAAGCCGATGTGCCTGTATACAGCCAGGAAAGTTCCTCATCCGCTTCTACCGAAGGTGAAGAAAGAACTAGAGTCCATGTTGGAGCAAAATGTGATCTCAAAAGTGACTGAGCCGACAAAGTGGTGTTCGGGGATGGTTCCAGTGTTGAAGCCCAGTGGTTCGGTGAGAATTTGTGTAGACCTTACATCTCTCAACAAGGCAGTTGAACGAGAGATTCATCCGATGTCTTCAGTCGATGAAAGTCTAGCAAAACTGGGAAAGAGCACAATCTTCACAAAACTGGACGCCAACAGCGGGTTTTGGCAAATTCCATTGGAGGATGAGTCAAAGCTACTGACAACCTTTGTCACTCCATTTGGGAGATTTTGCTTCAACCGATTGCCGTTCGGGATAACGTCAGCGCCAGAAGTCTTCCAGAGAGCGATGTCCACTATCCTCGAAGGACTTGACGGCGTGATTTGTCACATGGATGATGTGCTAGTCCATGGTGCAACACAAACAGAACATGACATCAGAGTACGAGCTGTTCTACAACGTCTGCAGGAAGCAGGTATCACACTAAATCAGGGAAAGTGTGAATTCTCCAAACAGAGTGTGAAGTTCTTAGGGCACTTCATCGACGACACTGGTGTCAAGGTCGATCCGAGCAAAACAAGAGCTATTCGAGATTTTCCAGTTCCTCGAAGCGTGAAAGAGCTACAGAGGTTCATGGGAATGGTGAACCAGGTGGGAAAGTTTCTCCCAGGATTAGCTGAGATCAACGAGCCCCTTCGTCAACTCCTGAAGAAAGACAATGTGTGGTGTTGGGGAGAAGCGCAGCAGAGATCTTTCACACAGATCAAAGAGATGATGGTCTCGACAGCAGTCTTAGCTCATTATGATCCAGAACTGCCAACAGTCATTGCAGCAGATGCATCCGGGACTGGAATGGGTGCAATCCTGTATCAAGTGCAGACTGATGGAAATCGTAGACCAGTGTGCTATGCATCTCGATCGCTTACCGAGACTGAGCAGAGGTATGCAGTGATTGAAAAAGAGGCACTGGCAGCTACTTGGGCGTGCGAGAGGTTCTCGGAGTATGTACTTGGTCTTCATTTCGAGGTGGAAACTGACCACAAGCCATTGGTCACACTTCTAAACTCGAAAGAACTTGTGAAAATGCCTCCACGACTCCAACGCTTCAGAATGAGAATGATGAGATTTGATGCAGAGACATTGTATGTTCCAGGAAAACAGCAGACATCCGCTGACGCCTTGTCACGAGCGCCAGTAGAGAGGCCAGGAATGGATGATGTCAACTTCATAGATGAGGTTGAATCATATGCATCAACATCAGCCATCAACCTCCCAGTGACAATGCAGAGATTTGAGGAAATCAGAAATGCACAAAAAGCAGATGAAGTATGTGCAAAAATCAGAGACTACTGCGTTCAAGGATGGCCAGACTACATGCCACATAACCCGATCCTCAAACACTACTATGAGCAGAGAGGACACCTGAGTGTGGTAGAGGACTTGCTTATCTACGACGAGAGAATAGTCATTCCGAGAGCTCTGCGACTTGATATCCTTGAGAGGCTACATCAAGGACATCTGGGAATCACCAAATGCAGGGCCAGAGCCAGAGATTCAGTGTGGTGGCCAGGTCTATCAAAATCATTGGAGGAAATGATTTCAAGCTGCTTGACCTGTGCTATCCATCGCCAAGAGGTCCGCGAGCCTTTGATGAGCTCATCCTTTCCTTCAAGGCCATGGGAGCGTCTTGGAATGGACCTGTTCGAACTCAAAGGGAAATCGTTCCTGATAGTAGTTGACTACTACTCGAGGTGGATTGAGGTCAAACAACTCCAAGGTCAGTCAACAATGGCAGTGATTTCTTCGCTGAAGGAGATCTTTGCAGTCCATGGGATTCCAGACCTTGTGGTTTCAGACAATGGTCCACAGTTCGCCAACGAGAACTTCAGAAAGCTTGCTGAAGAGTATGGATTCGTCCATACAACCAGCTCTCCAAGATACCCACAAGCTAGGGGTGAGGCTGAAAGAGGAGTTCGCACTGTGAAAGCGTTGCTGAAGAAGAACGACGACATCCAGTTAGCCCTTCTCAGCTATCGAGCGTCACCACTCCAAAACGGGTTAGCTCCTTGTGAACTTCTCATGGGGAGGAGATTGCAGACTCAGGTTCCTACTTTGCCGCACATGCTGCTGCCACGGGTACAACAGCCGGACCTGACGACTGTGAGAGAGAAAGAGGAGAAGTACAGGTCAGATCAAATGATGACCTACAACAGACGTCATGACTCACGTGAGCTTCCAGAGCTACAACCAGGAGATTCCGTGTGGATCCGTGATCAGTCTCGCTACGGGAAAGTCACCCAGAAAGCGCAACAACCACGGTCCTACCATGTCCAGACAGAACATGGGACAGTACGTCGTAATCGCCGTGCACTGATTGCTGTCCAAGGTCAACCCACCAAGACCAGAGTGCCGGAGTCATCCATGAGCAATGATCCAGAGAGACCTGACGATTCTGATGAAAGCGACTCAACCGGTTCCCAATGTAACCAGCAGATCAACCGGAAGCAGCCTGAGGGAGCCTCTACACCAACAGCTGCGACAGAGACGCGAACGCGATCTGGACGACTCGTGAAACCACCAAAGCGACTGTCCATGTAATGGGTTAAACTTAAATACCAAAATTGGGATTACCTTTGCAGGAACTGAAACTGAACAAGACTTTAAAGGTTTGGACAGTGTTTATTTGGGTTTAATAGTAAACTGGAATGGACTCGGGACTCGAAGAACACAATTAAGGAGAATATCCGTGAACTCTTAAACAGGATTATATTTCGGATTTTTATTGGATTTGAAACTATTTGGAAATCAATAAGAACTCTTGAACTGTTGATAATAAGCTTGGGGGGAGATGTGGGAATATCTAATAACGTCTTTATACAAGACTATATATTTGCAACGTTGAAACGACGACACGAAGTGAAAGTAAAACATAACCAAATCGTACTACCCTTTGTGTCCATTCTCCTTTTGTTGTCTGAATAATACTACAGATGTCACCCAATCTTTAAGAATAGCATATATTTCCTTTGAAAATTCAAAATGGCTTGATGGTTTATATAACGGATAACTAACTGTATCAAGAAGAAGGTGAGGATTGTTAGCACAACTTAAAACTTGCCTAATGAAATCATATTTGCGATTAATATTCATAAATTTTGAGGTACTAATGGATCAAAGACCCTTTCACAGATACATGTATATACAGATATGTATTGTTTCAAATTTAGTTTAAAGGGATACTTGAGTTCTGTTACAGAGGGCGCTACACAAAACAAATTGTGAGATAATGAAAAATTGAGTGTCAAATTTGAAAGAACATACAATTTAAACGACAAAATCATCTTTGTTTCATCAAAATCCGTTCAGAGACGGTTGAAATATCCATAAATATACCATATCTAATATTTTGTACAACCACAAATATTCAATAATTTGAAAAAGCTGTTAAAAAAACGAAATAGCACCTTTTACGTTGTATTACAGCCGATGCCGATGTTGGATTTTTTGTTGGCTTTGTCGTGTTGGTTATATTACGCACAACCAGTCGGCCCATGTATTGTTATTATTAACTGATTAATTAACTAACGGTCAATGGTCACCATATTTTGTTTACAGTGGAGCTGAATTGGTACATGTATGATCGTTTTGGCTAAATTTTTACACATTTTGGGGCCTAAAATTACCTTCATAGCAATATTAGGTCCCAAAAGGGCACAAGATATGTCATAGATAAGAATAAGAGCAATAAGCATGCAATTTGAAGGCATTTGTGGTCTGAAAACAGAACTCAACTATCCCTTTAAAGATAAAGTTGAGTTCTGGTCATGCAATTGTATTGTGAACGAAAAGGTGTGGAATAGATCAGAAAAATTTGATCATGTAGCATGAAAGTATTGGTGTGTACTGCAAGGTTCTGGAGTCATCAAAATCATTACAAAATTTGGCCCAGTCTTTGTAAAGTAACAAGCACTGTACACAGAAAGAACTTCATTTCCTTATCATTCTATTCTCATTACTCAGCCAGTATACATTTTCTACCAAAATTGTTTGGCAAATGACATTTATTTGTAATATTTAACATTCAGTGTAAGTTTGGTTCTGTGGGAATTTGTTTTCTTTCTTTACCAGAACTTAAGTTTATCTTTAATGCAACTTACCAATGCTATACATTGATGTCCTGCTCTTTGCAGTGTATAAGTGCTATGAGAGCTAGAAGATTACCAATGTGAAGGCTCTCAGCTGTAGGATCTACACCACAATAGATACTCTGAGGACTGGATGTCAGAAGCTTGGGCAATTCATCACTGTAGAATAAAAGATAGAGGATTCATTCATTGATCAGGAAGTCCACCCTGCTTATTAAGTTGGCTCTAATAAAAGTACAAAAGTGAAAGAAACTGATCTGTAAAAGTTTGAGGGAAATGCGGATGGAAATAAGAAAGTTATGACTGTTACATATTTAAATCAAGCAAACAGTAACACATACTGGCAACTTTGTGACATATCTTTCAAGTATCTTTCACAGTCGCTTTGTACTGGAACCATTTCCTTTTTTTTCTTCTCCATTTTCCTCTTTGTTGATGAAGGATTAGATCAATAATCAGATGAATTTTGAAAATAAATACATAATAGACCAAAAGCATTAACATCATTGTAAACCTGCATCATTCGAAATTTCAGCAAGCTTACTTGTAAATTAAAATAGTCTGAGATATTACAATACTTATTCAAAACATAAACTATTATATTACCTTTGAGGAGGGAATACATCATTGAAGACACCTCTATGATGGAGAGTCAATATGTTACTGTTAGTGCAGTATGTCTGTCTTCCATTCCGAACCACAAGTTGAGATTGAAGGTATCTTGTAAACAGTCTGTAATCAAATACAAAGTGTAGCTGTATTAGTGGAATAAACATTAAGAAATTTCATTTTCTTGCGACATAATGTATAAAACATTTTCAATGGGTTTTTTAGCCTCTTGTTCCTTCAAATGTTGCAGTCCAAACTGCTTGTAATGTACATTTTGTAAATCAGATTTATGCAAAGTTTATTCATAATAGGTGGAAACATTTTATTTGATTCTCAGTTTCTCACAGACAACAATGAAACTCCAGAAAACTCACCAGAAGGCATCCTAAAAACCTTAATTCTGCTGCCAAAAATGTAATATCAGGGCAAAAATATGAAAGTCTATCAAATGCTTCCAAAGTTCCACCTAGTAATGAGAAACTGGATCTGCAAAAATGAGCTAAAAGTAAAAGTAAAGTAAAAAAAAAAAAAAAAATTAAAAAAAAAAAAAAAAAAATTAGTGAGACCCAATCTACGAAACTGATACTGCAGAGTGCAGGCACCGAAAAAGTGCAGTGGCACATATCACATGACAGATATGTGTCAAGTAACCTCCTGTTTTGCCTTCCTTTATCATGTTTATGATTCACAATCACAGTGTGTCTGAGTCACAGTTTCTGGCCCCCTCTCTCAGCTCACTCAGAATCTAGCGATGTTGGGCAGCTAGCGTGCATGCACTGACTGTAGAAAGCTAAGAATAAGATCACTAAAAAGTGACATTATTGATACTTTTTCCTTTCCTTCTGCCTTTTGGGTGTGATTTTGGAATGTACTGCATTTGTGTACTTTTCCAATGCAGACGTGCCTAATGAACAGCCAATGCGCCCCCTCCCAACATTTTAAAGAACATGAATGATTAATTTCTCAATATAAAATTAAAAAACAGATCTAGAGTCTGGGGCTAGGGAGTAGGGCATCAAAATGCTAAGTCTGTAGGCCTACAGTCAGTAACAAAGAAAGACAAAGTAAGTAAGACTAGATCTAAATAGATTTCTAGACTAGTCTAGTAGATCTAGGTCTAAGTTATACCGAATTTTTCTGTCTCTTTCGTTCGTTAGCCTCTGATTTGGGTAAGGTCGGCTCTCTCTTTAGAGACAGAACAGCCCTATACGCTGTAGTGGACGCGCGTTTGTGTAAAGAAACGTTACACAAAACTCGGCCAAACTTAATCCCTAATTTTGATATTTTACCGGATGCGTATCCGATGCATTTAAAGTCCTAAATTAGCTAAATGCTTAACTACTTCGGTTCCACTTACCAACTTGACTACTTGACTCCGTTTAATGGTCCCTTTTCAGGAAATTATGGGCCAAGATCGACATCCATGAAGAAAATCTTGCAGCCGGGTTGCGTATGACCGTTGACGTCATCTAAATCTCATTCCTTCTAGTCTACGCCGAAGGCAAAATGATTAGACTCTATAACGGAAAAACTGTGCATGTCATTACGAACTCGTAAGGGGAACTTCTTCATGGATGTCGATCTTGACCCATGGCATAATTTCCTGAAAAGGGACCATTAAACCAGGGAGGTGAGACTATGGAGATTGCGTCTCGAAAGAATTTCCCGAGGGAAAGATATTCAAGATTAACTTGGCTTAACAACAAGTAATGTAACCCTCTTCAGCCATCAAATCCATCAACAGCCGCCCTTATCAGACCACAGATGCCCTCTGGCGATCCAAATGTTACGAAGTGTTACGCAACGCGGCCTGCTTCCCTAAGCTCTCCAAACACTTGGTCGTAAAAAAAAGGCTTTGAAGCCATGCGAGTCACCGAGAAAATGACGTCATACTCATTGAAGATGTATATAGCTATAACAGACAAAAATACAAAATCGACAACTTATGGCACAAGGCAACCTGCTATTGGTTATCAAATGCTTTCGCTGTGCTCGGATAACTCTTCTGAAGACGTAGCCATCTGAACCAGCGAAATCGACCAAGGAAATCGTGAGTTAGAGTGAATGCAAGTTTCTCATCATCATCACGTTCTCTTCTAATTATTGACATTTTCCGAAAGTTTCCGAAATTTTTACATAGCTAGGAAGGTAGTCCATAAGTTTATCTCTTAAAATAACTAAATGAAACTGTGTTGTATAATTGCGCATTTGGTTTAATGAGGGTTAGAAGTTGTCAATTCATCACCACTTTTCACCCCGAGTACGGGCCGGCGCCGGCGACGCGAAAGCCGCCGTGCTCGCTGGGCTGTACATGCTGGATGTTGTTGGTGGAAACACACATAGCTGCATTTCTACCCTGGCCGTGTATTGAAAGTTGTGCTATTGATTCTCAACATTTCAAACACCACTGTACAAAACTCAACTGATTTCATTCAAAGGCAGTACTATAGTGACGATTGATGACACCTAAAGAGCATTAAAATACAATTTGTTCAACTTTCTGATGTTAGAAAGAATAATTTAAAAATTAAAATTGTGAGTCTACTGTCAAACTTGCCGATCAACCGCATCGGGATGATTATGTGCATTTGTACTGTATGTTGTGAATGCTGCCTATTTACATGGAGCGGCCTACGCATTCACGATGAAACCATTTAACCGTACATTCTGGTTCGCTGCAACGAATAAGATTTTCCGTTGATGGAATTTCACACGTGCATAACTTGTATTGGTCTCCAACTTCCCATACACCAGGCTCAAGAAAATCTTCCTCAAAATCAGTCAGAAAGTCTAAATCGTCGCCTACCAAATACTCTTCCCTACTGTACGCCGCCATTTTTGTCGATAGCAGCCGATGTGTATTTCCAACAATGCATTTCGCGAGCCCTATGTCACTCAGTTTCGGGAGTGAGATTTACGAGCTGTGCGGTCCGGGTGGGGGATTAACGGGATTATGATAGGGGGAAAAAAGACTCTCGGTGCAACGGACTGCTTCAAAGGGCCCTCTTAGATGCGGAATCCATTTATTACAAGCCCTGATTAAACGGATTCAAGTAGACCTCTAGAACTAGGCCTAGATCTAGATCTAGTCAAGTCAGTGTACAAAATATTAATCATGGACTGGTTCATTTATTCTAGAACCAAAATAAAGTGGCAGATCAAGTCAGGCCGTAATGAATTCAGTTATAGGGATTTAAGCGTTTTCTTAGTTGTGTTTCTGCATTTAATACTCGAATCTCATCAAATCGCAATCCCGTGCAGGCCCAATGCCTGATCGCTGGCATTGCCATACACATACGTGCACGTGTGGGACTACACACACCACTTTTGCGATTCCTTTCTTGAGAATGCAGACAAAGTTACGAATTTCATTAGAAATTGGTAAACATACAATTATACAGAAAGTTATAATAATCATTGCAATAACATAATTTTACCTCTGGATGCTGAAGGAAGCTCTAAGAGACATTTTATCAGCAGATCAGTCCAGCATCTTTATGGGTTTGGTGTGTGAGAAAAGACAAATCTTAAAGTAAAGATGCCGTAAAACCATAGAGATAGTAGTATATCTCTATGCGTAAAACCAACACTTCGGGTTGTGTGCATTCGTGTTGCCCCTCCCCCTTTCGATCACCCAAGGAAAATTACTTATTTTTTTATATTTTTTTAAATGGAGAGGCATGCACGCCGACCAAAATTAAAAGTGAGATTTTCATAGATCCAAGTTAAATTTAATTTCGTCATCATATTATAATAATAGAAAGAGACCATGCACCCAGGCGCGGATCCAGGATTTCTTAGGGGGGGGGGGGGGGGGGGGGGGCCCACTTTTTTGGTCCGAAAAAAAATCGTAACGACTCAGCCAGCCGCTAAATAAGCGGGGGGGGGGGGGGGGGGAGGACACTTTTTTGTGTTTGGTCTCGAAATTTGAAAATTTGACATTTTGTTCCGTTGGGGGGGGGGGGGGGGTTAGGTCACCTTTTTTTAGGTCAGCCGTTGGCTTATTTTTTTATTTTTTTTAAATTAAAAAAAAAAAAAAAAAAAATCACAGAAAGGGGGGGGGGGTGCTCCAAAATACACACATAAAAAACCGAAGGGGGGAGGGTCAACCCCCTACCCCCTCCCCCCTTCCGTACGTGCCTACTCGTCTGAAAATAGTTTTTCCCCTCCCGCGCGAAGCGCGGAAGCTTTTACGTTTCATTAAATCATTAGAAAAAGAAGACGATTCGTTGTACAGTTTTTTACTCTTAATCCTCGTCTTAATTCATCCCCTCTCCCGCGCAAAGCTCGGAAGCTTTTACGTTTCATTAAATCATTAGAGAAAGAAGACGATTCGTTGTACCGTTCTCGACACTTAATCCTCATCTAAATTCAGTTTTCCCCTCCTCCCTCCCGCGCGAAGCGCGGAAGCTTGTACGTTTCATTAAATCATTAGAGAAAGAAGACGATTCGTTGTACCGTTCTCGAAAATAATCCTCGTCTGAATACAGCTTTTACGTTTCATTAAATCATTAGCGAAATAAGACGATTCGTTGTACCGTTATGAGTCATAACTACGCGCTCAAAATACACGGGGGCGGTGGGCTATTCGCCCCCGTGAGCTACAAAATCGCCCCCGTCAGGTTGCTCACGGGGGCGATTGCAAAATTAAAAATCGCCCCGGTGGAATTATAAAATAAAGATAATCTTTTCTGTTATAACTTTAACACAATATTAAGTTTCAATTTTCAAACCAATGACCAATGAAATGGAACTAAGATTAGCGTGCAAGATTTCTCGTTTTATGAGTAGGCCTATTATTACCGATTCAGCTCGCAGTGCAGTGCCGCCGTCAGCAGTGGTTATAGGCCTACTGCGCCGTTAGTAGCGGTGCGTGTGCACGCTGCCGCGCCATGTCTGCTGGAGCTGGAGGCGATCGGGCAAGGGCAGAAACATGGTCATGGCCTGGAGAAGTTTTTCGTTGTCAGCAAATAATGAACCTCGACCAGTAAATCAATATTAGGGACTTTTAGATTTGCAACGTGTGACCTCCTTTTAAGGCACTGCCAGTGCTTAAAAGGACGTCACGTGATTGTCAGTGCCTTAAAAGGACATAACACGTCCACGTCCACGTCCACGCAAATCTAAAAGTCCCTTTTGAGGAGAAGAGGAAGACCAAAACGTCGTGGAATGATATGGTAACATGGGCAGATCTACGGCGGGGGGGGGGGGGGGGGGGGGTAGGGGGTTTAACCCCTCCTCCCACCCCCCCCCCCCCCCCCCGGCCCCCTTGGGCTGCCAAGTGAAAATGTGATATTAAAGCGGGGGGGGGGGGAGGGGATTCTGGAGAGGAGGACTACTAATCTATTTTATTTTTTCAGGGGGCGGGGTAAGTGAAGCGCCGTTTTAGCATGACTTTCTTTTTAACTCTTACTTTCACCTATCTCAGATAACCCTCAGTTTTTGGTTGCTGCTTTATAATTATGTAGTTGATAATGCATGATTAAAATAAAGAGAGAGAGAGAGAACCACCATCATTTTGCAATGGTTCAGGGTTCGTGTAATGTACATTTGAAACCATTTCTTAGCGTCTCAACCCTAAAAAAATAGCAAAACTATTTTTGAGGAAAAGCATTATACTGAATTAAATAAAGAATAATAGCTTTATATTGGATCATACTAATACTGATACGGGCTAAAGACAATGTGGTATTTGTATAGAGGTATTCCAAAATGACATTCTGATAATCAACATTTGTTCTGGTATCATGTATATACGCATAATACAACTGATCTTTATGATTTCTTAACGTGACATAGCTTCTTCTCCCTCTGCAAACAAAACAGAAAACAAGGTTATTTAATAAAAGGACCATGCGACAAATAATCATTGTGATTCAAATTGATGCAAGGTTTTTTTTTTTAAGCAATGCTTTTCACCAGAATCTTCTTTGTAAAAACGACTTTTACAAATCTCAGCCATGCAATTCTGCCACTGTGCTGTAAGATCACTTTGAGATTAGGAGAAGTTATTATGTGATGGGTATTTTAAATTGAATGGAACGTCTCAACTCAGTAAGCATGGCTGAGACTTGTAAAAGTTGTTTTTACAAAGAAGATTCGGGTGAATAGCAGTGCTTATTCAAACAAATATTCGCATCAATTTGAATCACAATCATTATTTGTCGCTTAATCCCTTTTAATGACCATGTTTTCTTTTTCGTTTGCAAGGAAAGAAGAAGATATGTCACGTTAAAGACATCATAAAGATCAGTGTTGTATGCGTATATATTATTACACAGGCCATTAACAGCTATGTAGCTTGTAAGTTTGTAAGAGGGAAAATGCTGATTGAAATGATAATGATGAAATAGCATATAATTGAGGAGTATCATAGGTACCAATTCAATGGATATTTTTATAAAAAAGAGCCCCCGTCAGTAATAAAAGAGCCCCCGTGAGAAGGCTCACGGGGGCTCTTTTTTCGGGGGAAGAGCCCCCGTGGACAAAAAAATAATTTGAGCCCTGGTTATGACTTTTAATCCTTGTCTTAATTCAGTTTGCCCCTTTCCACGCGAAGCGCGGAAGCTTTTACGTTTCATTAAATCATTAAAGAAAGAAGACGATTCGTTGTACTGTTCTCGACTCTTAATCCTTGTCTAAATTCAGTTTCCCCCCGCTTCGACGTTTCATTAAATTTTTAGAGAATGAAGACGATTCGTTGTTCCGCTCTCGGAAATAATTTAGTTTCCCCCACCCGCGCGAAGCGCGGAAGCTTTTACGTTTCATTAAATTATTATAGAAAGAAGACGATTCGTTGTACCGTTCCCGAAAATTATCCTCGTCTGAATTAAGTTCCCCTGCCCTCCCCCGCGCATAGCGCGGAAGCTTTGACGTTTCATTAATTCATTAGAGAAAGGATTCGTTGTACCGTTCTCGACTCTTAATCCTTGTTTGAATTTCAAATATGTACTTTGTCTATTCCCTTTTCTTCCTACGTCCTCTTCCTTTACACTCCTCTCTTTTTTGGCCGGCGTTTATTAGGGACCACCCCACCGCCCCCCCTGGCTACGCGCCTGTTGTCAGATGAACATATGTTGATACCTTGTCCGTCCCGGAAGCTCAGGGGTTTAAGGTTTTAATTTACGGTCAGATTAGCAGTCAGGGGTCCGCCTTAGCGCCCTAGACGGGGTCCAGTCCAGGGGGCAGAGCCCCGGAAGTTCAGGAGTTTAGGCATTTAATTACGGTCAGATGAGCATTATTTTGATACCTAATTGTTACAATGGCAGGTCACTAATTTGCTTTCTCTCCTTTTTCACTTTCCCTTCCCTTCCTTATCTCTCTTTTAGGTTTGCTGGGGGGGGGGGAGGGGCATGGTAATTTTGGTCCCCAACCCCTCCACACATTGTTGGCGGGATTAACCGCAACTGATCTCCGCTTCTTTTCTCCCTTTTCTTTTTTTCTTCCTCTTTTTGTTCCCTTTTAGCTCTCCTCTTTTACTTTTCCTTCCTTCTCTCTTTTTTTAGCGGGGACGGGAGGGCGGGGGGGGGGGGGGAGGCTAGGGTCTTTTGCCCCCCCCCCCCCTCGATCCACAACTTGTTGGCGGGAAAATTGCAACTGTTATCCCCCTTCTTTTCTTTTCTTCTTCCTATTTTGTCCTTCCCTTTATCTCCTCTTTATCTTTTTTCTTTCCCTTTCCTTCCTTCTCTTTTATTTTTGATTGGGGGGGGGGGGGGGGTGGGGGGGAGGGGGGGGGAGGGGGAGGCAAGTCCTCCCCCCGATCTCCTTCTTCCCTCTTTTCTTTTCTTCTTCCTCTTCTTTTTTTTCCCTTCCTCTCTTCTTTCCCTTCTTTTCCTCTCTCTCTCTTTTTTTTTTTTTTTTTTTTTGCGGGGGGGGGGGGGGGGGGGGGGGGCCAAGGCACGCTCGGCCCCCCCCTGGATCGCGCCTGCATGCACCTAACTGCAAAAAAGAGAGGTACGGTGGCACGAATATTTATAGTCAACGGGTCTACCATGTTTTTAATAACATATTAATCTGAAATACTTGCATACTGGCGCGTACGCAGGGGAGGGGGGGGGGGGGGGGGGGAGGGGGGGGGGGGGGGGGGGGGGGGGGGGTGGGCTTTGGGGTTGACCCCCCCTATGGTATTTGTATGTGTGTATTTTTTTAGGAAAACCTCCTAAACCCCCACCCCCCCCCCTTGGGTTTTTTTTTTTTTTTTTTTTTTTTTTAATTATAAAAAAAAAATCATGCCCATGGCTGACCTAAAAAAGGTGACCTTACCCCCCCCCCTACCCCCGAACGAATAAAAATGTCAATTTTTCAAATTTCGAGACCCAAAAAAAATAAAAAAAATAGTGTCCTCTTGCATGTATTTTATATGTTGCAGTTTTATTTGTACACTGTTGGTCATAATGGTGGAATATTTATTTTTACCCCAGTTTAGGGAAGGATTTAAAAAAATTATTTATTTCTAATCGATCTAGATAGTGGCATACGTTATCAGATTTTATTGAATATTAATTTGCGAGTGTTTGTTTTGAGTGACTGCTTAATCATATTTGTGCTACTATGCTAATCAGCTAAGGGACCTACGTCCTTAAGCCATAATTGACAGTAATGAGGATTAATGCCTCACAAAAGGGCACTAATATATAGCTGATCGACACGATTTTTATCCTGGGGCCTCACAGTAACGAGGCCATTGCTTAGCCCCTGAATCATGACTGTACGCAGTGTTTGCTAGGGTACGCGGCCCTTTCCACAAATCCCCCAAAACGAAGAAAATTCAATAAATTGTCAAAAATTCATTGCATTTTCCCCCGGCCCCCAACAGGAAAATTCCTCGGTAGGGCCATGCATTATGGTTCAAGGCATGGCCACACAGAGGAATTTTTCCTGTTTGGGGCCGGGAAAAATGCAATGAATTTTTGACAATTTATTGCATTTTCTTCGTTTTGGGGGATTTGTGGGGGCGGCCGCGTACCCTAGCAAACACTGCGTACAGTCATGATTCAGGGGCTAAGCAATGGCCTCGTTACTGTGAGGCCCCAGGATAAAAATCGTGTCGATCAGCTATATATTAGTGCCCTTTTGTGAGGCATTTATCCTCATTACTGTCAATTATGACTTAAGGACGTAGGTCCCTTAGCTGATTAGCATAGTAGCACACATATGATTAAGCAGTCACGCAAAACAAACACTCGCAAATTAATATTCAATAAAATCTGATAACGTATGCCATTATCTAGATCTATTAGAAATAAATATTTTTTTTAAATCCTTCCCTAAACTGGGGTAAAAATAAATATTCCACCATTATGACCGACAGTGTAGATTCAAGAAGTGTCGTGTAAGTAATTTTAAATTCCTGGATGGGAAGGACGCCACCCCCCCCCCCCATTTCTCAAATATTCCCCCCCCCCCACAAGTGCTCTTACTTTGCGTTGTAAACTCCCCGGGTAAAACTGTCCCTTTTTCTGATAAGTTCCCATTTTTCTTTCTGATAAGTGCCGCTTTTCTTTTTTAATATATGAGCCTCTTTCCTCTTTTTATATTTGTCTCTTTTCACCTCTGATAAGCACCCCCTTTTACTTGACAAGTCTGCTCCTTTCTATAACGAGTGCCCTAAGTCCCACCGCACTAATGGTCAGGGGGGTTAGATCTCCCTGCAAGGTTATCTCATCAAATAAGCTCTCAATAGCATAAGAAAAAGAGGATCATGGTCATCCATTGGGCTTTTTTTTTAATTTGCTCTTTGCAAGTAGCTATAAGTAGTGCAGTGCAGGCTTTAATTCCCAGTTTCCCTTCTGAAAAAATTATTTTCGAATGTGTGAGTGCCTCTTTTAGAATATGATATGTGCCCCTTTCCAAAGTTCTTCATGTTACTATTGATAAATGTCCCTTTTACCTGTATTTGTCAATGTCGCTTACAAAATATGCCCTATAAAGTCATCATTTATAAAGAAACAAACCTAGCTTCAAAGAATAGGCCGGGCAGATTTGTTTTAACCCCCCCCCCTCCCGCTTATTCACCGGCTGGCTGTTTCGCCGCTAAATATTTTCTCACGAATTGGGCCCCCTCTTTGGCCCATTCCCCTGCCACCGGCTGGATCCGCCCCTGCAGAGGGGTGCACTGTCATCCATTTTTTGTTTATTATTATCAAACAAGCAGGAGGAATAGTTGGTAGGGGCGGGGATATATAGATCGGCCGATTAATTTCCCTATTTTTGTCCAAGGTAAATAGTCTAAAAGGTCGTCCATTCGGTATGCAATCGACTGAAATCCCTGTTGATAATATATTGATAGTGATTTATTAAATTATTTCTATCATTTTTTCAAACAATATTCAAGAGCATCAATGTGGCATTGTATATAAATGTTATATAGGCCTATTAAGAACGCTTAATGCGTTATGAGAAAACATGTTATATGGGCCTACAGCGGAAACCTGAAGTTTGATGAGCTTTCAGCTTTAAAATATTGGTATACTAAATGACCCGTCATTAGAGGGGCACTGGTATTATTCAATATGGGAATTAAAAAAAAAAATATTGTTATCGAGTGAAATGGTGCATGGATGTTGAAGTGGTCGTTTCCTCTCTCTCATTCTCTCTCTCTCTCTCTCTCTCTCTCTCTCTCTCTCTCTCTCTCTCTCTCTCTCTCTCTCTCTCTCTGTGTATATATATATATCCGTCTCACCTTCCCGTCTACATTTTTTTGTCCTTTGATATTAGCTACATTAAAGGTACTATGTCTCATTTGCAGGCCCAAAAAATTAAAAAAGGTTAAATTCCAACGGCATTTAAAAGACAATACTAATTTAGAACTTCCCTAAATTGGGAAAGTAACGACTTTTAGTTGTCAAATCGACTTAGGAGCTATAGAGCCAGTAAGTAATAGTCAGTTTTTTTTAGACCATTGTACCGAATGGTCGTACGTTTTAATACTGCGCAAAGATTCAATCAATTTAATTTTGGCCATTACAAGAAGTGGTTCATTGATGTAGACAGGCGCGTACGCAGGATTTTTTTCAAGGGGGGGGGGGGGGGGGGGGGGGGGGGTTACATTTTTAAATCGGGCCGAAAATTTCGCAACGACTCAGCCAGCCGCTGAATAAGCGGGGGGAGGGGGGGGGGGGGTTAAGAGGACACTTTTTTATTTGGGGGGGTGGGGAGGGGGTCGCGAAATTTGAAAAATTGACATTTTGCTCCGTTGGGGGGGGGGGGGTAAGGTCCTTTTAATACCCCCACCCCCACCCCGCCCCCACACTCAGTGTTACCCATACGTCCCCACTAATCTACCGAACTGATTACCGAACTGAATAATGCGCGTGCGTGTTTACTGCACCAGCATGCAGTATTGGTGTAAAATAAACAGCTGCATGGTTCGATGAGTATAAAGTTGCTGGAAAACATTGTGTCTATTGTGACATATTACGTGTGACATGAAAAAATAAAGATGTCTGGATCCATCGAATACCAACCACCAGTCTCCTCCAGAGCACACCAATCTCTACGGCAATGGATAAGAAACCGATGGGGATGCGTGGTGGTCGTCGCGACGGTTCTATTTAATTTCGTGCTGAATGGACTCTTATTTAACTACAACCTACTCTTTGTCGCATTCCAGGAGGAATTTGAAAGCAGTGCTACATTGACAGGTATCTCTAACCATTGTTTTATTATACATCAACCGAGGAGAGGGGGGGGGTCATAACAGTCATGACGCGTCCCGGTCGGCCCTCTAAAGCTAAAGGTCGAATCTCAACTTTATTTTTCTTATACTTCTTTTACATTTCGAAGCGTTGCATGGGATCTTAATCCTGTTCTACATACATCAATCTAGTCACGCTTCGAAAATTTCGTTTATGTTGATGATCAAATAAAGAAAGCACTCTTTATAGATCAGGGAGAGTTTGAAAAAAGAACACAGTAGGAGCAGCGTAATTTAAATATCAAGGGATGGATTAGCGTTTATTTCTTAAATGAAATGAAAGGGCTATTTACTTTCAAGAGTCCTTTCATTTCATTTTAGAGATAACCTCTCTTTCTCTCTTACATTGTTATGTAACTAGTCAAGTTTGGCCCCATTTAAAACTCAATGATCTATTACATTAAATTAATCATTAAGAATCATTAAAAATAATCATTAAATAACAAAGAAGTATTTTGATATTTGCACTAACCTAGACAATTTTGATTGAATTTTGAAACTTTGAAACGCTACTATTACGACTACTTATATTATCGCTTATTTAAATTATGAGCGCTTAAAACAAAAGTAGCTCTTACAAAATCGCAGAATTCGAAGAGAAACTTTGAATGTCTACATTATCAATTAACATACGATTGCAATAAATTTCGGCGATTGCGCTCTCTTTTTAAGATATTGGCACACAAAATGCTGGACTTAGCTCATGGTGCAACCTTTAGTTCAGTCAGGAGTCACATGACGTGTACAAGAGCACGCGCGGAACCACGGGGGGGGGGGGGGGGTCGACGCCCCCACAACTTATTTCTTCCCCTTTGTTCTATCATGTATAGTTGTCATACCGGTGTGTTGGCTCAGTCAGTAGAGCGCCGCCTCACAACCGGGAGCTCGTGGGTTCGAACCCCGGTCACGTCATACCAAAAGACGTTAAAGACGGGAGTTACTGCTACCTTGTTTGGCGTTCAACAATAGGGGATAGAGCAACGTCGATCTGGCGCTGCTCAGTGGCTGTCGGGCTCACGATCAATTGGGCAATTTTTTTTTTCCATTTTCGGTTTAACTTAATAAAATTTGGAGTGGACTTTAAAGATTATTATTATTATTATGACTTGTGACCCCGGCCCCACTCATTTAGGGTAGGTGTATGCATGTTCCCTCACTTTGAAAACACCCCCCCCCCTAATTAAGTCCGGTGTGTAAAGTCAATACGGGCCGGATTTTTTTGTATTACGAGCCGGACTCGGTGCGTGATATAAGTACCCCTTTGTGAGCAATATGACTTCAAAACGCAAAGTTCAATGTATAGTAAGCGTAACTATAGAGGATAGTTGTCCACTTGTCAATTTGGGGTTTTCTTTTTGAAGTTTTTCGGCTGATTTGTACGGTAAAAAAAATTAAGTTCCATGAACCCCTCCTCCCCCCCCCCCCCTTCATTGTAAATGGTCTGGCAAGGCCCCAAACTTGTCAACTCGAAACTATTGGAACTATACTGCGACTTTAAACGCTAGTCCTTGTGTGTCGTACATGGGTTGAAATAAAATGAATTTTGCCCAATTACCTTTGGATTTACCAGTTATTATTTTCGGGTGCCGCGGAGCATAGTTTACGCGAGTCACTTTACGAGATAGCTATCGCCAGAGAAGGACTGAATAAACAAAATGTTTCCCTGAACATATTAGCACTGATAATGCACGGCCTTCGACTATAAGGACAAATAATTAGGACAAAAGCGCCAGCATAGGGCGGACAGTATGCCCCTTACCTACCGCTTACCCCCCGCCCCCTTTACCAACTTCCCTCCTAGTCTTTTACTGGTAGCTCTACCAGTCTGATATCCCAGAGCCAATATCTTATCCCATCCTTCTCTGCTACTCCTATATCCTCTCTCTCTGTCTCTCTCTAGCTCTTCTCTCTTCCCCCCCCCCCTCTCTCTCTCTATATATCTTAGAGGTGGCGCTATAGTTCTGATGAAGGAAGAGGCAGGGGGGGGGGGGGGGAGGGGGTTCAGACCAAAATTACCGACATGTTGTCACTCCTAGTTTGCATAATCATACATGATCTTTAATAACTGTTTTGATATGATAAATACTTCGATATCGTTTCTTTATTCCAGGTTGGGTAGGCGCTCTCCCTCTCGGTATTTCGCTCATGATTGCTCCGTTCGTCAAACTCGCTTCGGAACGCTTCGGCTATAGATTGGTAGCCATCTCCGGCGTCGTTTCGACATCGACTGGAGTCTTTATGACGTCATTCCTTTCTAGTCTCATACCAATGTTTGCTACGTTTGGTGTAATGGCTGGTATAGGGGCAGGGCTTTTCACAGTGTGTGCCTTTGATTTAATAGTCCTGTACTTCCCTGAGAGGAATACAATGAGAGCTGTGGCAATAGCTTCTACGGGATCTACAACAGGTATATACTCATTCACTTTTTCAACCCCTTTTAACAATTGCAATTTAGAATTTATAAAGGCAAAAATCAATATTAGTATCAGGGACGAGTTGTACAAAATATCAAATAAATTAATATTAGATGAGTCAGGTTGCAATCACCATGGGTGTTTAGGGACTGTAACACATATAATTTTTTTTGTTTTAATGAAATGAATCCAATATTGTGCATTCCTTTTAGCTGTAGAATGAAGTTAATCATACGTTTCTATATTTTATTGTTAAAGTTACGATTGATTGAAGGAGATACGATTAACAATGGGAGATGTATTCAGTTATAGTCCTAAATGTTGCATGACCATAATACAGTGATTTCCAAATATGTGTGATTTATCAAATATGATTGTGATTAAGTTATGATAAAACATCGATAATTCTCGGTTTCGTTTTTTTCTGGGACGCACTATATAATAGAATCTTAACTCACGTAATGACTCTGCTACGACAGTTTAATAGCTAAGCGAGTTATTCGTGAGTGTACTTTTTGTGCATTCAAGCATGAATACAAAGACACAGGAAACAAAATGTGTGAACATACAAAATGTATTAGCAAAAAACATAATATTTCCGGTCTGTTATCAAGTGATGAGAACTTTTAAATATTGGTGGTGGTGGTGATGGTTATTTTACCTGACTGCTAAGAAAGCATAAATGCTTGTAAGTAAGCAACCAGACAGCCGACGGCTTTAGGTCCTCTCAGAGGGACCTGGTAATGAGGATTAATGCCTTGCCAAAGGCGCATCGCCTTGGTTTCGAACCCAGGTCACCGGATTACGAGACCACTGCTGTACCGACTGAGCTATCGCGCCTCCTTATATTTATTAAACCGAGATCCATAACTGCTTTTGGTTTTGAAATATAGAGGTATATAGCAATATAACAATAAAGCAAATTTTTGAGCAATTATTGTTTGTCTGTACCACGAAACCCCAACAAAGAGTCACCCGACCTGTCTTTTAAGGCTTGCCTCAATGGAGGAATAATGCAAGGGCCAAACTAATAGAGGATTTAGAACTCAAAATATATTTATCACAATGCTTTGACGGTTTATGGGCTCTTTCTTATTGTTATACATGGAAGGGGGTAGAATAGACCAGCAGCCAATGCCGCATAGGGAACAAGCAAACGTCAATGCAATCTACAGCTTGTACAAAGAAGGGTCTACAAAAAAAATGCAAAATTTTAAAACCCTTCCATTTCTTTGTGCTTCTAACTTGTATTAAGATAGAAAACAATATACTCTGTCAGAAAATATTAAAAAATAAACAAACAAAGAAACAGACAAAAAGATATGACTATGCTGACAAAATGCATATGTTTGTTGAGTGATGGTAAAAATATCAAATCGTGTCAGGCTCTTTTTTTTATGTTTATGGGAGATAAGTATATAGACTGGGTCATAAACATGATAAATAGAAGAAAAGAAAATACAACAGTCAAGAGGTCAAACATAGATGGGTGTACAAACCAGGCGCGGATCCAGGATTTCTTAGGGGGGGGGGGCCCACTTTTTTTTTTGGTCCGAAAAAAAATCGTAACGACTCAGCCAGCCGATAAATAAGCGTGGGGGGGGGGGGGGGGGTGGGGGGAGAGGACACTTTTTTTTGGGGGGGGGGTGTCGAAATTTGAAAATTTGACATTTTTTTCCGTTGGGGGGGGGGTGAGGTCACCTTTTTTAGGTCAGCCATTGGCATATTTAAAAAAAAAAAAAAAAATTTAAAAAAAAAAAAATCACAGAAAAGGGGGGGGGGGTTGCTCCAAAATACACACATAAAAAAAACCGAAGGGGGAGGGTCAACCCCCCCTTCCGTACGTGCCTACTCGTCTGAAAAAATTTTTCCCCTCCCGCGCGAAGCGCGGAAGCTTTTACGTTTCATTAAATCATTAGAAAAAGAAGACGATTCGTTGTACAGTTTTTTACTCTTAATCCTCGTCTTAATTCATTCCCCTCTCCCGCGCAAAGCTCGGAAGCTTTTACGTTTCATTAAATCTTTAGAGAAGGAAGACGATTCGTTGTACCGTTCTCGACTCTTAATCATCATCTGAATTCAGTTTTCCCCTCCTCCCTCCCGCGTGAAGCGCGGAAGCTTGTACATTTCATTAAATCATTAGAGAAAAAAAGACGATTCGTTGTACCGTTCTCGAAAATAATCCTCGTCTGAATACAGCTTTTACGTTTCATTAAATCATTAGCGAAATAAGACGATTCGTTGTACCGTTATGACTTTTAATCCTTGTCTAAATTCAGTTTCCCCCTCCCACGCGAAGCGCGGAAGCTTTAACGTTTCATTAAATCATTAAAGAAAGAAGACGATTCGTTGTACCGTTCTCGACTCTTAATCCTTGTCTAAATTCAGTTTCCCCCCCGCTTCGACGTTTCATTAAATTTTTAGAGAATAAAGACGATTCGTTGTTCCGCTCTCGAAAATAATTTAGTTTCCCCCACCTGCGCGAAGCGCGGAAGCTTTTACTTTTCATTAAACCATTAGAGAAAGAGGAAGATTCGTCATACCGTTCTCGACTCTTAATCCTTGTCTAAATCAATTCCCCCCCCCCTTCCGCGCGAAGCTTCGACGTTTCATTAAATTATTATAGAAAGAAGACGATTCGTTGTACCGTTCCCGAAAATTATCCTCGTCTGAATTAAGTTCCCCCTGCCCTTTCTTCCTACGTTCTCTTCCTTTACACTCCTCTCTTTTTTGGCCGGCGTTTATTGGGGGACTACCCCCACCGCCCCCCCTGGCTACGCGCCTGCTGTCAGATGAACATATGTTGATACCTTGTCCGCCCCGGAAGCCCAGGGGTTTAAGGTTTTAATTTACGGTCAGATTAGCATTCAGGGGTTCGCCTTAGCGCCCTAGACGGGGTCCAGGGGGCAGAGCCCCGGAAGTTCAGGAGTTTAGGCATTTAATTACGGTCAGATGAGCATTATTTTGATACCTAATTGTTACCTAATTGTTGGCAGGTCACTAATTGGCTTGGGGGTTCAGGGGGCGGAGCCCCGGAATCTCAAGGGTTTTAGGCACTCAATTACGGTCAGATGAGTATCGAGGGGCCCGCCTAAGGGCTCTTGGTTGGGTCCAGGGGGCAGATCCCCCAGAAGCTCAGGGGTTTTAGGCGTTTAATTACGGTCAGATGAGCATTTTTGATACCTTATTATTTGTGACACTAGCAGGATACTATTTGGCGTGGGGTCCAGGGGGCAGAGCCCCCAGAAATCAGGGGTTTTAGACATTAAATGACCGTCAAATGAGCATCTAAGGGCCCGCCTTAGGGCCCTAGGTGGAATCCAGGGGGCAGAGCCCTTAGGATTTTAGGCATTAATTTTAATCATGGTCAGATGAGCATATTTTGATACCCGATTATAATGTGACACTGGCAGTTAACTATTTTTTCTTTCTCGCTCTCTTTCTTTCTATTTCTCTTTAATATACTTTTTCAAAGAAAGTGTGGGGGGAGGGGCTCGAGGATCCCGATCCCCGCCGTCCCGCGGGCCCTGATATGTAGGCATCTCAAGAAGCATTTTCTTGCCTGGCTGTAAATTTAGGAATTTGTCATTTCAGCATTATTTGTTAACCACCGTTATGGAATTATAAATAAACCACGTTTGTATTCTATTTCTCCAACCCCCCCCTCCCCTATCAGTATGCCAGTGCCCCCCCCCCCCTCTGATCTACACCTTGTTGGCGGGAAAATTGCAACTGATATCCCCCTTCTTTTCTTTTCTTATTCCTATTTTGTCCTTCCCTTTATCTCCTCTTTATCTTTTTTCTTTCCCTTTCCTTCCTTCTCTTTTATTTTTTTATTTGGGGGGGGGGGGGGGGGAAGGGGGAGGCAAGTCCCCCCCCCCCGATCTCCTTCTTCCCTCTTTTCCTTTCTTCTTCCTCTTCTTTTTTTCCCTTTCTCTCCTCTTTTCCTTCTCTCTCTCTCCTTTTTATTTTTGTTTGCGGGGGGGGGGGGCAAGGCACGCTTGGCCCCCCTGGATCCGCGCCTGGTACAAACAAGTTAAATATAAACATCTCACGTTTCTTCTCGCTTATATATAGAGAACGATATCTCTTCTTTTAGAAAATTAAAAACAAAATCAAAGGAAATACACTTTTTTGATGGCTTACATCTAAAATGAAACCATGCAACACTCAGAAGGTTTGGGGGTGCAGTGTGATATATTTAGCTTTGTCTGTTTTTATCATATATATATATATATATATATATATAATCACTGGATAAATACTGTACCTGTAGACGCAGTTCTCCATCTCTATTAAAAGAAAACAAACTTCGATTATACATTCACAAACAAATATTGGTAGGACATGGTATCTTTATATCTATCTTCTAGATAAAGGGTTATTCCAAGTATATCGAAGTAAAACCAAACGTGTAATGAAATAATTCTGAGATTTTATGTTTTCAATTATGGACATCACGTTTTCAACGGATGAACTTATGAGTATAGGCCAGGGGCGGATCCAGCCGGCGGCAAGAGGGGGGCCCAATTCTTGAGAAAATATTTAGCGGCGAATCAGCCAGCCGGCGAACGGCGAATGAGCGGGGGGGGGGGGGGGGGTGGGGGCGTGGGGGCGTGGGTAAGAGCACATATTTGTTTCTGTTATCACATGTAATATACGCATAATACAACTGATCTTTATGATTTCTTTACGTGACATAGCTTCTTCTCCCCCTGCAAAAAAAAAAAAAACAAGGTTATTTAATAAAAGGATCATGGGACAAAATGATCATTGTATTTCAAAATGATGCAAGGATTTTTTTGAATAAGCAATGCTTTTCACCAGAATCTTCTTTGTAAAAACGACTTTTAAAAATCTCAGCCATGCAATTCTGCCACTGTGTTGTAAGATCACTTTCAGATTAGGAGAAGTGTATTTTTTAATGAGTATTTTGAATTGAATGGAACGTCTCAACTCAGTAAGCATGGCTGAGATTTGTAAAAGTTGTTTTTACAAAGAAGATTCTGGTGAATAGCAGTGCTTATTCAAACAAATATACGCATCAATTTGAATCACAATCATATTTTGTCGCTTAATCCCTTTTAATGACCTTGTTTTCTTTCTCGTTTGCAAGGGGAGAAGAAGATATGTCACGTTAAAGACACCATAAAGATCAGTGTTATATGCGTATATATATACACAGGTCCCGCGGAGCGTTTATCAAAGTGGGGGGCTAAAGTATTTACGATCAGGTAGAGGGTAGCGAGCGTAAATTGGTGTGTGTGGGGGGGGGGGGGGGTTTTAAGGTAAAATTTACGCTACTATCCTATTTGTTTACCGGTTTGGGAGGCTAGGGGCGGGGGGAGGGGGGGGGGGGGAGGGCCGGTAAAATTGGCCCGTAGATCCGCGCCTGGTATAGGCCCAAATAAATGACGCGAAATTACCGCCTATCTGATGCCCTAGTCACACCGCCTGACCGACCTCAGACCGACCTCAGACTTGGCTATGCATGAAGGGTAATGTTAATACATTTTTTTCGTCGGTTATTTGTAGATTTGGTGGTGGTCTTATCAGTATGAAACTTTTAATATGGAAATCAATTTCATCAACACATTTGAATAATTATGTTGCAGCAATAACATTCATTGACTTTAATAATGATAATATAATAATAGTGGAGTCTTTTATAGCGCTCACGTCTGGCACACTGCCACTTTCCGACGGCATTCGAAGTGCATTCCAATCATATTTTGAGGCGCATTCGAGCAGCAATCTAAAGATTCCGACGGCATTCGAAGTGCATTCTCATCATTCGAGCAGCATTCGAGCAGCAATCTAAAGCTTCCGATGGCATTCGAAGTGCATTCCGACGGCATTCGAAGTGCATTCTCATCATTCGAGCAGCATTCGAGCAGCATTCGAGCAGCAATCTAAAGCTTCCGATGGCATTCGAAGTGCATTCCGACAGCATTCGAAGTGCATTCTCATCATTCGAGCAGCATTCGAGCAGCAATCTAAAGATTCCGACGGCATTCGAAGTGCATTCCAATCATTCGAGCAGCACTCTAAAGATTCCGACGGCATTCGAAGTGCATTCTTATCATTCGAGCCGCATTCGAGCAGCAATCTAAAGATTCCGACGGCATTCGAAGTGTATTCCAATCTTTCGAGCAGCGCACTCTTAAGATTCCGACGGCATTCGAAGTGCATTCCAATCTTTAAAGCAGCACTCTAAAGATTCCGACGGCATTTGAAGTGCATTCCGACGGCATTCGAAGTGCATTCCAATCATTCGAGCCGCATTCGAGAGGCAATCTTAAGATTCCGACGGCATTCGAAGTGCATTCCAGTTGGACTCTTTTAATATCATTCGAGCCACATTCGAGAAGCAATCTAAAGACTCCGACAGCATTCGAAGCGCATTCTAATCATTCGAGCCGCATTCGAGCAGCAATCTAAAGATTCCGACGGCATTCGAAGTGCATTCCAATCTTTCGAGCAGCGCACTCTAAAGATTCCGACGGCATTCGAAGTGCATTCCAATCATTCGAGCCGCATTCGAGCAGCACTCTAAAGATTCCGACGGCATTCGAAGTTCATTCTGATCAATCAAGCTGCATTCGAGCAGCAATCTAAAGCTTCCGACGGCATTCGAAGTGCATTCCGACGGCATTCGAAATGCATTCCAATCATTCGAGCCGCATTCGAGCAGCAATCTTAAGATTACGACGGCATTCGAAGTGCATTCCAGTTGGACTCTTTTAATATCATTCGAGCCGCTTTCGAGAAGCAATCTAAAGATTCCGACGGCATTCGAAGTTCATTCCGATCAATCGAGCTGCATTCGAGCTGCAATCTAAAGCTTCCGACGGCATTCGAAGTGCATCCGACGGCATTCGAAGTGCATTCTAATCATTGGAGCCGCATTCGAGCAGCACTCTAAAGATTCCGACGGCATTCGAAGTGCATTCTAATCATTCGAGCCGCATTCGAGAGGCAATCTTAAGATTCCGACGGCATTCGAAATGCATTCCAATCAATCGAGCTGCATTCGAGCTGCAATCTAAAGCTTCCGACGGCATTCGAAGTGCATTCCGACGGCATTCGAAGTGCACTCTAATCATTCGAGCCGCATTCGAGCAGCACTCTAAAGATTCCGACGGCATTTGAGCAGCACTCTAAAGATTCCGACAGCATTCGAAGTGCATTCCAATCCTTCGAGCCGCATTTCGAGAGGCAATCTTAAGATTCCGACGGTATTCGAAGTGCATTCCAGTTGGACTCTTTTAATATCATTCGAGCCGCATTCGAGAAGCAATCTAAAGATTCCGACGGTATTCTAAGTTCATTCCGATCAATCGAGCTGCATTCGAGCTGCAATCTAAAGCTTCCGACGGCATTCGAAGTGCATCCGACGGCATTCGAAGTGCATTCTAATCAATCGAGCTGCATTCGAGCTGCAATCTAAAGCTTCCGACGGCATTCGAAGTGCATTCCGACGGCATTCGAAGTGCATTCTAATCATTCGAGCCGCATTCGAGCAGCACTCTAAAGATTCCGACGGCATTCGAAGTGCATTCCAATCATTCGAGCCGCATTCGAGAGGCAATCTTAAGATTCCGACGGCATTCGAAATGCATTCCAATCATTCGAGCCGCATTCAAGAGGCAATCTTAAGATTCCGACGGCATTCGAAGTGCATTCCAATCTTTCGAGCCGCATTTCGAGAGGCAATCTTAAGATTCCGACGGTATTCGAAGTGCATTCCAGTTAGACTCTTTTAATATCATTCGAGCCGCATTCGAGAAGCAATCTAAAGATTCCGACAGCATTCGAAGCGCATTCCAATCATTCGAGCCGCATTCGAGCAGCAATCTAAAGATTCCGACGGCATTCGAAGCGCATTCCAATCATTCGAGCCGCATTCGAGCAGCAATCTAAAGATTCCGACGGCATTCGAAGTGCATTCCAATCTTTCGAGCAGCGCACTCTAAAGATTCCGACGGCATTCGAAGTGCATTCCAATCTTTAAAGCAGCACTCTAAAGATGCCGACGGCATTCGAAGTTCATTCCGATCAATCAAGCTGCATTCGAGCAGCAATCTAAAGCTTCCGACGGCATTCGAAGTGCATTCCGACGGCATTCGAAGTGCATTCTAATCATTCGAGCCGCATTCGAGCCGCATTCGAGCAGCAATCTAAAGATTCCGACGGCATTCGAAGTGTATTCCAATCATTCGAGCCGCATTCGAGCAGCAATCTAAAGAATCCGACGGCATTCGAAGTGCATTCTAATCATTCGAGCCGCATTCGAGCCGCATTCGAGCAGCAATCTAAAGATTCCGACGGCATTCGAAGTGCATTCTAATCATTCGAGCCGCATTCGAGCCGCATTCGAGCAGCAATCTAAAGATTCCGACGGCATTCGAAGTGCATTCCAATCATTCGAGCCGCATTCGAGAGGCAATCTAAAGATTTGGACGGCATTCGAAGTGCATTCCAGTTGGACTCTTTTAATATCAATCGAGCTGCATTCGAGCTGCAATCTAAAGCTTCCGACGGCATTCGAAGTGCATTCCAATCATTCGAGCTGTATTCGAGTAGCAATCTTAAGATTCCGACGGCTTTTGAAGTGCATTCCAATCATTCGAGCCGCATTCGAGCAGCACTCTCAAGATTCCGACGGCATTCGAAGTGCATTCCAATCATTCGAGCTGTATTCGAGTAGCAATCTTAAGATTCCGACAGCTTTTGAAGTGCATTCCAATCATTCGAGCCGCATTCGAGCAGCACTCTAAAGATTCCGACGGCATTCGAAGTGCATTCCAATCATTCGAGCTGTATTCGAGTAGCAATCTTAAGATTCCGACGGCTTTCGAAATGCATTCCAATTATTCTAGCCGCATTCGAGAAGCAATCTTAAGATTCCGACAGCAATCGAAGTGCATTCCAATCATTCGAGCCGCATTCGAGAGGCAATCTTAATATGATTCCGACGGCATACGAAGTGCATTCCAGTTGGACTCTTTTAATATCGTTCGAGCCGCATTCGAGCAGCAATCTAAATATTCCAACGGCATTCGAAGTTCATTCCAATCATTCGAGCCGCAGTCGAGCAGCGATCTAAAGATTCCGATGACATTTTGAAGTACATTCCAGTTGGACTCTCTTAATATCATTCGAGCCGCACTCAAACAGTAATCTAAAGATTCCGACGGCATTCGAAGTACATTATAATTATTCCCCTTACAAAAATATGTTCAATGGTATACCAATGGTATACCATTCGGAAGTACCACTGAAAATACCATACAGATACCATTCACAACCACCATTTAAATATCATTCGGATACCATTGAGATTACGCTCGCTACGCTTGAATGGGCACCATTCATCTACCAGTGAAATACCATTCAACCTAATAATAATTGTTTGGACGCTCATTTGCATAATCACCAATGGTAGATGATTGGTACTATTTACACTATTGAAATTTGAATATGAAATATGCAAATTTTGTAACATTAAAGGGAAAGTCCAGCCTGAAATTAAGTTAGTTTTAATAGGAGTAGAAAAATGAGAGAAACAAGTCAGTGAAAGTTTGAGCAAATTCCGATTAAAAATAAGGAAGTTAGGATTTTTTAAGTTGTGATCAATCAAACACAAATTGGCAACTCTATGACGTAAAATGCGAGCTCAACTTCCATTTGCTAAGTACTAAAAAAATCTAAAATTTTCTTTTTCCCTCAAGAAAAATTTCAACCATACATGCACCCTAAATATAATAATTGCAAATATGTTTTTATACTCCCCCTGCAAGGAACAAATATATATTCCGTCATCAATAACGAAGAAAACATGATTTTATGGAATATTATGTACAAAGCAAATGAAGGAGAGCTCGTATAATACGTCACAGTGTTGCCAATTTGTATTTGATTGATCACAACTTCAATAATTCATAACTTTCTTATTTTCATTCAGAATTTGCTCAAACTTTCACTCACCTGATTTTCTTATTATTCTGCCTCTATCGAAACAAACTTATTTTGGGGGTGGACTTTCCCTTTAATCTACCATTCACCATTGGCATGGTAGGCCAATGGTGGATGTTGAATGGTAGGCCAATGGTTAATGGTGAATGGTAGGCCAATGGTGGATGATGAATGGTAGGCCAATGGTGGATGTTGAATGGTAGGCCAATGGTGGATGTTGAATGGTAGGCCAATGGTGGATGGTGAATGGTAGGCCAATGGTAAATGGTGAATGGTAGGCCAATGGTGGATGATGAATGGTAGGCCAATGGTGGATGTTGAATGGTAGGCCAATGGTGGATGGTGAATGGTAGGCCAATGGTGGATGTTGAATGGTAGGCCAATGGTTAATGGTGAATGGTAGGCCAATGGTGGATGATGAATGGTAGGCCAATGGTGGATGTTGAATGGTAGGCCAATGGTGGATGGTGAATGGTAGGCCAATGGTAAATGGTGAATGGTAGGCCAATGGTGGATGGTGAATGGTAGGCCAATGGTGGATGATGAATGGTAGGCCAATGGTGGATGTTGAATGGTAGGCCAATGGTGGATGGTGAATGGTAGGCCAATGGTAAATGGTGAATGGTAGGCCAATGGTGGATGATGAATGGTAGGCCAATGGTGGATGTTGAATGGTAGGCCAATGGTGGATGGTGAATGGTAGGCCAATGGTTAATGGTGAATGGTAGGCCAATGGTGGATGATGAATGGTAGGCCAATGGTGGATGTTGAATGGTAGGCCAATGGTGGATGCTGAATGGTAGGCCAATGGTGGATGGTGAATGGTAGGCCAATGGTGGATGTTGAATGGTAGGCCAATGGTTAATGGTGAATGGTAGGCCAATGGTGGATGATGAATGGTAGGCCAATGGTGGATGGTGGATGGTAGGCCAATGGTGGATGTTGAATGGTAGGCCAATGGTGGATGTTGAATGGTAGGCCAATGGTTAATGGTGAATGGTAGGCCAATGGTGGATGTTGAATGGTAGGCCATGGTTAATGGTGAATGGTAGGCCAATGGTGGATGGTGAATGGTAGGCCAATGGTTAATGGTGAATGGTAGGCCAATGGTGGATGTTGAATGGTAGGCCAACGGTGGATGGTGAATGGTAGGCCAATGGTTAATGGTGAATGGTAGGCCAATGGTTAATGGTGAATGGTAGGTCAATGGTGGATGTTGAATGGTAGGCCAATGGTGGATGTTGAATGGTAGGCCAATGGTGGATGGTGAATGGTAGGCCAATGGTGGATGGTGAATGGTAGGCCAATGGTGGATGGTGGATGGTAGGCCAATGGTGGATGGTGAATGGTAGGTCAATGGTGGATGGTGAATGGTAGGCCAATGGTGGATGGTGAATGGTAGGCCAATGGTGGATGATGAATGGTAGGCCAATGGTTAATGGTGAATGGTAGGTCAATGGTGGATGTTGAATGGTAGGCCAATGGTGGATGGTGAATGGTAGGCCAATCTACCATTCACCATTCACCAAATTGTGTTGTTGTATTATTAATCCAAAAATGGTCTAATGAATAAGTAGTGAAAAAGAATACTTAAATATGAATAATATATGATTTAAGGGAAAAAATTGTATGACCTCATTTGCATATATTACCATAAATATGCAAATGAGTAAATTTTTCAACAAATTGAAATTATCATATTATTCTATACACTTCACTTGACATGCGTGCACATTTTCGCGGATATCGGCCGTTTTACGGCCGAGATCTTAAGGGGGGCCATAATGCCCCCCCCCCCCCGGCCGTACTAAAACCTCAAATCGCCCGGCCTTTTTAGGGTTAATATTCCTGCCGGGTACCCATTTACCTTACCTGATATGAAGTGTATAACAAATGTAGATTAATGTCTTGCCAAAGGACGTTAGTGCTGCGACAGGGATTTGAATCCCGTAACTTGTGGTTCCCAGTCCGGAGACATAATCCACTGAACCAAAAACACCTCTATACGGGCTACGACGCCTCTAGAGTCTAGACAACCTTTTAATCATAATAAGCACTTCCAAATTCATTTTGAGCACTGAACATGCTATAAAGGGAAATGAAGAGAAACGTTTAGCAAGGTGCAGACGATTAGTTTGATATACATTAAAGGTAATACAAAGTTTTGGGATTTTTTGAAAATTGTTGGATAGTGATTCTTTACACTTTTTATATATTTGGATGCCCCTGTGGATGTATTATAAGCACAATAAATTTTAGCTCCTAAAACCCTTCTGCTTTCGAGAAAAATTGAATATAAAAATTTACCGGTGCTCCCGGTAAATTTTGATTAATTTCAAATAGCGCCTACGGCCGTACAATGGTAGCTGCGACCAGGAACATCTCAGTATATTTAGTTGAGATATATAATTTCCAAACGGGAAGAGCTAATCGGTCGATTTTAGTAAAGAAACATTGTTTAATTATAGCTTAATTAATATCTTGACCTTGAGAGGGAGCTATACATCATAAAGAGTTAATTATTTACAATTTCATTACTTTAGACTCGATTTCAACCGCAACAACGATCACTAAACTTTGTAGGACCGCATAATTATGCTTCCAATATGTTCATTTGAACCAAATTCATGACCCCATACCAAAACTTTGTATTACCTTTAAACAGATGTTAGTTTTATGAAAGTGAAGTATAAAAAAACAAGCCTCGTAATAACGGACTGATACAGTAACTGTGGATTCTAAACAGAAGACAGGACCATTAGGAATTATGATAATATAAAAGGGAGAAGAACAACTGAGAAATTTCAATATTTTTTGTTAGCAGTGTTAGCAAACAATTATTTAATTTTGCATAATGTTTTTTTTTCTTATCGGTCGGTTGCATCTCTTTTATCATTAGTATATTAATAATTTATTTTCCTTCCTTTCTGTGTAGGAATGCTGGCTTTCTCACAAATAATGGCTCTCCTCTTAAGAAAGTACGGTTGGCGGATAACGCTACGAGTCATTGGAGCGCTTCTCTTTATTGTCGGTCTTCCAAGCGTCATGACTTACATCGTCCCATCTCGTCTCCATAGCAACAAGGAAAATGAGAACGAGTACTGCAAAATGGTGCCTAGAGATAAGACATCTTCCATTGATAAAGCTCCATCACATGAAAATTCCAGGAGACTGCTTGACCAGTCACATGACTCGGCACGTGACGCATCTTTAGGACACGAAGTACAATGTACGTCAGACTCAAGGGCTTATATAATTCAGATTCATTCAGAGGAAGGACTATGTGAAGATGTGGAAAGTTTACTGAAATATGGAGAAATTATTGAAGACGATACTGAGGTGGTAGCTGAAATCTCAGACATTGGCAAGATGCCTGGTAGAGGTTCTGAATTTACTGAAGATGCGCTAGTAAACCCAGACTCGGAAATTGCGCTTCTTGATGAAAAGGAACATTCAGAATCTGTGATTAACTGCAATGCTCCCTCCCAAACTGCGTTTACTGCATCCAAAGTGGTTCCAATGATAGCTGCATACGAATTTGAGGAGAACATCATCACTGAAGATCAATCTGTGATGAAGACCGAGTCAGCATTTCAGTTAAATTCGATGAGTTATAACAATAATGACAATGGGGACACTGACAAGAATATATCCATTTTGGAAGATGGTGATAGCGTGCTGACGAGATCGGAATTAGCTGAGGAGGATCATCAAGATCCTAGAATGCTTTGGAAAATAGGAAGGGCGTTGACCTTTCCTGAGCTGTGGATGGTATCTATTTCAAACATCCTCAATGGAATAGGAGATTGTTTCTATTATATCAATGTGGTAAGGAAGGAGAGTAAAATTTTCCAGTGTTGATATTAAAGAGTCTTTGATATTTCTGTAGAGTAATTATATTATTTTATTTCTGTGTGGTGTTGTTATTTCAGAGACACCAATGTGTGTTGCATTATAATACCAAACGAAGAAGAAGAAGAAGTTTGATTGCTCTTTTGTGTGAGCAAGATACTAGGCTACACTCTGCATTGAAAAGTTAATAAGTAAATGATAAAGGGAGCATCAATGAAAACTGATCGAACAAATTCATTGATTCTTCAATTAATTCGTTTAATTCAAGGTTTAATTCAAGCTTACGGCATAGTCTTTGGAATCATTTACCATTTAATTTGAGAATCATAACTTCCTTATAAATCCAAGCTGAAAACTTGGCACTATGACACTCATCCGAACTTTCTCGTCCAAACTTTCTCATTCTTTCTATTTTTCTTGTGCGCCTCTGAATAGCATTGTCTAGATAGACGGCGCTATACAAATGCCTATGATCATTATTATTAGTATAGTTTATGATGAAAATCTAAATTAATACTGTACATAATGATCTTGATTATAAATGAAAAATGATAAATGACAAAGATGAATCTATATGTGTATGATCTTTAATTGCAGATCAGCTATTTGATGTCTATCGGGTTTGAAGAAGAGACGGGAGTTCAGTTTGTGTCTTTCATTGCCTTGTCTAGTCTTGTCTGTAAAGTGCTTCTGGTTCTGGTAGGAGAATATGTGCCATTTCCAAGAATCTTCCTACTGGTCTTCGCTAACTTCATCAGTATCCTCGCCCTAATTGCGTTCATGTTGGTCACGAATGTCGTACCTGTACTCTGTATCGCCATTGGTAATTACAATCAAAGTTGAATTGCGATCGATACCAGTAACATGCAACTAGCTAATCAGGATGCTTCATGTTACAGATCTCATCAAGACAGTTGATTCTAATTAATCACTGATAGGGAATATTCCAAGCATTTCCCAAGAATATTGTCAGAAGATTCACTCCATGATGACTTTGTAAACGTATTAAAGTTCAAGGATACTGCATGCCGATATAGGTATCTCTGTCAGAATCCATGCATCATAAAAAATAATATATAGTAAATAAGTTATAGAAATATTGACTCTTAGTCGATTTGGAACTCATAATTGCTATTGAAATACACGATCCTGAATGATCATTATCACGATAATTTCATAAATTATGTTAACTGAATCATCTTTTCAGCTGCCGGAATGACCATGGCAATCTCTAGCGTAGTGATTTTCAGTCTTGCCCCTGACCTGTTTGGAGCGGAGAAGGCACTCGAGACCTCTGCGGTGTTGTACCTCAGCTATGGCTCGGGGTTTCTTCTTGGATCTCTTGTTGGTAAGACTTCCAACAACTTCAAAGCAACGCTATCTCGTCTAATCCATAGCAATGCTTTTTTTTAGTGGAATATCTGCCTACCTGTAACAATTGTTAGTGACCAATAATGTTTTTTTTTGGCCCTCGAAAATTTGAAAAATTGCACCCCCCCCCCCCCCCTTGAGCGCCCGAGGGGGGGGGGGGTCCATCTCCAAAACAAGGTAAAATTAACGTAACAAATTTAAAAATACAATTTGTTTTTTCAGGGGGGAGGGGGGGGGGGGGGCGGGGCCCCCGGGCCCTCCCCCCCCTGGATCCGCCACTGGTTGGGGATATATTATAAAGTGAATTTAGTTCGCGCATGTTCCGCTTATATTCTTATTTTGACTGAACATCCGATTATAAGCAGCAACAAACTTGTGTGAGCGAAACGGTTAATCGTGAGTCCCTTCTCTCTTGTTCTCTCTCTCTCCCTCTTTGTCAGGTCAAAGCATCGATAAGACAGGTTCCTATACGAGCGCCCTCTTTGCTTTCATTGGTATCTTCCTCACATCAGGAATCCTGCTGTTAATGGCGCCTCTTTATCAACGCATCTTCGCACCTGAACGGTTTGTGACCTTTGACCTTCATCGGAGGAAGAGGGAGGCAAGGAGGAAGAATAGAACATCGGTTAAAGATGAAGGCGAAAATGGAGGGAAGAATGTTGATAAAAAGGGATGAATCCTACAGCATCTTTTAATGACTTGAAAGTCAATGTTGGTAAACAGTTTCATAGCATGCATTTGGGGTGGTGTATTATGTGATGAAATTGATTGATTGATTACTTTTATTCGTCAAGACGTAGGTGCATTAATAATATAGAACTGAGAGAAGAAATATTATAACCACAGACTGACCAATAAAAGCTAAAAACGAGCTAATACCAATGTGGTACTTAGATAGATATTTATTTGATAATTTGATAATTTATCTATTCTTATATAAGTGGAAATGGTGCTTTCTACCAATATTACAAAGTTAAATACAAAACAAATTGAAATACAACACAACAGCAATATTTTATATATTCAAAAAAAATATTGTGCCTTGATTTTTGCAAAGAGCTGTGATATTTTGCATTGGACATGTTGTATAGTTTCTGCCGTAAATCTTCTTCTCCATTTTAATATTTAAATACCAGTGTGTAATTATACGAGTTTATGTAAATGAACTGTGGTTTATACACCCTTCTGGTAAATGTGGTTGAAGATTTCAATAGAGTTATGAAAAATCAAACGTAATACTCTGTATCATGGCAAACGTCAACAAGTAAAGTAGTATTATTTCGAAGAAATTAAGGTTTGTCAGTTTTGGATTATCAAACCCGATTAGACTCACCGTATTTCAGTGTGCTACGGATATTATGCAAAGTTCATTTCGTCACAAATATGAATAAAAGAATAAAGTTAAGTAAAAATTTATTTGCTGTCTGTTGAGTGTTAGTCACTGTCAGTGGCGTACGCAGGATTTTTTCAAGGGGAGGGTTTTCAAATGGGGCCCAAAATTTCGCAACGACTCAGCAAGCCGCTGAATAAGCGGGGGGGGGGGGGGGGGGGGGTAGGCGTACACTTTTCTTTTCTTTTTTGGTCTCGAAATTTGTTTGATAATTTGACATTTTGTCCAGTTGGGGGGGGGGGATAAAGTCACCTTTTTAAGGTCACCCATTGGCAATTTTTTTTTCTTATTTATTAAAAAAAAAAAAAAAAAAAAAAATCAAAAGGGGGGGGGGGGTTTCCAAAAAAACATACACATAAAAAAAACTCGAGGGGGGGGGGGGTTAACCCCAAAACCACCCCCTGCGTACGCGCCTGGTCACTGTCACGTCAGGTGTCACGTGTGCTCATGCCTCCTCCAATGGATGGCAAAAAGGATAAAGAGAGAGAGGATGGGCGAGGGAGGGAGAGAGAGAGAGAGAGAGAGAGAGAGAAGGGGAAGGGGTGGTGGGGGGGGGGGGGGGGGCTTAACTGGCTCCCCCACATATATTAATGTTTCTTCTGGATTTCGTGATTTAGCGCCGTCAATATTGGGCGGCCGCCATCCATACAAGTGCACAATAGCATTTTCAACATTCGAAACAGATTACTCACCCACAGGCACACACTTGCAATTTTCTTCATTTTGTTTTGCTTGTCTTTCAACTTTTTATTTAGATACTTTCTGAAAAAAAAAATGTTTTAACTGACACAGCCTATTCTCCTATATACTCCTATAACAGCGCCATGTGTTCCCTCTCCCGGCTCAAGCTTAATATGATAGCCCCTTCAGGGGCGGATCCAGCCGGCCGCGAGGGAGAGGCCCTATTTGTTGGCTCAACAGGGGGGGGGGGGGGGGACGTCACTCTTTTACCCACCCTTGTCCAACCCCTCTGAAATTGACCCTGATGGCGTATCGCACCTTTTCTGAAATGACCATAAGGCCTAAAATAAAATCTTGTTGTATTGCCCTTTGCGACCGACCCCAAAATCTGAAAATATACGGTCGGCATTTTAATTTTTAATTTTAATTTTTTTTTAACCGTTTTTTAGATTTGTTTTTATTAATGAATAAACAAAATGTATTTTGTTTGTTTAAATGGCATATAAATGCATAAAATCAAATTATTCCGAAATTCTCACCCGTGCAAACCATTGCTAATTATTATGAGGTGCAATAGATATCAATGGAATGATGACGCTGAAACACATGCATTAAAGCATTACAAACTGAGAAATATCAGCCAAAAGAGGGCGGGAAAAAAACGAAAACAAAAACAAAAACATTCAAATCTGAAAAATATCGGCCCAAAGAGGGCCACACAAAAAAAGTTTAAAAAAAATAAAAACTTTTCTGACCGACCGACCCATGTTTTGGCACTCAAAGGGCAATACACAAGTTTTTTTATTTTAGGCCTAATGGCGCATATATCGCACATTTTCCGAAATGGACCCTAATGACGTGAGTCGAAACATGTGAACCTGGAAAGGTACTTTTTAAGGTTTATGGCGACGAACACAACTCACTTACTATCTGCAGACTATTCAAGATCCACCCAAAAGTTGTTGTTGTTTTTCTTCATAGAGATAAACAAGTAAGTAAGTAAGTTCAGAGCAAAACCGGCCACTTGAATGTGAATTCCGTCCTTTAGCTTGGACCCGCCCCCCCCCACACGAAAACACACCTACTCAGTGTTATTTAGGGTACGCGTATGCTTGTTCCCTTCCTTTGAAAGCACCCCCTATCTCAGGACTGCCAACATTTCTCAACTCCCCTTTTGCGTGGTTTTTGCGGGCTTTTCCTGCCTTGGAGACCCCCCTGAATCAGGAACACTGCTATAAAATAATGTACCTCTTATTTATGATATTCATGTCATTTTATAACCCCCTATATGAATTTTCTCACGAGTCCAAAGAGAAAAAGAGAAAAAAACACACCCCCTTTTTAATTTCTCAGGAATCCAGAGAGAGAGAGAGAGAGAGGGGGGGGGAGAGAGAGAGAGAGAGAGAGAGAGAGAGAGAGAGAGAGAGAGAGAGAGAGAGAGAGAGAGAGAGAGAAACGCCCCTAAGAAATCTCCGGGTGAAAAGTCAAATACACCCACTTTTTGTTAACGATTCTCGGGCCGGACTTTGAGATGTGGGGAACACGAATGCGGTCCCTCCGAGCCCGAAGTGGGGGGGGGGGGGGGGGGGGGGGGGGGTGGAATGGCAAAAACGTACGTACACACCACAAACCAAAGCCACAGACACATTTTTGTTTGTTTTTGTACGTGTTTTTTTTATTTCCATCATTCACAGGTGCTAATGTTACAAATAAATATTTTGATTAACATTCAACAAAGATTGATGATAACATGTTGAATGTTCCGGATCCGACGATCGGAGCTATCGATATCACTATCAGCTGATCTGACTTTTCTTTTCGATCTCGATCTCCATCCAACCTCCAAGTTCCGATCATAAAGTAACAAAACAAATTCTTACTTCAGACGTTCGTCTATATTTTGAACATTCAATTCGACACCTGTTTCTCGAGTGATCGTCAGTATATCCACCTCAAACCAGGTAAAGAAAGATAAATTCCTAAATATTAGTTTTACTATCCTAGTTCCTGCTCAATAATGCGACAACGGTGCCCCAGCGCCAGCGCAGCGCGCAGCCTGGTGCCGGGGCCAACTGCTGCAAATCTGAGTTGGGGGCTCTATCTTGACTGGATATTATTTATATGGTTGTAGATTCTACTTGTAGTCCTACTCAGGTTGTACTTGTAACTTGTAATGTATAATCTAAATCCATTTGTTTCATATTATAGTTGTAGGCCTAGAGTCTACTCAGGTTGTTGTAACTTGTAATGTATAATCTAGATCCATATCCGGGCATTTGTTTCATCTAGATCTAACTGTTCTTCTACTTCTAACTGTTAGACTCTAACTGTTAGGCCTAGAATCTACTATCTAGTCTATAGTCTAGATCTACTAACAACCTAGGCCTAGACTCTCAGCCTTGGAATGTTGGTTTTTATAATTGCCTAGATCTAGCTAATTTATCTTGCCGCTTATGTTATGATGGAGGTCTTAAAATTGCTGAATTAGAGTAGACTTCAAAGTTGAAGTTCAAGTCAGAGTCTTCATGTGACTCGCATTGTGTGTTAAGTCTAGGTAGGGTACCCAAGTTTATTGTCAGATTAAATTAGATTTCAGCAGAAGTAGGGTCTAGATCTTGACTATTTTTATTAAGATCTAGGATATTTTTTAATATCTCCATATACAGAATGGCATGGGCAGGCAACATTGGTGCAGGTGGTGACTTTGGTTCACAGAATACCTGGCCAGATGGTACAACTATTACCAATCATGGCCCTGGGTCATCAAAAAGAGCATCAAATCAAGGATACAACACATCATCTAGCACAGGTGGTGACGGCGGCAAGGTGAACCTCAAAGATCTGACAGCACAAGCATCCAATGTGGTAAGTTAACATCTAAGTTAGATATGAAGAGTCCTATTCTTTTTTCTTTATTTTTTCTTTCTTGAAAACAAGACCCCCCCCCCCCTCCCCCTCCAGAAAAAAAGAGAAAAAATGTCCTAAACCTATTAATTATAGATCTAGCCTCTAGGACTTGTCCAGTTTTGAGGATTGACAATCACATCTTTTATGAGTTTTTTAAAGAATCCCAGATCTGTGCTTTTATTACTTTAATTACTCATCATCTATTTAACCTCGGTAAAATCTTTCGATGCCACTTGTAGGCTATATCATATCCAACAGGCTTATGTTTCTCTGTTGTTGCAGGTTATCATTGGGATTGTAATTGCAAAACAGAAACCAAGACAAGTACAAAGCAAATCAAGTGAGTATAGAAGAGTTTTTTTTCTTTCTTTTCTTTTTCCCAATGGTCATAGAATATTTGACTACCGTTCAATGTTAGCGTTGTTTGTCAGTTTTTCAGGTACAAGTTTCCCAAGAAATTTTGATTCCTTTCTCCAGACTTTGCTTACATTGCAGTTAATGATTACATATCTACCATCTCCAGTTATATTTTATTATCTTGCCCATGCATTACAAAGAAATTTCTTGGAAAATCTGTTTTATATTTAAATGATTGTTATCGTCATACAACAGCCTAGATCATATTCATGACACATAACTTACCTGTAAGTTCTGGAGTATTTTGTGGGTCATCAAACTCTATGCCCTGCAGATCATTGTGGGTAAATTTCTATTCATTTTCAAACTGCTTAATTTTACTTTTAGGTTGCCTGCAAGAAGGTTTTTACTTCAATTAACAATACATACCTCTTACAGCCTTCTTGTTAGCAGCCATTAAAATCAATTGATCTACATACATGTAAGTGGACATGATGAGTATGATAAGACTAAAGTAGAATTGGTCAAGATTAAACAAAAAAAATTAAATTTATTATTGTGAATTGAGAAACTTGCCAAGATACTATGCTTTTGAATAAATGTAAATATTTAGTTGTTTTAGTGATGTAAGATGTCTGTTAGCACAAAGAGTATTTACTCATATCGTCACTGTTTTCACGAAGTGACGGTAGTGAGGAAAATCGTAACGCAAAGTGAATGCAATTTTTTTTCACTATCGTCACTTCGTGAAAACAGCGACGATATGTTTAACCCTTTGAAGGGAGTAGTAAATATGTCTAACCAAAGCACTTTTACATGTACATGTATTTAGTGCAGGAGCAGAGATTGGAACCTTGACCAGTTGATGTAGCATGCATGAATATTTATCCTTTTGTTATGTTACAATTTTATCACTATGTGAAACCTTTCACTGCTGCAGTAAGAGGTCTCAACTGCTCACCATGTAATTTTGCTTTATTGGTTCATTCCCCCCCCCCCCAGCCCCCAAAATGTATTTCTACAACTGAAAATGGATTCATGAACTGGAGACTGAAAACTTGTTTCATTAAACTTTGTTGATTGAAACCTTGGTAACACTTTTTGGATGAATGTAATAACGTATACATCACATACATGTATCTGTTTCACTGTAATTAATATTTCTCTTTCATTATTGATTGTCTTTAATCCATGTAGATCCTGGTACTGACCGCTCAGTGTTTGGTTTTACTCTGCGAGACTCTCCTGTTGACTTCATCAATGCATCATGCTGGGGATCTAGTGAACATGTCCTGGCACTCAGCAATAAATTCAGGATTGGCGAGATTGGTAGGTTTAGCTAGAGCCGTCACTGTACTTTCATTGCTTTGGATTTCACAAAATGAAATTGGGGGGGCTATATTTTTTCTCTTTGCAACATTTGTTCTTCTTCTTCAATACAACATTTCTTCTTTGACTCTATGCTTGTCCCCAAGAGCATAACTGATATATGAAAATAAAGCATTTCCAATAAGGTTTCATATTAAGATTTTTTGATGGATTGAAGTATTCGCTGATAAAATTGAATGCATTCCGTTGTTATACTATTTGTAAAACCATGTCATAAATTGCAAACACAAGGCAATTTTTTTTGTGTGTGGAACCTATACATTTTCTACTTTGAACTTAATGACATTTTCTTTCTAAAGATTTAAAGTCTGTTCTCTTTGTCTTTTGTAAAGTTGAGATCAAGAACCCACAGGTGCAGACTAAGTCCCACAGTGAGATTGAAGAGAGATGTAGACCATGGACTCCAAGGTTAGTTTAAGTTAGCATCATAAATACATCATACCTGTAAAAAATAGTCAACCGAATCCATACACATGGCATTTCCATCCAGTATATGTTAAATGTCATAATGATAGAAAAGGGAATGTGTAAATACAGTACATTCATTGCCATTCGGGTAGGTAATGGAGCTGTATCTTTATGTGAATGTTGCGTTCAAGCAAACTCTCCAGTGTGAAATATCTAAGTAGTAATACATCAGGATAGATGTGATGAGGGGAGGCATACATATTTTTGGAAAATTGCACATTATCAGGTTAAAGCATCTTGTGTGATAAAGTGTTTACTACATGTCATCATGCATGAGGGGATAGATTCATACTATGCACTGGACCAAAAGAAATATACATAACAAAAACATCATTTTGGTTTGATAAAAAAAGAGAGGGTTGTACATTGTATGTACTAGGTAGAACAGATTAAATGTTTAATTGATGTAAAAGGTTGCAAGCAATGTATAAAGAGAGTAAATCTGCTAAGGGGGTGACTTGTTTGTGTAAGTGCATGTCTGAATATGTCGGCATCACTGTGATTTCTATAGTACAGTGTAGTATGTCAATGTTTCAGTGAAAGCTTTATGTTAAATTACTTACTTTTCATTGGTTACACATACCGCAGATGCTAAACAATCTGAATGGAGAAGGGAAAGAATATGAATGACAGGAATAACCTTTTGAGAAGGTTTCTGTGTTTACAAACTCAACCAAATGTTTTTTGTTGGTAAATCCTTTAATAGTGCCTTCCAGCTGAACGTGAGTGAGCGCTATTCCACGTTGAATCTCTATGACGGATGGCATGCAGAGCCTTTTGGTACCTTACAGCACATGCCAATTCGAGAAAGCAGTGATTATTATACTCTAGGTGATGTCTTGGCTAATGGTCGTAATCTTCATGGAGAACACATCAACCTACTTACGCTCGTCAAAAAGGTAGGATTACACTATTATGGTCCATACACCAGTTTTCTTTCACTAACATGATTATTTCCAAGTTCATACCGTAGACGTAGTAGACTTGATTGGATATCTTGTGCACCACAAGGCTGATCTGGGACAAGGTCTATGAATCTGTTTAAAGGCTGTTTAAGGGTAGAAATTTGGTAACTCTGAACACTAATAAGAGAGAGACAGAGAACATAATAATCTGACCCTGTGGATTTGTATCAATAAACTTGATTTTGAAATTTGAATCTAATGAAGATGTGAAATTACTCTTGTAGAAGCTCACCATCTATATGTCATATGTGTAGTGTACGGTGGATAATGATTAATGTATATTTTTTGTGAACAAGGAGAAGAAAATCAAACATATTTGCTAGTATGAGCACTGACTTTTATGTCCTGCAGAGAGTCTGTAATTGAGGATAAGATTGTGACTAAAGACACTTTTACACTGACTTTGGTTTACCACCATGTTGAAGTCCAATGTACTTTCAACTAAGCAAGGATAAAAATGCCTGTACGCATACTGCCTGCGTGTTATTGGAGTTTTTCTGAAATAGATCTGATTTTTATACCTGTAGTGAAAAAGAAAATGCTAGGCTCATTGTATTGATCTACAGGAGATGTGAAAGTAGTTTTTTTAACACTCACTACTAACATGTTAGACAGATTTAAAAAAACCTAGGCTATGCATCACATTTGTTTTTTGATTATTTTTTCGTCATCCATCACTCTCTTACTCTCTCTCTCTCTCTCTCTGTCTCTTTCTCTTTCTCTTTCTCTCTCTCTCCCTCCCTCTCTCTCTCTCTCTCCCTTTCTCTCTATCTCTCTCTCCATCTTTTTTCCCCTCTACTTTGCTCTCCTTTCGTTTACATTTCAGGTTATCCTTTACAAATGCTCTTTGGAAGTACAGAGAGACTGCCATTTAGCAACCTAATATTGTTGTATCCATTAAGCCTGTTTCCTTGTCTTTGCATGGAATCCTTCCTCAAAATAGCATCCTTTTGTGTGACTATCTAAGTCTTAGCGCAGTGCACTCAATGAAAATGGTTTCTTAACATTTCTCCGCCATTCAGGTTGGTACTCCAAAAGACATTGTAACAAAAGGTGGACGTGAGACAAAGAGATGCGAGGTCTCTTTCTTTGATGAAACCTGTTCCTCGTTTTCTATGGTCATGTGAGTAGGAATTTTATTTTTCTTAAAAATGCACTACTTGAAATCCGCATCAGTAATGCTGGTTGATTTGCATGCAACTGCCTTTAGTGTAAATGACTTAAGAATAATTGAAACAAAAAAATATTTGTCTTCTGTCTCACATTAATTTATTTATCTCACTTTTCATCTTTCTCTCTAAATAATGCTCTCTCTCTCTCTCTCTCTCTCTCTCTCTCTCTCCCTCCCCTCCTTCCTTCCTTCACTGCCTTCCTCTTTCCATCTCTTTCTGTTTATCTTCATCTCTGTTTATCTCTCTTCTTCCTTCCTTCCCCCTTCCTCTCTCTCTCTACTTCCTTCCCCCTCCGTCTCTCTCTTCTCCCTCTCCTTTCCCTCCCCGTCTCCATCCCCTTTCTCTCTATCTCTCTCCAGCTGGGATGAAGAAGTCATAGACCTGGTGCAGCAGTGGCAAGCCAAGGAGACCGGTAATATCTCAAAATTATTCATATTTCTCTCAAAGTTTTGTCTATGTTGCTTTTTTGTTATTGATAATTTTATTTTTAACTCTCTTGATACATTACACATATTTGCCACTCTCCTCCCAGGTGGTGTAGATGTTTACCTGGTAGGAAGAATTTACTTGAATGCCAGAGCGTCTTATCAGGGTAGCTCCACTAATTAATGCCATGGTTATAATAGTACAGAGCTTAGAAAGCTATATAAAGCTGTAAAAATATAAACTATATAAATTGCACCATCATTTTCATTAACTCTTCTGCATTGTGTAGTATATATTCCCCCAATGAACTGATAAAACTGGAATGTACTGTATAAATGTACATAACATTACTTGCAGATACTATTTAATTTAAATCATCTTTCATGACCTAATGCTCAATTCATTTTATTTCAATGCAGTGATATTTGCTGTGGATGTTGTAGCTAAATATGATGATTTCAGAAATACGATGGTAGCTAGTGTGGACTCTAAGTCTATCTTCATTATCAATCCTGGTATGTATATCAACTGTATTTCTATCGATTTTATATTTTAAAACATATGCCCAAAGTTGATCTTTTTATATGTGTTTGAAGAAACATTGTGGATGTTTATTCTTTACTATGAATCTAATTTTAGTACACATTATTTAAACTATTTCTTTTAGTTTGGCAGAAGATGATGTGAAGATATTGAAGAAAGGGTAAATATATTCTCAAGTGGATGGGGTAGAAACCCTTTCTTCATGACTTGCAAGGCATTTTTTCTTCTGTAAGGCAGTTACAAATTCGTATTTCAAAAGGTTTCTAATATATGTACATTTTGTCACTTTAATTTGAAAAAAAAAATTGTCTTCTAAGTATATTAGGTTGATCCCATTTTTATTTAAACATTTTCTATTTTGCAGACACCCGTGAGGCACACTCTCTGTACAAGTTTGGTCAATCATCTACAGCTGATGAGGAGAGTGCAGAAGAAACAAAGGACAGCGTTGATTGTAAGAAAGTGTACATACTTTGAAATGCTGACTTTATCTTCCTATTGTTCTGTGAAATCCAAGAAAAAAAAAATCTTTTCATGAATCGAAAATATTTATTTGTACTTATAAGCACCATCTAGTTTCTTTATCTTTTTATTTACTGAATTAATATATTGAAAAATATTTAGACAGGACCACACATGGTCAGCAGAGCAGTTTTTATCATGTTCCTGAATAAGGACATATAGTAAAAAAAAAAAAAATAGAACAAACCAATAGAGAAATTCATTGCTGAACATTACAATGTAAAACAAAAATTACAAAAGCATATTGAAAATTGATAAACAGGAAAACATACAAAGCACTCATCCATAATACAATGATAAAGCCCCGAACAACACTCGTTTATTGAACATACAGTACATACAGAGAGTTTTATAGAATTCTTCGTTGTATTCATAGGATACGATTCCTTATACTCATTTTTAAGATTTTCTGCAAGAAACTTAGTATTTTACTTGAGCAATGTCAAAATCTTCTGTGAATCTACAAGTAGGCATCCTATAGAATATTGGCCTGTACTTGTTTATCGTTGGCAGCCAATCAGAGCTGTTATAAAATCTTAAACTTCCTTTTCTCCTGCTCTTTTATTCAAGTTCTTTATTTAAGAACCTTCAACATAGTACTTTGACTTTCTTCTATCTATTCCAGTACAAGCCATCCATGATGTGTACATGGTGGACGAGCTGAAAGCTAAGATGTGTGACAAGCAGTCTATGATGATGCAGTCAGATTATGGCATTGTCTATGCATTCCTATCAGCCTATGATCTCGATGGACCAACCTCTGCAGTCTTGTCTATGAGATGGTGAGATAAGTAGATTATATCAAGGGTTCAGTCACACAAAGACGTAACTCCATATTTTGCCAAAATAAGTTTTTGATATCAAAATGTTCAGAAAAATGTGGGCTTTCCAGGAATCACAAAGACTTAACTCCACCCAACACCCCATTGAAGTCAATGGCTAGCAAAACATAGACTTAACTCCTTAAGGCCCAGGTGCTCAGTAACACATAAACCACTTTTTCCAAAAAAATGGAGTTACGTCTTTGTGTCACTGACCCCTCAATATATAGCATCACCATCCGCGTCACTGTTAGAGAGGGTCATGTGCTCTTTTTTCAGATTCCAATCCCAAATCTTGTTTACAATTCTTTTCTTCAATATCTACTTTAACCTTGCAAACCAATTTTCAAACTAAATATGGCACTTTTTTGCTGTTTATTTGTCCAACTTGCTTGTATTGCTTGTGGGAGCCATGTGGTTGCTCTATTAATCATATAATCAGATAATATAGTGGTCAGTGAGCTACATATAGTGGAAGTTTGTTTCTTTGTTGGTCAAATAGCAGGAAAATTTATTCCACGATCCTCCGATTCAACATGTCATTCTAGCAATGCCTAGACTATGAACCCCTTATCATCTCTAAATATTACAGATGCCAACAGAAATGTTCATATCAAATAAGAGAATGTTATTGATTTTATGCTTATTTCCTCAACTATATTTCTACGCAATTGGACTTTGCACATCTATAATGTTTACCAACTTCTTGGGGCACAGCATTTATAAACATCTTGAGTATATCTTTATTAGTCCTGAAATATTATATGAAAAAAACATTGGATCGAAAGGAATTAACCTAGCTCAAGGAAAGTAAACAATTCTTGCTATCAATAAGTGCTGTGAAGGATGTATGATGGGTTTCGTGAAAGGGATTGCTAGTGAGACCCTGAGGCATGATAAGGATAATAAGAACGCTATCCCCTTGTTCATGCTTCTTACCATGTCTGTAATGTTCCTAGAGCATCTTCCTCTGGGCCTTGTTGAGTGCATGGGCGAGCAACCTTCAATTGTTTTCAAAGGGTTCATTCTAACTTCATTCGCCTCTAGATATTTTGCACATATGAATGAATTGCATTTATATGAGGGAAGAAATCTTGTTCATTATGACATGTAGTAGCATATCGATTTTTTGATCTGATCAGGGAGCAAAAATCTTCTCTGGATTGGGATGGCGTAAATCCCACATACATTTTACATATCTAGTGCAAGAAAGTTGGGTAGGAGTGCCCCGTTTAGTATGGGATGATTATCTAACAATCTGTATCTGTATCTGTTTTTTAGGAGCGCTAAAAACAAATACAACACACTAGTACCATAGTGCTTTCAAAATAACAGAATGCGAAGAGAAACACAGAACACATAAATCTGTATATCATATTGAATTACTGAGGGAAGAAGTATGTTTCCAAGGGATCTTTTGAAAGTGGTAAGAAAAGTTAATTCTCTAATGTATATTGTTCAACGTTTTTAGAGATAGCCACTGTAAAATGTATTTTGGCAGATGAGAGTCTGGGTTTGGTAATAATCAGTTTATTTTGAGTTGTTGAGCAAAGATCACATTTCCTTTCAATCTTGATGTTGCCTTTCAGTACGAGCTGTCGCAAGAGGGTAGATAAGGAGACAGGGACTTGCTTGAACAGTAACTGCTCTGCTGCCATCACTGACCAGTCCCAAGCAATTTTGAACTATGACCTCAGGGTCAATCTATCTGACCTTTCTGGTACTATCAATGGAGTCTATGTAGGAGGATATGTGGCAGAGCAAATCATTGGAAAGTCAGTAAGTAAAAATAAAATATATTTTGCAAAATGCTTCATAGAGTAAAGCTAGTGTTTTGCCCTTTGCGACCGACCCATAAATCTTGAAATCTACGGTCGGCTTTTAAAAAAAGTTTTTTTTATTAAAGCATTAAAAACTGAGAAATATCAGCCCAAAGAGGGAGTAAACAAATAAATAAATAGATATCCGACCGACCGACCCATGTTTTGGCACCTAAAGGGCAATACAACATCTTTTTTGTTTAGGCCTTACTATGTTGTCTATTTGAAGCTGAAGGGCATTATACTCGGTGTTAGAAATAAAGGAGTCGATGCCTTTCTGGCTCCAAACAGACAATTGGTTTTATCATTCTGTAATAGATTGTAACATGTCTTCTAAGTTGTGAACAAATCATTTGTTGTTGTTAAAAAGTTGTATACTGGTATTGTTCTTCCATTTGCATTCGTACTAACTTTGTATGTGAGAAAGAACACAAATTTGTCACTGGTCTTTTTTTATCCAATTGTAAGCAATGCAACCATGCCTGAGAACCTTTGACATGTTTTGTGTAAAGCCTTCATCACCTGAGAGGAAGGAATTACAATTTTCTGAATTTTTCCTGATTAACCGTATCCAGGCAGAGGAATTCTCCAAGTGTTGTGAAGATGAATTGACTGGGATGAAATGGCAGCATCTTCTTGAGCGATGTAAGGTGTACTTCAAGATTCAAGAGAGGCCAGGTATCATCAATGGATCTTCTTCATTCCTGAAGATCTTACAGTGTGGCAGAGCTGAACCTGATGAGGTACTTAAAAACATCAAAGTCTAGTGTGTGTCTCGCATCAAGTATCTAGAGTAGAAATATGATTTATATGTTTCATTGGTTTACATAATGTGTGTGTATTTTATTTTCATGTAACAGCTAGGGCACTATCTGAACACAATTCAATACATGCTTACAGAGTGAAACTTGCAAATTAAAAAATAAGATCTATATAACCCAATATTTATTCCATTGCTTAGGTTTAGTTACTTATTTATATATCTATTTATACAATACAGTAAAAAAAAAAAAAGAAAAAAAAGAAAAAAAAAGAAAAAAAGAAGAAGCTTAATCAAAAGCTAATTGATCTCATGTCATTTCAAAAAAGCAATATAATTTTTGTTCTCCAAAAAGGGGAGAAACATGCGTAATTTGACTTATGAATGCAACACAAGCATTAGTTGCACTTTTAAAAGAATGCTTTGATTTATCAAACAAAACATGTTTTGAGTTTGTTTGTAAGACTAAAAGTTTGTCTTCTGTAAAGTGGAATTTAATTAATGTTTTTGTCCATATAATAAGAAGATATCTTTGAAGGCCTGATATGGATGTAACAATTTTTTTTTTATAACTGTGCCTTGAAGCATGTTAAATAATCTTTCTGTGCATGTGCACATGTGCAGTACACTTTTTTTTAATGTAAAAGAGATGTTATATTTTGAAAAGGTGATATGGAATGTAACAAATATGAGTCTGTATATACAACAAAAACGATATATATTGAAACAAGACTTTTATAGAAATCACATGGTGATCTCTCCAGACTAAATTATTAGTGCAGGATGTTTTTTTTATAATTCAAAATGTTTATCTTTGCTGTTTATCTTTTAGTGCACTATACACATGATTCACTTGATCAAGTTTAATGTGTTCTGTACAATAGCTCTTGAATGGATCGATGCACTAAAAGCTTCAGCTTGGTAGACACTGAGAAAATACATGAGAAATATGTTTGTGATATCACTAGAGCTTTGTCTGGCAAGAGCCAGAAGTGCATGGATGCATTATTTCTTTGTTAAAGAATAAGAGAAAATAGCACTCTCTCAGAAAACAACTTATATCATAAAGAATGAGAGAAGCAGACACTGGAGAAGATTATGGAAAGGTGATGAGATGGAAATAGAAATGGTAAAGAAAAAGAGATAAGAATAGGAGAATGATATAGGTGTGTGAAACGAATGTTTATGGCCATGATGTGCACTTCATGCGTACAAACAATTTGTACCATGATCATGGTTGCGTGAAGAGCTTTAGTTCTGAGTATTTCTTTGACATTAAACAATGTGCTCAACTGAAGCATGAAGACAAACGCATTCAACAGAATAAAATCTCCTTCTCACTCTTTTTAGCCTCGTCAAATATTGACTTATAAAACCCCTATTTTTTAAGAAACATGCTCACTGCCTCATGCCTGTATTTAGATAAGACATTAAGTGAAGGGGAAGGCGAGAGCGCAGGTTGTTGAAAGGTGGATGGAATAAATATTCAAAGAGATTAAAATTGGTGAAAGGAGTATGTTTTATTTCACTGATAATAGTATGCAGTTGCATGCAAGGTATTACATGTACATGTATTTGTCTTTATGGCAAGGGAGTTGCCAAATTCTTTAGTATAAGATCTTAAAAGGGTTTCATGATTTCGAGACTTCATGGGAGAAACATTTTTTTATTTATAGCATTACTGATTTTCAACTTCTGTAGCACATGGAAAATTAGGATTTATCAAGAAAAATTGTGTTAATGTTGACCCTAATTATATCTGCTAGCCCAAATATCATATAGAACTCCCTCCTTATTTGAAAAGATAAAGATACCAGGCAAGAAACTAGGAATCAGTATTACTTTGCATGATTGGTCGTTCAGCATAAGGTATATCTCGTAAATCATTCAAAATGTTGATATATATATATATATATATATATATATATATATATATATATATATATAATTTTTAATTGAAAGCCTATTTGTTTTCTCTCATCTCACACGTTTTATTTCTGTACATGCTGTGAGACATTATGGAGCTGTCTGACCTGATTGCTTCATATAATTGACATTATAGTTACTTGTAATTGCCCACCAAGATTGATTGCCATTTGTGTGTTACGTTTCAATTTGATTGTGTATGTCACCACACAGTGGGTGGGTGAGCTATGTCTTCAAACCTGACTTGCCTTTAGCGAACCTTGAACATATACCTCATTATAACCAGTTAACGTGAAATATTAAGATGTTTGTATTGGTATATTTTATCTTGCAATAGATCATTTTAAAGATATTTGATTATCAATTGAACTGTATAGATATAAAGAAATCTAAATTGTGTATAGATATAAAGAAATCTAAATTGTGTATAGTATTGCAAATAATATAATTCAGTAATGCCTGTATTTATCTATTTTATTTTTCAAGAGAATCATTTTGTTGATAACATTGAATTATCAACAAATAAGGTTATGGATATGAAACATCCTATATAATAATATATAATGCACAAATCGAGACATGAAGTATATATAGGTCTACCTTATTTTACAAGAGAGTGTGATTATTTTGATATTTAAATATTAAGGAAAAATAGTTTGCCGGAATGAGAAGAATCGTAAAGCCCGTAAGACAATATGTGCTTGTGAAAATATTCTTCATATTATGTTCTTTTAAAAAGTCATGCACTCTGGTTGTTACAGAAAGTGCTTTATTGCATATTTATCAGATTAAATGTTGCATATAAACTATATTCTGTCCAATGATATATTTTGTATACAGTGGCATTTTGATATGTATGACTTTACTGCTGTAGTATGCGGTATAGGATGCAACTGATATTTACATCATTTGACATGATTGAGAGTTAATTGTACGATACATGCTGCAGCGACACTTGTGTACGTACCTCATGTATAAATCTTTAATGTGTACGTTGGTTTAACTGAAGAAAGTCTGCTGCCTTACAAAGTTAATTATTATGATAAACGATTGCAGCTTGCTCTTGCTTTCTTTCTTTCTTAGACGCGTCCATGCGTTTGCTTCTAGGGCACTAGGAATTACACCCAATGTTAATTAGATTATTAAATATATTGGTTGGTAAGGCCGGAATTTATGTTGCAGGCATATACACTGAAATATCTCAGTAAAGAAAGGTGCACAGGAATTTTACGCGAGTGGCAGGAAACGATTTTAAAAGCTCAATATAACAAACATGATAAGGAAAATATCCTTGGTGATGATGGGGATGTTATTGGTGATGATGATTGCGAAACTAATTATGGAAAACAAGATAACTTTTGCGTAAAATATCACGTTCATAATAGGAACGGTTTGATTTTCATGCATTCTTAGACATGTCCAATTTGCGACATGGAGAGACGTGTTACATGCATGAAAAAGATTTATTTGACCTCTACCAATTTGTAAATTATCTCTCTTTATCTGCCCTATATATATATATATACCCCTTTTCTCTCTCCCTCCCTACCATCCATATCTCTCTTTCTCTTTTTCACTCTCTCTCTCCCTCTCACCCCTCTGCCTCTCTCTTCCTCTCTATTTCACTCTCTCTCCCTCTCACCCTTCTGCCCCCCCTCTCTCCCTCTCTCTCCCTCTCTCTCTCTCTCTCTCTCTCTCTCTCCCTCTCTCACTCCTCCCGCTCTTTTTTTCTCTGTCGAGTATGTTTTGCGTGAGTGAGAGTTTCGGAATTAAATTATATAGAGAGGAAATCTTACTTCTCTTTTCACAAATTTGGTAGTTGTAATCATGTAGATGGCATACTCTACTGCACGCACATTAGATGCATCTTTCCTGTGCTACAGCGATAATTGTGTCTTCATATCTTACCAGGCTCTTTCGCTTCACCAGGGTGGTATAATAAGATATAATTGTGGTTAAAGTCGACAGAGAGAGAGAGAAAGAGAGAGAGAGAGATAGAAAGAAAGAGAGAGAGAGAGAGAGAGAGAGAGAGGGGGGGGGGGGGGGGTAAGAATGAAACTAAATAGTAAATTGTAAGTCGACATAATAAGTTACCAATAGAAAGAGTGAGACAAAAATATGGAGATTATGATAAGCCAAAAGAAGAAAGGAGAAAGAAACAAAAGAACAATAGGGCACTATTATTTTGTGTAGGCCTTTAATTGAATTATGAACTTTATATAATCGCAAAATAATTGAATCACGATCATTCTACTTACACAACATTACGTTGATATAAGAAGAATATTTAGAAAAGCATACACGAATTTATGCCATCATCCAAATACCCATGCAATTCAAACAAGCACACTAGACCTCGGGTTTAATACAAACGATAATAAAATGTTAATAACATTTTATAATCTCAACATGTCCAGTGAAATGTGTTCGCTTATTCGTCAAAAAATAGAAAAGGTTAGAGAATTGTGTTTCTAATCCGGTACTATTGGGTGGACATAATTGATTAAGGCTTTCATTTCTCTCTCCGTCATCACCGAATCTCTGATTAGCTTTCAAGATGATTGGCAGACCTGTTTATTGAAGTCATTTATTAGATCAGGCTTTCATTTCATACAGTGTGCTGTCGGATCGTTAGAAATTGCATTTTGGTTAATTTTCTTCATGTCAGTCTTAACTATGAAATTAGTTGTCTGATCACGGTCTCTTTTTGTGTTTTTCATGCTGACGAACACAATAACATGACACGCAATCTCACTCGGGGCATTTCTACACGGAATGATGTGTACTTAAATATGATTGCTGAGGGTGAATAGAAGAGCGAAGGAGGAGGAAAAACGGTGATTAAGATTTAAAATAAGTAGCGAACACACTAAGAAAAGTAGTATTAAAAGCGCGGTGTCTGTTGTTTTTATCCACAACAATATAACATAATTTTAATTCCTTGTAAGTTCTTATACCGATTATGGGCTTACCCCCAAGGGCTTCCTTAATTTTGTCCGAATGTTATCTTTTCCACTTTTGTTGAAACGATCCAAAATAATCATGAACAAAAAAAAAGATTTCTCCTGAAGGGGTATTTCGTATCCAATCATAGACTGTTACTGTCATAACTTCTTTAAATAATTTGAGAAAATATGAAAATCATTAAGAAATCATTTTTTTTCCACAATATAATGTGACGTTTTCATCGTATAGGCCTACTTTCAATAGGGCTTATATTTCACCACCAGAAACCATGCATGATCCTTTAGTATATCTTTATTTGCACAATAAATCTGAGTGGAGGCTGTGAAAAATTCACAAACATGCATTCAGATATCGAAAGAAAAAAAACTAAGATTATTGTATTCGTACATATAATATGTTTGGCAAATGTTATCAATCATCTGTGATTTCGATTTTTCTGTAAGTTGTTTTTTTGTCTCACAATGTTGACCTATGCGCCGTTGCATTGCGAATGGATCATATTCGGTCTGAACTGACTTAGCATGCGATCCTAAGTGAAAGTAAATTTACAGTCCATTAATCGTGTCTGTGAAAAAGAACGCCATTTGATGTTTAGAGTTCACTTACTATTAAGGTCTCTTTTTTTCTTATGCCCATTGAAGAAAGGGTGTTGTATGTCATCATTATAGGCCTCGTTTCTTTGTCATGTGTACATTTTAGGCATAAAAATTATTACAATTTGTTGTATTGCTTTCAGTTTAGTAACTCTACCAACGATACTAGACATTCATAAATAGTTCAGAGTTCAACATTTGATGGATCATTTGAATGATATAAACAGAAACAAAATCAATACAATAAAATAGATCAGAGACATAGAATGTAAAATACAGTATCAATTTAGCATAAACATTCAAGTATATGTTATTATTACTTCTGCGCCTGGTGCATTCAATTTATTGTCAAACCTTACTGGCTTTTACGGATGCACCATTTTCCATCTATATTTTGAATGCTGTTAAGTCAATTTATATGTAATTTTGATATTGTTACATGTCATGAAATTCCATATTTTATCTTTGTATATATTTTCATGATGATGGAAATAAATTTCAATTCAATTTAAGATTATAACGGAAACTTCAAGACAAATAAAATAAAGTGTTTGCTTCCAAACCCTATTAAGCGCGCTGTGATGAATTTGATGCACGAAGTGTAGAATGCTTTGCTTCATCACTTATCTTAGGAAGTGGAAAGCAACCACGCGTATAACATCAGATTACCATGGAAACGGAATTCTTTCAAACCAAGGTGTATTTTTCGTGTCTGAATGAACACGTTCTTTTTGGTTTTTGTTATATGCGTTGAAATCTCTATCGTCTGATCTTGTTCCCTAATGCAAGCATGCATGTGGATTTTTCCCTGCTACAATACACCATCAAGGTGAGAACATGAAATGCATGCAAGTGAGAACTGTTACCATGGTTACACTCAGTGTAATAGATCTACTTAAGTAACAGCATGAGTATACAACAAATTCACGTTGGTTCAGCAAAACATCATTTTTGTCAAAATGTTCTTACATGGTAAATACCGTCGTGGTTATTATGATGTGATATTCCTTTACTCGATCTCTTCATGCAGTGGAGTGGAAAACCATTTTTTAAGAAGTCGTAATATCAGAAATCACTACCTTTAGAGTTGAATTAATTAGAATAGATTATACGTTTCAGTTTGCCTGATTGTTTGTTTCCTCTTGCTGCTGTGTAATCATGCGTAAGCAATTAGGGGAACCGTGACTTTAAGTCCTCTCCGAGGGACTTGACACACCAAATGGCACTAGCCATCGACTTGGTTTAAGTCATAGATGTATTTGGCCCAAATATAGCTTAAATTGAGTCTTCTGACGGAATACTTTAAAACAAGAGTTTAATCAACTCTTTGTACGCCAAAACAATAATCTCATTATACCATATTATATATATATATATATATATCATTGGATAGATATAGCAAAGGCTTCAATGTTATGTAACTGTTTCCAGTACAATATTGATGTATACTTACTGTTGACATTGAGCTAACCAAAAATGGAAATGGGTAAGTTCGCAAAGCCATTGGCCCGAATTCACAAAGCAAGGTTTGAGCTCAAACCTCCTTTTGTTTCGCCAAACCTCCTTTTGTTCTTTACAAACCAGGTTTGTAAAAAACGCGTAAAACGCGTCATATGACGTACGAAAAACAAGGTTTGTCGACAAACCTCCTTTGTGAATTCGGGCCATAGTGTTGCATAAAGCAATCCTTGCATCTTATTGGTGCCTATTGTTTTTTTTTGTGCAAAATTGCAGGTGTGGCAATTAAACGAACAACCGTGCAGAGAAGCGAAGAAAGCAATGACTTTGAATTTGGAGATAAACTTACTTAAACTTGCATTAAATGGGTTGTGTAACAACTGCAATGTTTTTAAAAATACAAACAAAACAACTAAATTACATTATGTCAAATAAAGCAAATCTGATTATGAAAATGCATCTTGCATGTGGATTTGGACTATCAGATCTTTTTTTTCTTTCTCGCATTACTGAGCTATTGAGACATTTTGTTTTGCTTTACCAACGACAACTCAAACAATAATTGAAAAGCACATTAATGATTTATCGTCATTCAGTGTTTCAAGCATTTCTACACGTAAAGAGTGTTTAAAAATATTTTAATAATACACCCACACAGAGCACACAGGGGAAGGATATTGTAGGAAAAGAATCTCTAAAAGGTTTCTTTCTCACTTGTTTGCTGCTCTTTTATTGTCTTAATTCATTCTAGAAACACTAATTGGTTCTCTTCTCATGTTTCTATGGTAACACTTCAACAACTAGCTCCGAGATCGTTCTTACGTAAGATATGACGCAATATCTGAAAGAACTATATGTTATGAATAACATGAAGCAAATTATCTCCGGAGACATTTTCAGGTATTCAAACGTCTGTCTCTCCATCTCTTTCTCTCGACTCTCTCTCTCTCTCTCTCTCTCTCTCTCTCTCTCTCTCTCTCTCTCTTCTCTCTCCCTCTCTCTCTCTCCCTCTGTCTGTCTGTCTCACCCTCTCTATCTCTCTGTCTCTCTTTCCCTATCTCTCTCTCTCTCTCTCTATCGCGCGCGCGCGCGCTCTCTCTCTCTCTCTCTCTCTCTCTCTCTCTCTCACCCTCTCTCTCTCATTCTCTCTCTCAAAATCTTGGATCTACAACACTCATTACATTTCAGTAATTAATGTTCATAGCATATTTTACATTTATAAGTTATGAGCTTTTTAAATTTGATTCTCCATATCAAAACATATTTATCATTCGCTGTGTGTGCATGGAAGCTCATGGGTTACAAGGGGACATTTGGATTGCAGAAGATTGTAAACGTTGTCTGATGAACATGAATAGCAGAATGATGGACCACACCTCCTCTAATATATTAACGAGCAGGTTAAGAAATACATGCGAGCATGAACTAATCAAAAAGGACATTACCAGTTCATTCAACGATCTTCAAACATAGGCCTTCTCAGTTAAGACGTGATATTATGGTATCAGTCTTACTTAACGTCAGGTGGAGTTTTTTATTTTCATTTTCAAAGGTTAGAGGTACATAGAATTTTTTAGCTAGCTTGGGTGGTACTACTGTGTCTATGAATTCGAGAAAATAGAAGATTGGAAGATAGGAAAAGATCCGTCTGGTAGGAAGAACTTCCCGGGTTGACAAAAGACACGGGCTAGAGACGATGATAGGAGGCGAACATGACTCGAGGGAATTGAAATGCATCTCAGTAAATTCAAAACAATCATGAAGGGCAAGAACAATTTTCTTGATGAATTAAAATCCTGCTTCATGAACCGTCAACAAATTGAACGCCAGCGTTGATGTCAAGCAATTCTGAATTTCTATGGATAGTCTAACTTTGTAGAGTCTCTAGAGGATACGTACATACATTTCAATTAAAAAAAAAAGATTCAAAAGCAGTAGGCTTCAGTTTCTGAATTTCTTTAATAAAGTAATGCACTTTTTTGGGGAGGTGATCTTTTTAATTTCTCAAACGGACAATGAATGCATATCATTCGAGCATTAACCAAAATTACCCCAGTTTTTATTGTAAGGGTTTATCAATCACCACGTGCAAAGTACTGTTTTCTGAATATGCATTTTCAAAATTTGATTAAAGTTTAGTGGGTATGTCAATTAAAATGTTTTAATGGCTTTTTCATACAGTGATGTGGAAGAGCCACAGTTATGAATCAGCCATGGATGTTTGGACGTGGGATAGATGAGTGATAATTTATGAAGCGCTATATTTCTCTCGCCCTCTAATGAACAATACCTCATTAGTGCATACACATCTAGCCCGATTTCCGAATGCATGAACTACGAGAAAAGAGATGCGGCTGCTCCGAGCCAGGATGATAATGGATCATCCTTATTACGTAATGTAGAAAATAGAGAAGAGAAAGAGAGAGAGAGAAAGAGAGAGAGAGAGAGAGAGAGAGAGAGAGAAGACAATGAGATACGCGGAGGATAACAATAAAGAGGGAAAATGAGTGAGGAATGATGCAGAGTGGTCTGTGGTATAAAACATCATTATTCATCGTCATTATCACAACATGATTTTAAGTAACAGGAGAGAAGAAGAAGGAGAAAAAGAAGGAGAAAGGGAAAAGAAGAAGAGAGAGAGGGGCAGGAGAATAGACGGGTACGATGGTCTATGTTTTAAAAATGAAGAGTGTGCCTTTAAGGAGCCTGGACGCAGATCGGACTAAATGATACGAGCCATCATTATGATTGTTTGACAGAGAAGTAAGCAATCAGAAATTTACTGCAACACCACGACAGTTTTTTTCTTCAATCTGATGTATAATATGTTCCTTCCTTCACTCTTCCTACTTATTTATACAAAGAAACGTGTACAAAATGTGAAAGTATAGTTAGTCTGTGTTGACGTTCACAGTCATGCACAAAAGATATTTTCTTTTCGGGGTGTACTTTTCTAAAATTCCTTGAACTATTTTTTGTTGTTGCTTTAGATTTAATACCGTACGGTCAGAAGAATGTATGCACTGTGAATTTCTTTTATATTATAACGCTGATATAATCATGATCATGAGCTGTAATAAACGATCTACACTGATCAATATTAATATGAGAATAACTTGTTACCAAAACATGTCGATCATTTTCAAAGTCAGAAAAGAACATTAATTCAAGAACAATTCGAGCAAGCTGCTTGAAGCTTTCACCATCTATATTTTGACACGGACGTGTAGAATCTATACCATATAGCTAGCCTGGTGGTGTATACAACGATCTTCTGTTAGCCAGCGCAAATATAAGAAAATTCACGGGGATAAGAAGGATGAAAGCACATGCACACCTCATACTCCACTTCAAATAAGAACGCATGCGCTTTATGGAGTATAGATTAATAGAATTGCAAGTAATTAAGTTAAGGCAGAGTAATGCCCTGTCACCGGTTGAGACAGACGTAATGTGATGGGCAATGATGGGAGAACTGTCTCCGCTCCATGTTGATGTAATGTAGTATATTCAAGCAGTGAAATCTAGTTAGGATGTGAAACATCGGAAGTGCTTTCTACAAAGCTTCTTTTGACAGCTACATGTTAATACAGATATAGGACATGATAATAATAGAGAGAAAGGGAGAGAAAGAGAGAGAGAGAGAGAGAGAGAGAGAGAGAGCGAAATACACAAAGAAAGAAAGCAAAAACATAGGAGGGGAGGCAACGTTGTATTAAAATGACTCCCTTCTACACCCTGTGGCCTTGTTCATTCTAAATATTCCTAGCAAAACCGCGCCCCCTCCCTCGTCGATGACGCCAATGCACCACCCTTCATGGATGGAGCCAGCCAGGCTACGCCCCTGTGTCCTCGTATTATCTGCAGCCCTAGAAGTATAGCTTTCTGATGGAAGACAGTCATACACACTCTCAATAATTGCATCCAACTTATTGCCCTTGACATATCGGTGTCTCCTCGTTCTTTCACGCGTCTTGTATTGTATGGTGATCGACATACATCCAAGCTTTCATGAAGTTTGCTCGATACATGCATGGTCCAAATCAGTCTTGCAATAAGGAGTGACATTTCGCCACGATTGAATACAGGTGCTCGATTCTCAAATCTAATACAGTGCAAATGTAGAAGGCAAATAACATTGCTGAGCCAATGAAATGTCGTCTACATCAAACACGCGACTTCTCTCAAGCCTATACTTAATCAATGTCTGTCAAAATGATGATATACATAAAGAGTAGTGAGAATTTCCTGTTCTCCTCCCCATTTCATCTCTCTCTTTCTTTATTTCTCTCTCTCTCTCTCTCTTTCGCTCCGTCTATTAATTCAATTTTGTTTTCTTCTTTTCTATATAGGCCTGCACATATTGTCATTTTTCTCATCTCAATTCTTTTCTATCAGGGCTTGTTTTTTAATTTCAAGTTGCCGCCCCTTCGTCCTCATCTCCGTCATCTTATTTCGTTAATTTGTTTGAAATTTCTATACATCAACAATAAGGACATAGTTGTTTGACACGCGTTGTTTGACGTTGGCACGCGATTTGAAGTCTGAATATGAAAATTATATCACACAAACGTAAACAGAAAAGAAAACCAGGATGAATTACGAAGGTAAATCCAAAAAGACATGGATAAATTCGAAAGTGATAGACTTGTGTTTTAAATTTGCACCTCACACCTTAAACAATTTTCAATAACGACGACAAACGAAAGCATGTCTTTTTCTTCAACTTTATTCTTGAATTTCAATCAGTAACTATATAAATATTTTAGGCACAAACCTATTTGTATACATTCTATAGGCAAGATATTAAGGCTTCTTTTCTAAATAAATATATACATTATTCATTTGTTGCATTTCTAATACAAGTGTTAGTGTAAAGTGCATGTATAGTGACAGACTACATGCCATGTTTGGATCACGTGATCAAGATGATTCACAATAATCATTACACTAAAAACATCAAGATATCAATTGAAAGGATAGTGAAATGAACATGATAAGTAGCACATCACGGGATGTCCACCCCAATATTGAAAACAAAATATTGAAAGTAAAGGCATTCTAACAATAAGAAAACTGATCAGTGGGCATCTTGCGTGTTTGAGACGAAAAGCAAAACAGAAAAGCTTCAACCTTTTTAGTTTTTCATGATCATTATTCACATGGGCTCTCTATTATGATTTACTTTGTAAGCCCTCTTCTTCAATTTTTTCAGTATAGGCCCATTATAGGCTACAAACATTGATAAATCTTCCCTCTTTACCGTTGACTATAAAATGATATGGAATTGATTAATTTCATAGAAAGAGATCAGAAAATGTTTTGCAATAATGATATTCTTTCGGGTAGGCTATCGGTGTCACAATTTTTTTTTAAAGTGAAATGAATTTGTCCATAATTCTATAAAATATTTGAAAAGTACAATTCACCACGAAAATGATGTTGCTAATGCGATGGACTCAATCATCGTAAGTGCTAGATTCTTCTTATACTCTGCAAGATCTTTCTCAAACTTTTGCTGGCTTTTCTTTCATTTTTGTAAGTTTTTATTAATATGAACCTATAATCAGAGTAAGCGTTTCGTTTTCATCTTTATTGTACATAATCAACATCTCCTTTTCTTTTAATCATAAATTACGCAAATAACATTATATATAGTAGTTGCATTTTAGGTATAGTGTTAGTCACAGTTGAACGAGGATCAGTCTAATGTGTGGCCCTGAATCCTCTGATCGCATCTGAATTGCATTTTATGTTTTCTTGGTATTGCAAAGGATGTAATCAAAATTGAGATGTCATAAAAAGAGAGTTAAATTTGAGGTACATAGTTTTCAGATTTTCACATTTAAATATTGCTTTGAGGTAAAATAGGCAAATATGTTGCTGTTGTTGTTGTTGTTAATATCATTGTTTTTTATGTGAATTTCTTGCACTGTGTTAATTATTTTGTCTCATCAACTCAGTTTGAAACTAGAAACAATAAAATTATCACTTCACTATCCTCATGAAACCCTTGATGTTCTTACAAGGACCGACGAACCATTACTCTCAAACATTAATGCCATTTTTAGCTAACAGACTATAATGAGGTACATATTATTCGAGAAAGAACCGTTGCTGTTTTCCCTGAAGTACAATGTTTATCACCTCTACGGTTAACACGCCACGAGAGCCATTACAACGCTCACTCTGGTCGGTCATTATAGATAATCAACACTATTTGATGAAAGTGTGAGCGGTTCAATATCAAAGAAGAATATTTGAGCACAAATTGAATTTTCAAGTGAACATCAGTGATTATCTCTCTAACAAGCAAACGGAAGGTTATTATTCGTCGATGCGTATTGGTAAACGTATTACATTGGGCATCGTTGTCAACGTTTAATATCATACAAAAAGCATTATGAAGTGTATTTCTTATCGGTTATCTAATATGCTGTATCTTTTTTCAAAAATGCTATTGCATAACTTAAGCAAAAGGGATACAATATACATTGCACAAATTAAGAACAATACATTATCTAGTAAGCATGAACATAATGGAAATGACAAAACATTATGATTAATACAATCCTCTTAAAGCTTTAACTTATTAGTCGTCCAGTACGTTGGAATATTGCCTCATGGTGTTTTTCGGAGATCTGTGCATTCGTGTATACATCTGAACACATTGTGGACTCGACTAAAACTGATTGAAGATGATTGCAATAAGTCACACATTAATGATGGATTTTTTTATCCGTAAGTGTTTTTAACTTGGTCGAAATGACTAAAACATAATAATACCACATGCAGTGTTCTCGTTTCCCTGTCATGAGAGAGCAATGAGCATGATATTCCTTCATAATTATTGAATTTATCGTCGAATATTTAGATACATTGCCTTAATTATTTTGATAACTATTTTATACACATCTTCGATACGATTTTATAAATATTTTATAATATTGCAGTGTGATATCATCATCATTACTTTATTATATTGCTTTTGTATTTTGATGTTTGTATCATAATGTAAATACATGTACCCGATCACTTTGTAAAACAGACAACATCAGCCTTGAGCTGCATGTCATGTTGTTGTTTTCTAATAAACCAATTCATTTCAATCCAATAATAAATAGCCGGGATTTAAAGGAATAGAAGATCTCAGTTGAATTGTTAAAGATAACACACATAAATAACAGCAATACTATTGTACTGAATAAATTACCTTCAACAACAAAATCACCAACCTAAAGACCTGCAGTGCCTAATGAAAGAATATCTCTTTGGTAAAGCTATCATTATGCAGAATAGACATTGAATAAACATGAATATTGCACATCCGGCATTCAAGATGTCAATTAATTAACTTTTGGCCATTTTAATTAGACCTTGTACTCATTATTTTTCGTTGATGAATAAGGCCATTTTAGAATCCCCTATAGGTTTCTAGTGATAATGTCAGATTACATTATGTATAAACTAGTCTCATGTCATGCCATGGGAACAAAATGTTCTGTGCATGCATACCCTCGGGTTAAAAGTTTTCTTAAAGGTAATACAAAGTTTTGGTATGGGGTCATGAATTTGGTTCAAATGAACATATTGGAAGCATATGCGACCCTATAACATTCAGTGATACTTGTCGCGGTTGAACTCGAGTCTAAAGTTATGAAATTGTGAATAATAAACTCTTTATGTACAGTTGTATAGCTCCCTCTCAAGTAAAAAATATTGATTCAGCCATAAAACAATGTTCTTGACTAAAATCGACTGATTGGCTATTTCCGTTTGGAAATTACATATCACAACTAGGCCTACGTATTCTGAGATTTTCATGGTCGCAGCTACCATTGTATGGCCGTAAGCGCTATTTGAAATATATCAACATTTACCGGCAGCACAGATACATTTTGATATTCAATATTTTTCGAAAGCAGAAGTGTTTTAAGCGCTAAATTTTCTAGTGCTTATAATACATCCACAGGGTCATCCAAATGTATCAAAATTGTAAAGAATCACTATTCAGCCAATTTTCAAACTTTCCCAAAACTTTGTATTACCTTTAAAACATTCCTTTTAACAATGATAACACAACTAGCTACAATGGAATTAGAGTGCATCCATATTGCAGGAACGATTTCATCTTAACATGCGACAATTAAACCAAGGGTGCCGACCCATCATCGTAGAAAAACGACTCATTAAAAAGAACACACTTAATTATTGGGGACAAGTGCCTTATAGCATGCCCCTCCAAGATCAACATCTAGAGCTAATAAAAGTGATATAATAATTAATCTTTGAGTTAAACTGTCTTATTATGTTTAATGAACATGCTCTTTGATCACACGTGCTTGGTGTTGATGTGATGTCATCACTTGAGGAGAAATGGTGATGGATTCACCCCGTGTAAACTATCCATTATAGCTCTGAACTCTGGACTGCATTTAACATTCAAAGTCATGTCAGGTGGAGTGTACTTCGCGATCTTTAAGATGGATTTATTCGGCTTCTTTTCAGTCAGAGGTGGCTTCTTAGGCGGGCTTTCATCGTCTCCTGATGTGGGGGCTTGCTTGTCTGTGTTCGTACTTTCTAATGGCTTGTTTTCCGGTTTAGTTTGTCCAATTTTAGGCAGTGTTGTAACTGGTTTAGCTATGAATTGTGGTACTTCTTTCTTCTCCGTTGAGAACGATTTATCAGTAATGGTAGACTTGGCTTGTTTCCTAACTGGAGAGAGCTGCCCGTATTTGCCACCTGCAAAACCATTGTCAGTCGCTTGTTGTCTGCGAAGTTGAGCACGATAAGCGTTCTTAAATGGCTGTCTGTTGGCCTGTACAAACATGGCAAACTCCTCATCAATGTTCAGAATGCAGATAGGTCCAAACGAAACATGCTTACCTTCTCCCTTCTGCTGGTGATTCTGTTCATTACTTTCCTTCTTCTCACCCTCTCCAGGTTTATTCATGGAATCATGACCACCCTTTTTGTTACATTGTCCAAGTTTAGGTAGCACTTTAGGCACAGGTCGCTTCGGTCGATAACCCGTAGAGGACAGTGCAAAGCTTAACTTGTTATAATCTGATATCCGTGGCATCTTTCTTCTTCGCAGTTGCAATTCTTTCTTGGTCTCTGATCTCAGCTTCCTCTCTCTGACTTTCCCAATTAGCGAGGACCTTGCCGTCGTATTTATCCCGCCAGTTGCATCTTTTAGGACAGGTTTAAGCAGCTCATCAGGTTTGATCATGTTGCCTTCGGGCAGCATATCGAGGGCTGCGATTTCCTTGGATAGCCTAAGACGTCGTCTTTCCAGTGTTCTTTTATTGGTAGCGACGTCAAACGGTTCATTCATTAGATTATGGAGAGGTGATTTCTTAGGTCCCCCTCCCCGAGCCGCGGCAGCTCTGAATTCTGGTAGCTTGTCTGTTTTGATGGGTGAGAACTTACCGTAAGTATAAGCTGCATCGTTTCGTTGAGCATCCTTCCTCATGAGAGATTCGATGACTCGGTCCCTGCGATCTCTAAGCAGCTTCTGAGCCGATCTGTCCGGTAATTGCTTGGTCTTTACAGACATCACTTGTCGATTTTGAATCGTATTTTCTCGCGATCCATGTTTGGTAGCTTTTGCTATTTCGGTAAGAGCATGCACCGCTCCATTTGGTATCGATTGCGGACTGCTGATTCTTGTATTGGAGTTTTCAGACAATATGTTACCAATTTTCCTCACAGTGCCATTAGATGCAAACAGTGGCGTTTCAAATTTATTCTCGCGTGGACTTTCTTTCGTACTGATATCCAACGACTTACTTGTTTTTAATCTCTTCTCTGGCTGATTCCTATTTGTTTGTCTGAACATGGTTTTACCTTTACTACCATCGGCGACACTACCATCCCTACCTCCTTCATTGTTTTCACTGTGACTAGTTGTTAGGAGATTGGTTGATGATGAGGACTCTTCGCTATTCATATGACTGCTATCATCCGCAGCATGTTCAGCAGCGCGATCAAGTTTTGTATCTTCCTCGCTAGAATTTTCCATTTTTGATTGTGATGTGTCTCCGGGGTATTTTGACTTATTATCATCTCCGACATTATTACCAGCACCTTCAAGTTTTGAAAAGTTGATATTGTCCGTCTTTGTTTGCGATGAGTTTGCAGAATGGTTTGAATTGTTTTCTTTCCCTGAGTCGTTATCACCATCGAGTTCTCTATCTTCCTGATTAACATTGTCCACCATCGATGAGTCTCCTGAGTTGTTTGAATTATTATCAACTCCAAACGATTCACCCCTGCCTCCACCACCGCCATCATCATCTTTATGTTTCTCATCCTCGCCAGCAGTTCGAGGATTAGACACCGTATCTTTCATTAACGAGTCTCGCGGATGGTCATCTCCATCATCACCATCAACCTTTGCATCCTCCGTCGCAGTTTCTTGATCATTATTATTTGTTAGTGATTTGTCTCCGGTATCAATACCACCATCTCGAACACCACCACCACTATCATCATCATCTTCACCATGTTCACCAGCAGGTTGACTTTTGTTATCCATGTTTATCGGTGAACCGTTCTCCTCCTTAGTATCGCTCATGATGTTAATCTCACCTCTAGTCTTCTAGACAGGGATATTATCACAAAACGTATCGTGTCTTACTTCATCCTGGTAGTTATTATTAAATCTTCTGACAAGCGAAAAACTTCCTCATGACAGAATGCCTCGAAATATTTAATTTTGAATAATTTTTTCTCGTGTAGGTTCATGAAAAGTGCGATGCGTTGAAGCGAGAAGAGAGGAGCGAGAAAGCGTCTCCTCCTCCTCCACCCATCACCAATCAGTGATGAGAGTCAAGACATTGGGAGATTAATATGAGCGAAGGAGATGGAGAGGTAAGATGAAGACTGTGCGCACAATCTGACGCTGTTGCACTTCTCTTTCTCTCGACCGCCTCAGAGTTATTAGCCGATAAATGCGTCTCGACAGACACGAGATTGAGCTCTGTTTGCTCTCTCTCTCTCTCTATATCTCTCTCTTTCTTTCTTCTCTCTCCCTCTATTTCTCTCTCTCCCTCCGTCTCTCTCTCTCTCTCTCTCTCTCTCTCTTTCTCTCTCACACTCTCTTCTTCTTCTTCTTCTTCTTCATCTTCAATTCGTTGCTATTCTCCCTCTTTTATATTTCATTCTCTCCCCTGTTTCATTTTCTTTATCACTTCTCCCTTTTCCCTATAGACTATTATGCTCTCTTTCTTTCTCCCCCCCCCCTCTCTCTCCCCCTCTCTCTCTCTCTCTCTCTTTCTCTCCCTCTCTCTTTCTCTCTCTCTCTCTCTCTCTCTCTGCCTGCTATGCTATATAATGCCCTGCTCTGACTCTTTATTTCTCTCTCTGTTCCCTCTCTCTATGTTTCTTTCTCTCCTTTGTCTTCCTAATCACTTTCTCCCATTCTCCCTATACTATACTACATACTCTCTCTCTCTCTCTTTATCCCCCTTTCCTTCTCCCTTTCCTTTCTCGATTCGTTTCTCTCCCTTCTCATTTATATCCTTCTCCCCCGCTCTCCCTGCATTTCTCTATCTATCCCTCTATCATCATTTATAGTATACCTTTATCTTTTTTCCCTCTCGTTTTTCTCTCCCTTCTCTTTCTCTCTCTCTCTCTCTCTCCCTCTCTCTATCCATCTTTATAATATAGATAATTATCTCTTCGTCTCCTCTCTTTCTTCTCTCTCTCTCCCTCTCTCTTTCTCTCCCTCTCTCTATCTACCCATCTTTATAGTATCTCTCTCTCTCTCTCTCTCTCTCTCTCTCTCTCTCTCTCTCCCCCTCTCTCTATCTATCTTTCATTCTTTCTCTTTCTCCTATTATGTGTTCATCGAATTAGGGGCGCTATCATCAGTACGGAATAATGAATATGAAATGTAGAAAAGTCCGCCGCTTGTCTAATAATGGCTGCGGTGCCTTACATTTTCGATACAAACGCCTCAAAATTAAAATGGCATTAGAAGTAGAGTGCGTGTTGCTTAGTAACGAAGGGATTAATGCTCTTTGTCAATCATCTGGTCGTTGATCAGTTTAGAATGGTAGTATATGATGTAAAACATTACTGCAAAAAACAACAACAAAAACGTATCCAACGTAAATGTATGAACGAGTCTGACCAACTTTGGGGCAATAATAGCTCAACACGGATGATTGTTGCCCATATTGGAATAAAAGATGAACGTGAAATTGGCTGGGCATTGCACAAATGCCAAAATGATGGTCAGACATGACTGTCTAAACTGTCCTTAAATGTTGGGCAGTTTTTACCAGTTTTATTCAGCAGTTTTAATAGTGTATTCAAAATAATAGTTTATCGAAATGGTTTATGTTTTACAGAAAGGCAGATTTTAAAGAGGGTCATACAGGAATGGGAAATAAAGTGTGTTCGTGTTCTTTTTGGCCTAACTTCTTCTTAAAGTCCTTCACAATACATGCCATCATTCGTTAGATGACTTGTAGGGATCCATTCTTTGAAATGCTAGAGCGTCGTAATAGCAGCACAGCCGCAGTAAAGCCGGGCTAATAATCTCCAAGTTTGGAAGCGCTTAGTGATTCTAATAAGCGCTATATAAAAACTGAGTATTATTATTATATAGTCTTTAACATGGATAGTAAATGAAGAAAAATGCATCTTTTCATTTGATAACCTTGTGAAAACTACATATTTCATTGCTTTATGATGCACGATGTTGACATGTAGCTCTCTTCTTATTACCCATCACTCTTCTCTCATCGGCGGTCAGCATGTCCAATTAGTCTGCATCCCTTCACACAAACAGGACAAATATACCTAGGGGTTGAGATTACATAGGGGTTTATATAAAGACGAGAAAATGACGCATGCTCCATTTGTCGAGTATCTAGTTATTATTTGTTTGCAATCGTGTGATAAACAATATAGAAATAATAGCAAGAGAGGAATGAATTGATGTAGATGACGGTGGTGGGAAGGAAGTATTGAGAGACTCAAGATGGACTACGATGAGGAAGTATAGTGAAGGATGATGACGGTGTTGAGTAGGAGGTATGGTTTGATGAGAGACTCGAGATGGACTACGATGAGGAGGTCGAGTGAAGCATGATGACGGTGTTGAGAAGGAGGTATGGTTTGATGTGGGACTAGAGATGGACTACGGTGTGGAGGTCGAGTGAAGCATGATGACGGTGTTGAGTAGGAGGTATGATTTGATGAGGGACTCGAGATGGACTACAATGAGGAGGTCAAGTGAAGGATGATGACGGTGTTAAGTAGGAGGTAAGGTTTGGTGTGGGACTCGAGATGGATTTCAATGTGGATATCGTGTGAAGGATAATAACAGTGCTAGATGATTAGAGAATTGTGTCACGCAGGAGCAATAATTAATTATAAGAGGAAAAGAGAGAGAGAGTGAGAGAATGGGAGAGAGAGAGGGGGGGGGGGGAAGGGAGGTAGAGAGAAACAGAGGGAGAGACAGAGAAACAGAGAGACAGGGAGAAAGAGAACGGAATTAACGTTGAGGAGTATCCCAGAAGAAGAAGAAGAAGAAGAAGAGAGAGAGAGAAAAAAAAAAAACTTGTAATGCCTTAATTTCTTTCAATAAGCTATTTTATGAAAAAGCAGAACTGTAGTTCCTCCGAAAAATTGAGTGCAAGTTTACCTGAAAGAATATGAAATTGCTGTAAGAATTGACATTTACACTACTCCAAGTTATAATCCTTGCTGTACGTTACGCGTGCCGGTATGACGTTCGCATTCGTCAATATTCTGAACTTCTTTTCATCAAAACACGTTATGAAATCCCGATGAAAAGGTATATATAACAAGGCTTAGCGGCAAATATTGGTCCCAAGGTAGTACGTCATGTAGGCTTATATTGATCATGCACTTAATTATATACGTTTATAACACAATGTTTCATGCATTTTAAAAACTACTTTCGTAATCCTTTTTGTTTTCTCTCTCTCTCTCTTCTTTTTCATAGGTTAGACATTTAGCACGTTATATGGAAGTTCCTATAGAAGTTCCTATAGAAGCTTTAATTACATGTTACGATTTTCCCATCCAGTACAAGTTGACTATGTTATACATTCAATATCTTATAAATAATTTCGGTTCAGTTGGTCTGTGGAATGCCACCTATCTCTAATTATCTTATCAGAATTACCTTCACTGAATCCCCCCCCCCCTCTTTTTTTCGCTTCCTCTGTATGTATGTCTCTCTCCATCTCCCTCTTTCGTTCTCTACATACGTCTGTCTCTCCCTCTCTTTCTTTCTCTCCTGCTGTATGTCTGTCTCTCTCCAACTCCCTCTCTTTCTTTCTCTTCCTCTGTCTCTCTCCATCTCACTCTCTTTCTTTCTCTCCCACTGTTTGTTTCTCTCCATCTCCCTCTCTTTCTTTCTATCCCGCTGTATGTCTGGTCTCTCTTCAGTTCACCTCTCTCTCTCTCTCTCTCCTCCTCTGTATGTATGTCTCTCTCTCTCCACCTCCCTCTCTTTCTTCCTCTGTCTCTCTTCACCCTCCTCTCTTTCTGTCTCTTTCCACCTCCCTCTTCCTGTCTCTCTCTTCCTCCGTCTGTCTGTCTCTCTCCACCTCCCTCTCTTTCTTCCTCTGTCTCTCTTCACCCTCCTCTCTTTCTGTCTCTCTCCACCTCCCTCTCTTCCTTTATCTTCCTCTGTCTGTTTCTCTCTCCCTTTCTTTATCTTCCTCATCTGTCTCTCTCCACCTCACTCTTTCTCTTCATCTGTCTGTCTCTCTCTGTCCGTCTCTCTCCACCCCTCTTCTTCTTTCTCTTCCTCTGTCTGTCTGTCTGTCTCCACCTCACTCTCTCTCTGTCTCTGTCCCAGTCTTTTTTCCTTTTTTTTCTTTCACTCATCTATCTCTCTCTTTTTCTTTCTCCTCTTTCCCACCGTTTTTCAGTGTATTGTTGTTGTTCTTTTAAAAACAGCTTAGTCAGTAAGTTGAGAGAGAGAGAGAGAGAGAGAGAGGGAAAATGACAGAAAGGGGAAACAGTACGAAGAAAGATGGACAGATGTTATGAGTGGTAGACAAAGTGACAGAATGTGTGTGTTTTCAAATGAGCAGAAAATAGGATAGAAACATGACGAGCAACTTTGACATACATTAAAAATATATAGAACATCATGTCATTTCCAGTGCTTTTATTAAAAATGTACAAGACAGAAAACAAGATTTTTCATCTTTAGTTATGGATCATGAGTGTGTGAAACAATGAACAGCTGAAAGCATAATAAGTTCTGAATGTTAAAAATAATATTACTTGGAATCAATTAAATTTAACATAATCATGATAAAAGGAACATGAATGAAATTTCAAAACAGGCAAAGATGAATAAAAAAATACATGGAATCACAGGTATAGCCTTTTAAACAATATGATCATTCCTCTCTTGCTATAAGCACATGTCCCTTTTCTTGATGACACACATGGATACAAATAAATGTAACTCCCGGGATAGACATAATTGAATTACGCTGGAACAAGCTTGCAACGTTTCTTACAAATACATGTACAGGTGTGAACATCCAACAGAGATTCATGAATAAATGAGAGGATGAAGTACCATAACTTTCCTTTCTTTAAATGTTATAAAGGTATTCTTCCTTCTAAAAGTGGGCCATTGATGACCATTTATGCTGAAAAATTCAAATTCATATACTTAATCTCATTTTTAAATTACACTTTATAAAGTCTGGACGGGGGGGGGGGGGGGGGGGGGGGGGGGTCAAGATAACCATCTACAGGGCTCAGGGTATGAGTAACTGAATGTAATAACAATAACAATATAATAAATCATGTCAACATTTCCCCAAAAGACCTTCACAGTACTACTGCAAAACCAGAAAGTATTGCGACACGAAACATTCCAAAATTTAAGAACATGCCATGCTAGCGACAAGAATTTCTGGTTTTAAAGAAGTATGTTTTTCCTCAAGTGGCAGGTTTTCATTGTAACTGATGCCTTATTCACCTCATAAAGAGTGGACACTTGATGCCATATAATCCCTATATTCCAAGACCTTCATTAATCCTAGCTTAATGACAATTACCGTTATAATCCATTAAAGCAAAAATATTTAAAAGGGATCCACAACAAATGTAAAGTTTAGCCTACAGTACACGCCGAAAATCTCCGCAACACGATTACACGATTTATTTTTAGGATTACACGGTTTACACGATTCACCTGAATCGTGTAACTGTGTAATCGTGTAAATTTACACGATTGAAGAATGTCGCTCTGAATCGTGTAATCGTGTAAATAGTTAAGTGCATTGGTCGGATGATTCGACCAGATGTAACAATCGTGTAACTGTGTAATCGTGTAAATTTACACGATTGAAGAATGTCGCTCTGAATCGTGTAATCGTGTAAATAGTTATTAGGGTTATAAGGGCATTGGTAGAACGATGCGACAAGCTGCAACAATCGTTAAATCTTATCCTGCTGACACCAATTGCTTTATACACAACTTACCTTCAGTGTACATCAGTTAATTACTGTACTTAATATTCGTGTATAAACCTCAGCACTTTCCACTAACATGTATCGTATACTAATCCGTGAGACAAGGTAGGAAAACGTCAGAAACAGGAAGACATGATAGATGAAATAGTAAAGGAACAAAGATAGCTACGAGGAAAAGGGAACATATCAAAGGAAAATGAGGGTTGAAAGGCACGATAAAGATAAACAGAAAAAAAGAGAGAAAAAAGGGAAAACTAAAAAGTTGACCGGAAGAAAAGAAAGAGTGAAATAGAGTGATAAAAAAAAAGAAGGGCGAAACCTAGTAAAATTAACAGAAATGAGAAGGCTGTGAAACGGAGAGGAAAAGAGACAAATTAATAAGGTAAGAGGGGAACATAATGAGGGAAAGAGAGGCGAGAAAGATATGGGGGAATGGAAAGATATTGAAAGAAAGAGAGAGAGTGAGAGAGAGAGAGAGAGAGAGAGATAAAAAAAGCTTTAGTTGAAAGAAAAGGGGTACCGATCAGATTTTAATAGGGGCATTTATCGGAGTTGATGAGGGCATTTATCAAAAGTGAAGAGGGGTACTTCTCGTACTTAAAGAGGGATACTTACTAGAGATTAAAAGGACACTAATGAGAATGGAAAATGGACACTTATTGTAAAGGAAAATAGGAACTCGTCGAAGGAAAAGGGGTGTGTGTCAAAAGAAAAGGAGCACTTGTCAGAGTTGAAAAGGGGAAGGGGCACTTACAAATTAATATGGACACTTGTCAAAGTAAAATAGGTACTTTTCCTACATACAAAGGGGCACTTTGGGGGAACTTGAAAAAGTGGGGGGACACTGTGCCGCTAGCTAAACGTAACTCAAAGACAGTTGGCCATTCACTTATTCTATTCATTCTCGGCTTGCAACTGTTCCCTACACTCTGTAGCCAGTGGCTTACATACTTACATACATGTAATACCTATTGTTCAGGGGGATCCTATGTTCAAGGGGAACCCCCTGAACAATAGGTATTATGTAAGGATCTCTGCCTGTAGCTAGGGCAACGGCCTTTGTCCCCGGCGAGGGTCAATGGCAGGCCACATTCAGAGTAAGCTTCTTTTGTATGTGACAGGAAGTGTGCCCTTAAGCCTTGACCGTAGCTCTTTATACATATAGCTGAATAATGCAATGTTGTAAAAGGTAATTTACGAAAATGAGGAACGCTAAAAAAGCAATAAGTGATCAAAGTCTAAGGCCCGAATTCACAAAGGAGGTTTTGTCGACAAACCTTGGTTTTCGTGCGTCATATGACGCGTTTTTACAAACCAGGTTTGTAAAATGGATAATGATTGAATAAAAAAAAGTATAACGATATTCATAGTAACGAATGAGCTGGTGAACCGTAATTCTAATTGGTACAGCCTTGTAATGTAAGAGTATCACAACATACTTAATTATGTTAGCCCTCCTTTACATTTTGTAATCATTTTTACTTATTTACAACTTAGTAATAACAAAATTCCCCCCTTCCTTCGTCGTTCATCGCTTTTTTCTTTTTTCTCACCGAGGATTAAATCCGAGAGTGCTTTTCGGGAAGTGGACTGATTTTTTTAACTTTCAAACATTCTATAATAAAACTAGAGACAAGACACTGCAATTAAAAATATATACAAGAGAAAGAAAGCGTAATCTTCGCTATCCCCTCGTATCGTCCACGTTGTCCTCGTTCAACCAAGAAGTAACTTCTTGCTTTTACTGAACTAGACGTCCTTAACCTGCTCACCATCACCACTGAAAATAAATTGTAACACAATTCCAGCGAGCAATCGAATCGTGTAAATTTTGAATCGTGTAATCGTGTTGCGGAGATTTTCGGCGGGCAGATTACACGATTACACGATTCGACCTGAATTGAGGAATCGTGTAATTTTACACGATTACACGTTTACACGATTCAAATTTCGCTTCATTGGCAAAAAACGAATCGTGTAAAAATAATAGTTACACGATTCCCGCGAGCAGTCGAATCGTGTAAATTTTGAATCGTGTAAATCGTGTTGCGGAGATTTTCGGCGTGTACTGTATATGTTGTACTCTATATTGTCAAAAGAGGGCAGCATATAACACTCAATACAAACATGATTGATCCCTATCTCATCAGACATGAAGACCCAAACCAAATGGAAGATCTGATTGGAAGATCTGATTGGGGGATCCAAGTGAATTTAACTTTCTAGCAAGTGACTGAGCGGGTAACAAATCTCATTTCTTTTTTAATTTAAACCACAATACACCGTTCTGGGTGATTAACAAACATGCAGTCATTGAAAATCAGACAAATCAGTTTAATTCAATTCCTCCTAAACACATTCAGAGATAACTCCCAAGTCTCATTCCTTACTCAGATGTGGGTTGAAATTGGGAATTGTTTTGGTACAGAATGTCAAAATTATAACAACAACAAAGAACTTTAGAAAAAATATAAAATCAAACATACCTTTCCCAGAAAAAATGAGAAGATACACGTATGTAAAAGAGGTGATGATAAGTGCGAAAGGTTCACTTCCTATCATATACAGTCAAACCTGCTTTAGTGACCACCTGTATAGGTGGACCACATGTTTTGTTTCCCTTAAAAAATGGTTTCTCATTGAAACATGTACCAAAGGAACCTGTACATAAAGACCACCTGCCTAGAAAGACCACTTTCCTTGGGTGGTCTTTTTAGACAGGCTTCACTGTACCTAGAAAATATATCACATGTGAACTGCCATCTGGGTTGAAAATCCCTCCATGAAGAGCACATTTATTTGGTGATCTGATATTTGTTCTAGGGTTTACTTTCAATACATATTGTCTTTTGAATGGCCTGAAAGGTGTTTAGTATGTGTTGAAGTATATGAGATAAGGCCTGTCCGGCTATTTGGGCTCGGCTTGCAATAAGGTCTCAGTAAGGGTTAGGGTTAGGTAGGATTGAGTCCAGGATGAGAAGTTCAATGAGTGACAATGAGAAACAGTTCCTGAATAATCATCACTGTACCTTATTTATCAGCATCTCACAAAGACTCAAGACTACCCATAACTATAATCATAATCAACAACATAGCTACAAGACTTAGATTATTTACAAAGGTTTATCTGCTCGCACATCATCTCTTCTTGAATCCATATTTCTTTCTCTCATAGAACAGATCTGTCTTGGAGCTTCCTAGGTTCACAATCTTAGGGCAGCCATCTCTCTGTAATACAAGTAGAAATAATAAAACATAGAAGTTGTCATTTGAAATGAATTTCATGGTTCAACAGTGACACAAATAAATAGGTTTTGTAGGGATAAACCTCAGGTTACAATCAATAAAGTGTTAAATGTTTCATCTTGATGACATCGATTGTGTGTGATATACCAGAATGACATCATAAGTTATTCATAACCATATTTATTGGATTCTAGTGTTTCATGGATGTGGCATTTTCGTAACATTTCCCAACATCCTTAAAATATGCACTGTTGATTAGATTCATATCTATCATGTAATATTAAAAGCAGAACCATTTAGTGTGTGAGAGAGAAAGAGAGAAAAAAAAAAAAATCCATTTTCAACAACAAGAGCATGTCATGAAATGCTTCTTGTTCTTGTCAGCTTGTTTAACTAATATTTGAACAAAAATCCACTATCAAGCAACAAAGTTGTGATAGACGGTACCAATATGTGACAATGAGGCTGTTCACACCGGCAGAGATAGCGCGCGCTAGACCGCGCTATCCCTGCGGTTTGGAAGGTACAACGTCGTTTCGGTCCGCCCAACAGCGAGCCACGGCGAGCCAAAACGGCGTGCCACTGGAGCACCTCTTGGGGGTGGTCCACGAGAGATAGCGCGGTCTAGCGCGCGCTAGAAAAAAGGGGGTGCTACGATAGACCGCGCTATCTCATTGCGGTGTGAACAGCCTTATAGATAAAACAGATCAATATTAACATTTGTACGGTTTTGTTTTATACCCGAAAAAAGAATTAGAGAGAATGTCTTTTAATTCCTTCAACACTGAGAACTAATAGTTGACAGGCACAAACCCCTAGTCATTTGTGATTCAGAGTGTCTGAACTAAGACTAGAGGCTATGCTGACTGCAGTCTAGTGCACCCTGTATGCGGACTGTGTAATGAAGCTGCTCCACAGCCAGACTGACAGAGCTAGGCTCTGCTAAAAACTTTATGTGATTGTGTGTAAGTGTTGAATTAGAATCAGTGCCTGGTGACTGGTGAACTATCTCTAGCAATAAGATTTACATGTACATGTATGCTTGGTTGTACTTACATCTTTCTCCTGTATAGTACACTCTTTGCAGTAGTAAGCATCTGATACACCTGGTCCTCCACAGATAACACATCTGCCCTGGTAGGAACCATAGTTACACTCATCACAGATTCTCACCAATGTGCATGGTCTCACGTAAGAATCACAGATCACACACTTTCCATCGCACTTCTCACATAGTCTACCAATAGCTGTCAGGTAAGAAAAAGAACAAACACATTGGTTATGATTGGTAATTATAACGGCTTAGTAATGCCTCTTTGCACTATTCAGGGAAAAAGATAGAGAAATAGAGAGAGAGAGAGAGTACCGGTGTATGGGATTTTGTAAGTTACGAGGAGAGCAGGCAGACAAACACAGCTCTGGAAATGAAATTTGCAACAAATTAATAAAGCTCCTTTAACATGGGCATGTATGGCATCATGGAGTAATCTGATGCACTGTCAGAGTGACAAGCTATTTTTGGTGTCTTCTTGCGGCACTTTTAGACATGAGAAAGGAAGGGCAAAACGTGGCTACAGGGTTGATGTTCTACCTATCTTCATTCACTAGCACAAAGTAAATATAATTTCTAACTAATTTGCAAGTCCTTCTTAGATCTTTCTAAGAGGCAGATTTTACATTCTTCTTGATTTCATTTGCTGGAAGTTCATCTGTTCATCATGCTCTGTATTTTGCAGAAAAAAGAAACCATCTTTTGAAATATATTTATTTTGTCATGGACTTTGATTTTCTTCATTGAGTGAGTTAACCTCCCCGGATGTGCCACTTCATAAATAAATCTTACTGGCAAATAGCACCGATTACCAGTAAAGAAAATTGAATAACAATCAGTAAGTACACATTCATATGAAACATCATTTCACTTAAACCACCACAAAATCATGGTGTTTGTTCAGAACTGTGACCACACTTTGGACCAGTGACTCCAGGGCAGTGACTCCAGGGCAGGGACCAGTGCGGATGTTTGCAGTAAAACCTGGGAGAAAGTGTCATTATAATGTCTTCGTTTTTAGGAAAAATACTCCAAAAAAGATAATAAAATTGACATGAAACAGGTGAGAAAGATAACAACTTTTAAATCATGACCGTTATTTGAACAATATTGTGGAAGACTTAGTTGACTTTTGGTGTGTTATAGTAAGGAATTTCCATGCCAAAGTCAAGGGTCCAAAGTATGGTCACAGTTCAGAACAAGCGCCAAAATCGCTCCCTATCATGAAAAAAAAAAATGTCCTAATTAAAGCCCCACTGCACTACTTATAGCTACTTGCGCCCTCTATATAGCAAACAATGCCTAATCTGTGCCTGTTGGTCCCCCAGGCCATGATTCCCTTTTTCTTGTGTTAATTAATAATTGAGACCAAGTTTTTGTGGCTAATTTGATTACTGAGAGTACCAAGACTAAAAGTATTGGTGGAAAAAAAAATAGCATTGGCCATTGTGGTGAGGTGGCCTAAACATCAGCAGGATTTGTAAATAACTTTGTCATAATTTTGAACTTCAAAGTTCAAATTCAACTTGGAGTTGGATTTTATCAGGAATATCTAACCAGTTAAAACTAGCGATTGAAATGTTTATCGGCCACTAGGGAGTAGGGGCTCATAATGCATTTCTCCATCTTCATCTAATGTGAGTTTAACTGGCACTGCAGCTGCAGCTGGCACAAAGAACTTTGCGGTGAGAGAGGGCCTACTTAACTTAAGCGCAACTAGTTGAGTTCGACGATGGCAATGTCAATACGTAATTACATGTATGTCACACCATGGGCATGGAGATTTTGACATGTCATGCTTTAAACAGGTGACGCACTTCACACATAACTGACGCACATGTGAAATACTGAACCTTTTAAGGATGCTGAAAAAAATGATAAGAAATAATAGGCCTAGTCTAGAGGGTTTGACTGAAATATCATAATTTTAGTATCACCGTACGGAAAATCGCAAGCTTTCTCCTCCCACAAACATTGAGTGAATGGGAGCCAGCGATAGCCAATAAGAAGGGCCCTTGTCGGCGCCAATTAAGTAAAATTACTCTGCAATTTGCTGAGATCAGATGCGTTAAATGTAAGCTTAAGTTTTGCGCAGGGAAAAAAATACACGGGGGATCGGGGCAAATTAGCTCCAGAAATTAAATGCCAAAAAGAGCCCCGAAAGTCATAAAACTTAAAAGAGCACAAAAAAATTGCAAAGAGTTCAATGCAAAACAAATTAAAGAATATTATTTTCATGCAAGCAAGCTCGAAAAGTAGCCCCCGAAATGATTTTTAAAAAATTTCCCTGGTTCTGGGTGCGCGTGGCTAGTGTGCTTTTGTTTTGGAAGTAAGATTAGTAGCAGAATTAACACACATCAAAATAAGGGGATCGGACTGAAGACAAATTTCCAACGATAGACTTACGTTTCTATTTCTGGTTCATCCTGCAATTTCAAGAAGTATTTCAAATTGATTACATCGTTACTAAACTTATTTTGCAATGAAACGTAAATAAGGTGTTAAACGTAAGAACGACTTACCGACACCAGGCTGTTTACGACAAAAAATAAGGTCAGGATGATGTTTGGCCATGTTTCTCAATTTTGAATATCTGCTGCATACCACAGATGGCGCTATAACGAAAATTCATAGGGATTTTGATTATACACTGTTACATGCGAGAAAAGAAAAAGTAGAATCATGTATAATCTGAGATTTTTTCTATGTTGTTCCGTGATTGATGTAATTCATAAGTGTCTTGTATCAAAGATCTTGAATTATATTACTTATTGTGATAATTTCTTGTTATGTGAAATTATGAGGAAGGAAATAAAATATCATTTAAAACAAACAAAGAATGTTTGATATTTTGTATTTATGTTGTTATATTTGGGTTGATATTAGAAATTAAAAAAAAAATTTTTTTAAAAGCGACGAAAGTTAGGACATAATTATGCAGGCGCACTAACTGATGGTCGCAGTTCCAATGCATTTGTTTTTATTTGTCAAAATTATTCACATGCTGGGGGCAATTCCTGTCAAATGATATGCACATGAAATACCTCGTTTTTTCACAGGCCCATATAAGGGACTTTTAGATTCGCACGACGACATAGTGGACTGCTACGTGTGACATCCTTATAAGGCACTGCGATGTATAAGGCACTGGAAGTGCCTTATAAGGACGTCAAACGTAACAGTCCACTATGTAGTCGTGCAAATCTAAAGAGGATGTTGAGATGGGACGCTGCAGAAGTGGGATACCTCATCTAACTAAAAAAAAATGAGTATATAAATGTATAAATAAATTTAAAGATTGATTTAGTTTCAATCCAACTAACTTTTAAAACTGTTATGTTTTTTTCTAAATACATTTACAGTTATACCATAGTGTACTTTAATCATCACCTATTTTTTACGATTCCGGCCCCGCCCCCCCTATTTTTCGGCGTTCACTCTCAAAGGTTTTACCAGTGTAGCCTACCACTTAGTGTTCTGAACACTACACACAGAATATATATGACCCAATATTTTGCGATAATATTTCTTATGGTGTAAGCTAAATCTTAAAATTGGTATTTTGGGTGTATATCATGTTTTTCTTACCCTATCGGGGAGAACTGAGACATTATTTTTATACTATTTCATCCAGTTATATTTTGTGTATGTTAGGAACGTGGAGGTGTAGTGGTATAGTGGTTCATTCACTTGAATCTCAACTCTATGATTGAAGGTTGAAATTCCAAGCCTATACTAATGTCCTTTAATTGACAAGACACTGATCTACATTTCCCACACTCCACCCAGGAGTAAATGGTTACCTACTACCTGGCTATCATGATTGCTGGGGTGCAAGATGGTATTTGCAGGACCCACAAGAAGAACAGCATTGATGCTGATGTGGCATCCCTGGGTATTAACAAAATAATTATTTATTATTCATTAATCTTGTTATTCTAGTATTATACATTTTAACGATAATTTAGTCATAATCCATTCATGAAATATATCAGTTTATGTTATATTTTTCTTAAATTTATTTATTCTATATGCACTCATGGGGTGTATTGCCCTGGTTAGCTATTGAATTGTTTTTCAAAGGGGTCTACGCCCAGATGAAAACTACTACTAGGTCGAGCGTACTCGCACTGATTTTACAAGCTTTATCCGTTCAGTTCTATTCTCCATGATCTTTGAGAGTTCCTGCCTTGGTAGACAGTGGTAGGGAATACCCCAAGCCTGAGCCAATAGATGATAAAAAAGAAAAAATGTGTTAGAATTTACCCCTCCCTTAACACAACAGATAGGGAGGAGCTTCAATCAAACACAGAACGTCATCTTCAAATGGGTCCCTCCCCTGCATACCCATGCATAATTATACAGTGACAGGGAGGAGCCTAGCTAGTGGCGTATATAAGCAGTGCTCCTACATTGATGGGCTCCTCCCATTATTATACTATATGGGAGGGGCAATGAAGTACCTCCCAAATATACCACCTTCGACTCATATGGGAGGGGCAAAGAATCACATGAGGAATATCATTACCTTCCCCCATCATAACTATACCCCCTTCTAATTTCATCAATAGTTAAATCCTCATCCTATCAAGGTCGGTTGATGATACAAGAATTTGATTTTGAGTTCCACAATCTTGAGGATCATTTCCAATTGGTACTAGGATGATTATGGCATAATAAAGTTCATTTTGTCCAACATTCATCCAATATCTGTACTATTGCATGATAGTGTATCAAGGTATAATCTACTTGCCACCTGTAACCATGGTAACTGCACGTGCTGTGCTATGTAGGACCCACATGACAGGGTTGATGGCAAGAGGAGACATTCAAGAAATGTCTCCACGACATCTCCAGTCACGTCGGTGTGGGTAGGGGCGCCAATCCATTATTGGGGAAAACATTGCATTATTTTGTTCTATAGACAGCCACGTCTGAAATAAGTTGCTACCCTTAGGATTGACGCCCCTGGGTAATATCATTGTTTGTTTCTCAATACAATACTCATATCTGCGATTTATTGAAGCATATATACTATTTACTGACACCATTTGTTTGTGAACAATGTAAATGTCATTGAAACTCCAGAAAATGCAAATGTAATATATGCATAATTAGTAAAATATTTTGTTATTTTCAACTGACATATTGCAATAGTGTAAAAATTTGTACAACTCTTATGATTGAATAACTAATTTTATGAGGCCAAAAAAATCTAAATGTATTTCACAAATATAGAAAATGCTTTGTCATTATTATTCATTTCGTGATGTAATACATAAAATACTGCTGAAAGATAAAATGAAATTCTGATATACTTTCTACTGTCATGTTTTTTTCCAATAAAATGAGCTTTTCGAACATTTTAAAGATATTTATAATGAGTGCGTGTATGTTTATGTGTTAGTCCTTCTTCTGCTACCTTCCTACATCTCATACCCTTTTCCCACTACGGTCATACTTCGAATTCAACTATTGTTCTACCTACAACCATCCTGTTTCTACCATCCTACCTCTTCTACCATCCTACCTCTACTACCCCTACCTCTAATACCACCCTACCTCTAATAGCGCCCCTAAACACCAACCCAACCTCCACCACAGATCCTCCTTCTAGTACCATATTGCCTCTAGAACCATATTCCTCTAGAACAATGGCCTCCAGAATCATATTGACTCCAGAACCATATTGACTCTAGTACTTTTACTACCACCACCCTATATCTCTGCTACCACCCTACCTCTACTTCCATCCTGGATCTACTACCATTTTATCTCTTCCACTCTACAACCTAAATGATTCTGAACATCCTACCTCTACCACCTTCATACCTCTACCCCACCCTTCCCGTTCTTTAAATCTGGCTCTGCTACCATCCTACCTCTACCACTACCCTCCCTCTATTACCATCACCATCCTACCTCTGCCACCATCCTACGTCTACCCCACCCTACCCGTTCTTCCATCCTACCTCTGCCACCATCCTACGTCTACCCCACCCTACCCGTTCTTCAATCCTACCTCTACTCGGGCCTCTACTACCATCCTACGTCTACCCCACCCTACCCGTTCTTCAATCCTACCCCTACTACCATCCTTCGTCTACCCCACCCTACCCATTCTTCAATCCTACCCCTACTACCATCCTTCGTCTACCCCACCCTACCCGTTCTTCCATCCTACCTCTACTACTATCCTACCTTTTCCACAATCCTACCTCTATTACTACCCTGCAAATCCTTCCCATCTACCTCTACTCACATCATACCTCTACTAGCACCACCTTACCCATTCTTCCATCATTGTACCTCTACTACCATCCTATGTACTAGTCCAGTAGACGGTACCATATGCCATGTACATGACCTGGAAAAGTTGATAAGTACAAGGTTTTGTTGTTGATTTGTGTTCTAGATGGGTATTGAAGTAAATTCAGCTTGGTTGCCAGCTTGGCAACCTTGAGCAACTTTTTTAATAGCCATGCATATTAGCATAATCATCTAATTAGCATATGTGCAATATGTAATAATGTTGCTAATCTCAATCCAGGAAGTTCTACCATGACGTTAACGCGGGGGTGCCTTTGATATTTTATTGGCTTATCATTTATCTATCACCATAACCATATACATCATCGTTGGTTTACAACATTTTGAAAATGAACGATATGAAAGATAAAAGAGCAAGGATGGAGGTAGAAAATCATGAAGATTGGAGAAAGATGATGAGAGGGATATTGCTCAGATATTGGTACCTCGTTCGTTTGATCAAAGTGCACTGGGCTGCATGCCGAGCTAGAATTCAAAGTGCTGCTGAACAAACCATAACAATCTTGTAGGTAAATTTGACTGAACTCAGCTAATAGACAAATAATTGCATCCTAATTAACACAATCATATAGGATCTTCAGTGGCATATTAAGATATTGATAAACAGGAGGGGCAGAATCTTCATGGGGTGAGATGGGCGTAATTCAATTTATACAGCTCCGCCTGTAGCAGACCCATACCAATTCAAATTCAAATGGGGTTCAATATGGGCAGCCCCTCTTATCGTTACATCGTCGCAACCTGAATGCTTACACTGGCCTCTAGAAAAGAGGGGCGGGGCTACGCCAGCTTTTCCTAAAACTGGATACGCCACTAATCTTCTTCAATCGATTTCATTCCAATTAGCGTGATAAGATCAGAAACTCTATATATCACTACCCATGCCTACATGTTTGTTTTCATTGTATACTCGTAGTTCTGTATCCCACATTAACTCCTCAGGAGTCCATTAATTTTACTCCAAGTTTCAATCAGGCGTGGGAACAGATGCTTATTGATAAGGATGAAACCATACTCGGTTTGTTCTATGATCAATATCCTTTCTTCGTGATGATGCTGCTTATATAACAATAATAATGTTCAATTCTATATAGCGCATATTACATAATGTCTCTACGCGCTTAGATACGAAAGAGAGTGTGACAGAGAGAGAGGGAGGAGATAGAGATAGAGAGAGAGAGAGAGAGAGAGAGAGAGAGAGAGAGAGAGAGAGAGAGAGAGAGAGAGAGAAAGACACGAAAAATATTGAGCTTTCATCGTTTATGATTATCAAATCAATTAGCAAATTTACATTTTTACTTTATGATTTAAGCCTGGCATATGATCGAAACAGTTATGTTTTTAGGTTGGATTTAAAATGATGTAATGAAGGACAACATTTAAGAGACTCTGGGAGATTGTTCCATAGTTCTGGTTAGACATAGCTAGGTTTCTAAAAACACGGTGCCGATATGTTTTGGTAGACATGTAACTAAAGGCGTGATTAAATGTATTGAAGATGAACGGAGATTGTGAGTTGGTGCAAGTAGTTGATTTGTATTGACAATCGTAGTGATTTTATTATGATAACGATGCAAGCATGAGGAAACACTTAGAACTAATGGATAATCCTGTATCACCGCCTTTTGGTGGGACCTTTTTATTCTCGAATAAATGCATATCTTGGTATATATTCATTCTATCTGTTCCGCTTTGAATGCTGCTACTGTTGCTAGAAGACATCTGCAATTCTATAGAGTAAAATCACCTTGTCAGTTTATCCGAAACAGCTTCTTTACAGCGCATCTATTACAATGATTACCAGGTCCTCTGTTAAGTGTGTAGTCTGGTAGTTGTTTTTTAGTTTCATTAATTGGTTTTACACTCTGACTTCCTGAATCCTGAAACGGGATACCTAAACAAAACCAAACCAGGAAATATACACGGAAATATGATGATACAAAAGCTATCAAAGCACAATTAGCTTGTTCTTAATGATAACTAAGTAATTTTCTCTCGAAGAAAATTAACTCTATAAGGAGCGTTGCGGTAAGACAGTGATTAAATTATGTAAGACTTTATATTAAAAATGACTATTTATGCTTGATAAACCAATTGTTTGGTTTCATTTATTGGATTCGCACTGTCTATGACTTCATGAATCCTGAAAAGTGATACCCAATGAAAACCGAGACCCTAACCAGCAAATATACCGTGAGGGAAATGTGATACAAAGGCTCTCAAAGCCAGTGATGAAATTATGCAAGACTTTGTATTAAAAAGACCATTTATGCTTGATATACCATTAGAAAAAATAGTTTTGGCGGGAACTCAGATGAGCTTATAGTAACTATGACATCGCGTCCATGTATGAAGAACGTCATTCGCGAAATAGATTCTGCCTTGACAGGACGTGTAGAGAGAGAGACAGTGCGATGATAAAGACATTAAATTCTTCTTCGACGCCTGCACAGCATCAAGTTATTTCAAAATGCGCATTCCTGAATTCAATACTAGTTGCTTCAAGAGGGAAATCAAATAATTGCATCATTAGTTTTGACTGATTGAATCTTCGATTACACGAAACAGATTATAGGCAGCACATCGGTGTTTTGGGGTAAAAATGTCGACGATTCTAACTCCTCCATCCGACATGGAGCTAAACACAAGTTTTACGACGATGATGGGAGACTTCGAAGATGTCGAGAATGCTTCGATGTCGCCATACGATCGAGGTCTGAGTGTTGATCACGCCCCGTCATCAGCTGTAGCCATCATTGAGGGAATCACTATGGTACTCATTTTTGTTGGGGCGCTCTTTGCAAATCTGATGGCAATGACCACTATTCTGACGGATAAAGTGAGTCATTTTTTAAAAATCTTCTTAAATCTATTTCTTATCATAAGAATATTGACTAAATTCTAATTTCATACATTTTAATTTTTAGGTTGGCATAATCGTGACTTTAAAAAGTATTTTAAGGATAATTGATAATTAGTTTGAGGAATAATTTAAGACTTCAAATTCTGTTATATACTGATTACCTTGTTTTGGGCTATGACGCAAAATCAATGAAAGCTAGCTGTTAAAAAAAATCTCAGACAAACTGGAAAACTATGATTGCTTGCATTTATTCATTTCTCTGTCTGCGCGTTTTCCATAAATTAAAAAGAGAAAATTATAGTATTTTAAAATTATCTCTTTTCATCTTACGAAAGCGACTGTTTCTGGGGTTAAGCGTATTTACACGTTTATTTTTGTATTCCAAAACTTTTAACTTAATGGTAGATCATTGATAAAGAATTTAGCTACTGCTATTTTGGTTGAAAACGTTGAATATTGCACAACTTCTCAAACAATACTCGCTTGAAATCCACCAGGTTGACCAAGTTGACTATAAAAGAGTATACAGATAGTAAACAGGAACATGCTACTTTGCATGATGGCTATTAAAGTGCTATGGAGTGAATGTCATTTAATATTTGTCTAAGAATACATTTCACTTTGCAAGAGAGTGAGAGAGAGAGAAAGAGAGAGAGAGAGAGAGAGAGAGAGAGAGAGAGAGAGAGAAGTCTTATAAATTGATTAGCGGTTTCTTTTCCACCAGTACTTGTCAAACTGTATAATGCACACATTTGCTTATACAATGTGACACCCAGTACACAAAAGGCAATCAAATCTAACCACAGTTAATTTGATTTGAAAGCCTGCACTTGGACATTTTTTTTTTTAGAGTTCTGATGATCAGAACAATGACATGCTTTAAATATGCGTGTTCTGAGAGCTTCTGTTCAAGCCTTTCCCATCGCAATTTTAGTATCAATATTCAAGAAGGCTTGTCATTATCGGGGTTTTCCCTGGCCATGGATTTATTTCTATGAGTGCAGGAGTATACTCCACATCCTAAGATCTCATACGTTTAAGCCTGCGGGTGGGGCTCCATTTTTTTTAGGAAGATGGAGTAAATATCAACTAACCTTTTTAGGGTTTTTCAGACATTAAAATGGAGCGAATTTCGTTTCCAGGCCGCCCTTTTGGCATCCGTTTACTTTCCATCGGGGGTTTCTCTGGCCCTGGACCTTCTTCTCTGAATGCAAGAGTATACCCCCTACATCCTAAGGCAATTTTCTGCCCGATTCGATACGTTTAAACCTGCAATGAATTAGTATGGACAATGATAATTATTACTAGTGGAGTAGCCAGGGGGCTTGAATACTCCTGCCCCCTAAACTTGTGTTAACCGCAGGAGCCCCAATTGGCATTTTTTTTAAAGTGCAAAATGATTGAAAATTACCTCACTGTTTGACTTGCAGGTATTGAGAAAGAACTTTCACAACCTCCTGATTCTGAATCTAATTATCGTGGATCTGGGCGTAACCATAACGAGTATGAGCTTCTCTATCTGGTCTATCTATGATGACGGTTACCTGCTATTACATAGTGATATCCTATGTTCGGTAAGTATCTCCATTGATCTCTATTTGATTGATTTTGATTTATTTATTTCTGTTTGATTTTCTTTTTTTTTGCATTTTTACAAATATATAACAAACAAATATTGCAAATTTACACATGACAAAAGAATATATGTAGAATAAAGTGAGGCTGGCTGTAACTAATCGAAAACATCAAACAGGAGGGTGGACAAAATAAGCAAAGCTCGATAGTATGACTACCCTCAAAGGATACATAATAATACAAATATGGAGGAACAAACTATTGGTAAAAGGGAAAAAAGACAGAAAAAAGAAGAAAAAAAAAAAAAAGAATGAGGGGATGCACATCAATATTCACAGACTTATGTGGTAGTTAGATTTCAATTAAAAGATTTTTTTTTTAATGCAAATTTGAATATTGAGTGGCCAACTTGGGATATAATAGAATGAGAAGATTCACGAGGTTCGGACAATCATCTATCACTGGAATGAAACAGCGATACACTTCTACAAATAAATCGTATTTACAAGGAAGACAAGTTTTAGAAGATGACATAAAGACAATGCAGTATTTTTTTATTCATTGTCTAAGAATTGATAAGATTTTGATTTGAGTGCATGGTAATCAAAGTAATCTATCTTTAACAACATTTCTGTCAGGATCCGGTTCTTGTAATTTTCTTCCACGACCATATCTCAATTTCCCTCTCTCTCTCTCTCTCTCTCTCTCTCTCTCTCTCTCTCTCTCCCCCCCCTCTCTCTCTCTCTCTCTCTCTCTCTCTCTCACTCTCTCTCTCACCCATATCCCTCTTGCCCAACTCTCCTCTCCTCTCTGTCTTTTCCCTTTCTTTGTTCAATATGACTCACAATTCCTAAATATGCACATGATACAGCACACACACAAACAAAAACTGAGGCGAGTAAATTATGTAATATTAATACCAATCTTTGTAACAGTTTCAATTCCTTTTATTTTGCAATGTTTGACCAGTTGGCAAAAGGAAACAAATGTTTTCAACAAAAACTGATTGTTTTTTTTTCTCTTAAAAGTTAAAACGAATGTCTATGTTTGGTTTTCTGCATCTGTCTAAATTGAATTTAGAAATATGAGATTGATATGGGTAAGATGAGATATGTAAAGGGAAGGACAATTGAAACAGTAACGTAGAGGGAAATATTTGTAAAATGAAGCATATAATGTATATAATGTTACAAACGTGACGAGACATCACGCATGTCTAATCATTTTCTTCTGTTTTGATATGCTTGTTTCTATGACAATTAAAATAAAACAGGGAAGTAATAAATACTGAGCCGTAGTTTTTTCCAATGAAATTTTATCAGAAATTCCCGTTTGTGAGTGAAGTCATATCCATGGTCAACATCAATTTATTTCCTCAAAAGGGAATAACCTTAAAGGTAAAACAAAGTTTTGGTATGGGGTCAGGAATTTGGTTCAAATGAACATGTTGGACGCATATGCGGTCCTACAATATTCAGTTATCGTTGTCGCGGATGAAATCGAGTCTAAAGTTATGAAATTGTAAATAATAAACTCTTTATGTTGTATAACTCCCTCTCAAGGTCAAGATTATAAATTAAGCTATAAAACAATGTTTTCTTGACTAGAATCTACCGATTAGTTTTTCCCGTTCGGAAATTATATATCACAACTACATATTCTGAGATTTTCATGGTCGCAGCTACCATTGTACGGTCGTATGCGCTATTTGAACTTTTTCAAAATTTACCGGGAGCACCGGTAAATTTTTATATTCAAGTTTCTCAAAAGCAGAAGTGTTTTAGGGGCTAAATTTTCTAGAGCTTATAATACATCCACAGAGGCATCCAAATATATCAAAATTGTAAAGAATCACTATCCACCCAATTTTCAAAATTTCCCAAAACTTTGTATTACCTTTAATCACTGAACAAATATCAGTCTATACCTGCCGTGTAATGTATATACCCAATACATATGGTCTGCTCAATCATGTCGTTGTGATTGTTCGCATTTGTCCACTTGTCAATAGGCTTTTGAAATATACAGATTCCTCGCATGTATATGAGGAACTATCAATGGCAGAAAACAGAATTGTATAGTCCTTGAGTTCCAAAGAACAAAAGAAAGAAAGACGTACTTATCGGTCTTTACGTGTATTATCATGATCATCAATACCATAAAACAGACAAGCGCTATGCTTTTATCTATTGTCACTATCCTTTTGAAATATACTGATTAAACTCTGAAAGTAACTCATCACATGCAAGGGGAACAAAGCGGGGGATTTCAATAGCTATATCTCAGAAAATGAGGGTTAAATCGATACTTCTATATTATGTTTTCAGATGCACAATATGCGACAAAATATTGTTTCATACTCACTGCATCGATTGTTACATTTTATAGGCATGCATGCTCGCTTTAGAACACGAAAATTAGTGGCATCGACGCTCTCTTTCTCTCCTTCCCCTCCCCCTCTCTCTCTCCCATCTCTCTCCTTTCTATTTCTGATTGTCGATGTTCCTTATTTTCCGCGTATCTATCCCACCTCGTCTTTTCTCTCTACTAACTGTCTTCTTTGTCTCTCCTAAAAAAGAGAAAATGAGGAACGAGAAAAACTGAAGAAAGAAAGAAGTAGAGAGTTAGAGACAAAGGGTGGCAGACAGACAGAGAAATGGGAGAGACAGGGGAGAGAGAGAGAGAGAGAGAGAGAGAGAGAGGAGAGGGGGGAGAGGGAGAGAGGGGGAACGGAGCGAGAGAGAGTGAGATATAAAAATAGAAGCATATGAGAGAGAAAGAGGAAAGGGGAGAGAAATACCAAGAAAGAGAATGAAAGAGAGAAAGAGAGAGAGAGAGAGAGAGAGACCGAGGGGGAGAGGGGGAGAAAGAGAGAGAAAGATGAGATATATTTTACTAATGAGTTTGATCAGGTTTAGCTATACTAATAAGATGCATCATCTCGTCTCCATTTCGATGACTTCTCTCCCTTTCATCTGTGACAGGCATTGTGCATAATCTGATATTCGATAGGTCTTCTATTGTATAGAGTCAAAAGGACTGAGTAAAGTTTACTAATCGACCCAAATGGTACATGTTACAAAACAATCGCCACTTGAAGTACAGGCAGGGGCGTAGACAACGGGGGGGATGAGGGGGATGGCATGTACAATCATCCCCCCCCCCCCAGGTTTTGGGGAATGATATTTGCTTACTTAATAAGTCATAATGATGATAATAATAGTAATAATAATAATGATAACAATGATAATATTAATAATAATAATAATTATGATGATGATAATAATAATCCTCATCATTATTGTAATTGTGTTTATTGTTATTAGCCGCATTCACACGGTGAAAGCCAATTCAGACGGTAAAAAAAAAAAAAATCTTACAAGTATTTTGTGGTTATCTTGTGGTTTGGAAACATAACCACAAGATTAAACAGGCGCGGACCTACGGGGGGGGGGGGGTAGGGGGTTTAAACCCCCCTTGGGCGGCCCAAAAAACAAACAAAACAAAAAAAGGAGAAAAAAAAAGAAAAGAAAAAAAGAAAGAAAAAAGAACGCACGCTGGAGAGAAACCCTTTCAAGTGCAAATATTGTGAGGAGATATTCAACTCATCTGGTAACTTAACCAAACACATGATAACTCTGGATATAACTGTGTATTTAACTGTTACTTGATTTAAAAAGACGTTATCATACACTGCTTTTTATGGTCTCCATTGTGTTAATAAAATACGGGGTTCAAATAAACACCCCCCCAAAAATCGGCTCGCCGCTTCGCGGCTCGTGGACGATGCTCCGCATCGTCATTATTGGTCAACCCCCCCCCCCCTTAGCAAAAAGCTAGATCCGCCCCTGAGTCATCCCCCCCAGGTGTACGAACCTGTCTACGCCACTGAGTACAGGTGTTTATACATAATGTCTGTCTGGATACGAATGAAACAAACTATCCGTTTACCTATTCGATTCAACAGTCATATTATCTCAGAGATAATACAATGCTATGTTAAACGTCCGAAAGTCGTGTTTGATGTTAGTCACAGTCCAATAGAGAAATAAAATCATTCCGAACACTAGGCAAATATGACTATTACGAACACTGCAATATTAGCTTCATGATTGTATTCACTCAATTCACTATAGTAAGAATAATATGATGACTAGAGCTGTAAAGGAGAGCTCTACATTCAAAAGAAGGAAAAAACGTGTAGTTGAATGGAATCCCTATCTATACGGTAGAAAGGTGTATGATTCAGGAAAACGGTTCTTCCAGCGTTATTCATTCGATAATCGCTAATAAAGGAAATTAAACTCTTAAAAGGGAAGAATTTTAAGTGTAAATGACTATCATACTATAGTGAGACAACTTAAGAATCTAGGATGTGAGCCGCACTTCAAAACTTCAGCATTGTATCAGTTACAACCGCAAGGTAATTCGTCATTTTATCCTGGTTGTGTTGTTTGATTACCATAAAAACATCCATCTAAGGTCATTTTGTGTTCGTCTTTACATAAAATTATACCTTGAAATACGGACCTGTATATGGATTAAAGGATACTATGACGTGCTAGAACGTGAAACGTGACAAAGTCTTACTGGTATCTCATTGACTATTTATAAGAGTCCCTTTCAAAGATGTATAGTTGTTTGAAAAGGTTCATGGAAGAAACCAATCCTCATGATTCGCACTTCTGTGGGAATTTGCTGAGAAATGTTAAAGTCCGAGTTAAACTGTCATACAAAGCTTGTCTCGGTGACCTACATAGATTACTGTATTGTATATATTAGAAAACTTCATTCTTAATATGATACATGAATATTTTTTTTATACAAAATATAGGCATAATAATTATTACAAATATGGAAGGGAAAAAAGATCATATAGATACATGGAAACAATATTGATAGTTTTAAAAGTATGTATTCATGCATTAGATTAGATAAATATATTAGAAAATGACAAACGGTAAATGATATAAAATCTTCTGTGTTAATAATTTACGTACTTGTGTATTGCATTATGGCATACGTTATATGGATACATAATGATAGCAATAATTATAACGGAAATTATAATTTAAATTACTTGGAGTTCAGTTCGAATGCTCTGAATTTCATTCTCTGATTGTTGGTATAATTGTACGGATTCCAGTCAGTGAAAAACGATTGTCTTACTTTTTTCACCATTTATGGCGCAGCACAATGATCAGAAAGATTTTCACTTGCATATTTTGTTTAGAACATCTAATGCTATATTGCAATTTTTCAACAAACTAAATCGCAGTTAGATTGAATGGTGTGCGGTAGACCTTCTATTGATTTAATAAACATTTTAATTCATGGATTGAGCGTTATGAAAACTCAATTCTATTCTTTCAGCCCAAATCAGGCAAGTCAAAAAATGTCATCTTGCGATGATCATATTTTTCATGCACCAAATTCTGGATTCAGATGTAAAAACAAGGAGCTTGATAAACTATGCAGTTATGCCTTTCTTCTTATATTCCCATAAAGAACGTACAGGGTAAGGGTGATATTTCGTAAGGAGTTTGTTCCGCCATGAAAAATAAATTATACTAAATGTATTTGCTTGTGCCGCTTCATTTGGTAATGTTCCATCTCTTCTTTTTACAAACTACCTTTCCCGTTTCAATGAAAATAATATCATTAAATCACATTCCCTTGATTTGACAAGGCTGTTGGCAAAGCTATTGACATCCGTTTGCCTTCAAACAGCTTTATGTACTTTTCTACCTCTCTGTCTGTCTGTCTCTCTCTGTCTCTCTCTCTCTCCCTCTCTCTCCCTCTCTCTCTGTCTCTCTCTCTCTCTTCCCCATGTCTCTCTCTCTCTCTCTCTCTCTCTCTCTTTCTCTCTATCACTCTATCTATCTATCTCTCTTTCTCAAATGTTTTATCCCTTTCTCTCCCATATCGTTATTCCCCTCTTTTTCTCTCCCTCTCTCTTTATTTTGCTTCACTCTTTTTTTTTCTCTCTCGACTATCTCTCTTCTTCTTATCCCCCCCCCCCTCTGATTATCTGCTGCATGTGTGTTGGCCTGTCTCTTAGTCTTATTGCCATGACTAATATTTGAGTTCTTTAAAACTAATCTTGAGCTCTGACATGCTGATCTTATGCAAGATAATATGGCGTAGATTACAATGGATTGATTATTCATGCAGTCCAAGAGTTGTTTGGACCAAAAATATATAAACGAAAATAGTTAAAAATAAACATTTACATATTTTATTTAACTGCATTAACTTTAAGCTCGACTCGTATGATAACGCGTGTTATTATTTTTTGTTTACACCTGTACCCTTTTCATCATTATTGATAATTTGCTTTGGCCCATTCACTCTTAACTGTCAGTCTTGAATGGGTTGTACAATTAGATAATAATTGTTTACAAAATGAGAGACAGAAAAAAATATATGTAATGAATAAATGTATGAATTGTGGTTTGAGTTTCAAGGCAGAATAAAACCGAACTGACTGATATTTTTAGAGCATGCCCCGTATCTATTTTCTTTTCTAGGTATAATAATTCAAAGAATAGATTTGTAAATTTTCATGGTAGAAGTGATCAGCACATTTCAAACACATGGATACGATGAAGAGAGATGGAAAAAGAGAAATAGGATGAGAGGAAAGGGAAAGGAGTCTAGAGCGAAATGTTTAAAATATCAGGGTTTTCTGAAATATCATCGATACAAATGATGTTACGTATGAGTGCAAAGATACTCTATGTTGAAGGAAAAAAATTCAGCTTATGTATTACATACTAGTAACATATAGCTCACATGTATGCAGCTCCATGAATTCATCTGCAAAAAGCTTTACATTACCATTCTCCCGGGCACTCTTTTTTTTTAATAACCAAGGCAACACGAATGTACCTTTTGATTACTCAACCTTCTTAACTATATCGGGTGGATTCTATGAAGAGGGTAAACGGGTAAGAAAAACATTTTCAGAGAGAGAGAGGTAGCCCTGGAAACCTGCCTATGTAGGCCACATGACCGTAGTCTGCAGGCACAGACCCTAATTTGACACTGTATCAACAAATCATTGTGCCTTGAGAGAAGTCTAGCCCAGCTAGTGTCAGGAGCAGCTACAGTACATGGCCTATGGTAGTCTTATAGTGCAGACTCACTTTTACGACTGACCAGGGTTTGTGCTTGCAGACTAACATGACCGTGTGCAGGGTTAACAACATGTATATGATAAGCATAACGAAAACCCCTTGTATATGACCAGGTTTGCACAAGACCGCTAATTACGATGTACCAAACAGACATCTAGTTTGTTCGCTATTGAAAAAAATACTTTCAATTCATGAAGGATAAGAGATTAATTATTCAAAAATAGCGAGCGCGCTAAAAGGTTGTCGTTGGTGAGTTATCTCCCCGAATCATGACTTGTATGCATCGGTTGTTTAATCTCCCGCTCGTTCGGTTTTAGGTTTTATGATTAATACATTTATCAGTTCTACACTGAAAGATGCTCACATAAATTATTTACTGAGCGAGGTAGAGAAAGTAAAACGTGGTATTCCCCGAGAGGGCTGAGACTATACGATCGTAAAAGATCTAATATACATGTGAAAATGAGCAGCCCAGAAAAAGATAGGCTTCAGGGGTGGACGTACTATTAATTAATGAAGTTTGCTTAACATTTAACAATAATTGCTTAAATCTATTCCACAATCATATATAAAGAGATCGTTTGAAATAAGAGAGAAGAGAGGGCTGGGGGAAATTAAAGAAGAGAGGTAGGAATGGAAAAAAGAAGACAGCAAAGAAGATCCGGGAAACGTATATGAGGGAGATAAAGGGAGAGAGGGAGAGAGGTGTAAGACAAGGGTGAGGATGAGAGTGCAATAAGGCCGGTAAAAAGTACAACTTTGAAATTTTGAGAGAATTTTGAATACTGGTTGTAGATCCATAAATTACAAGTAAATGTTACGTTTTCATTTATGGGTTATGGATAATATATTTGTAAATTGATAGGTACTAAGTACTAAAATAACATTTTAATAATTCATGAAATATGGTCATTTTTAGTTTTTCTGGTAATAATAATGCGATAAGTATGTTTTCAATCATAAATATACAGTTATATACCTTTTCATAACTCTACAGCTCATCTACATCATGACTATGAGGATAAGTTTACATGTTAATGTGTACAAAGCGCGTGATCACTACTGTGAATTCAGCGAGTCAATTAAGTAGGGAACTGGACTGTTGCGAAATCGTCGGTTTTACATTTTAACTATTCTCTAGTATTTGATTTGCGAAGATTTCTTATGTTCTTACAAGGAGGTATGTGGTAAGATACCTTCTCATTTGAAATCGGTTTCTCAGCAAAATTCAAACACGGCTCCTTCCTCGTTGGGGTGGGTAGGGTTGTGACATGCAAACAAAAAAGCATTCATCAGTTGTAAACACTTCAAACTGTGACTATTATATCGTAGTATCCATTACCACTTCAACATTCAGTTACCTGTCAAAAATTGACTTTCGATATGTCAAAAAAACAAACAGAGAATAAACCTCATTAAGATAAACAATTTCTCTTTGTTTCTGTTTTTTGCTCGATAAGCAAATCAAGTGGTAGGAAAGCGAAAGTTTGAATATACAAATTAAGTAATATGAGGTTAGTTGCGTCAGCATGTTAACTCATTAAGATAAACAATTTCTCTTTGTTTCTGTTTTTTGCTCAATAGCAAATCAAGTGGTAGGAAAGCGAAAGTTTGAATATACAAATTAAGTACCATGAGGTTAGTTGCGTCAGCATGTTAACTCATTTGATGTTCAATGTTTTTTCCGGACTGATACGTGCGAATCTGACTGACACTAATTGCATTATAAAACAGGCCCATAATTTTATGAGTAGCTAAGGGGATGGGTTGCCAAAGGAGCGAAAGAAAGGGAGAGAGAGAGTAAAGGCAATATTACAAAGAATATGATTACGACGCATTCACACCCTTCCTTTACCCGATGACCTTGTTCATTTGCATTGCATCTCAAGTGTAATTCTGGTGTGCCCCCCCCCCCCTGCTGAATTTACGTTTTACGCCTTGGATTACGCCTTCGTTCGACTTCAAAGTCATTCACAGAATATCAACATAAGTGTATCTCGAAAATAAAACGGATGTGAACCGTCCGGTCTGAAATGTTTTCGTTGTTTTGAAAATTTGCTGGCAATTTCCTTGAAGAGAGAAAAGAGGGGAAAATCAGGGGAAAAAAACGTAGCCGCCTTGACCATGATGATAATTAATAGCCACACTCTGAATGGCCGTGATAATACAAGGATGTGATCCGGGTGTTTTCACCCCCGGATATTAATACGTGGGCAAGGTCAAGCAAACACATCCGGTAGACCTACTAGGGTGCCAACGCTTTGTCATGATATAGTGGTATTATATATGGTGGTCATATTTGCTATAAATAAAAATCATCAAAAGCCCTTTGTAAGTCAACTTTTCCTATACATAGTTACTTTTTTCATAATGAAAAGAGGGGGAGAGGGGGAACAGGGGGAGAAAGAGAGTGATAGAGAGAAAGCGAGAGAGGGAGAGAGAGAGAGAGAGAGGGGGAGAGAGGGAGAGAGAGAGAGAGAGAGAGAGAGAGAGAGAGAGAGAATGAATGGTATGCACAGCCAATTTACTAAATTATCTCTTTTAAAATAAGCTTGTTCAAAATAGAGGGTAGCAATTATTGAGAGCGATTGTCTGGGACAATATTAAATTAAATACTTTATACGCCCTCGTTAAACGTTTGGTAATGACATGATCAGAACTGATTTAACAAAGGATGTATGTCTATCGTGATATTTTATGATAGGAATAATTCTATATCTCATTAATTTGTTTGATTGATATCCCCGTGCCTCCATATTTACGTCGAACGGATATTGCTTGCTTCTCATTTTCATTTCTTTCAATTATGTATAATGACAAATACACACACCATTGGCGACTCTATATAATCAAGCAATTATAAAGATGAAGATTAATCATGAGAGAATCGATGTGCATATAGATTTAATTAATGATTCCTGCGGAAACGCTTTGTTTTTCTTCTAATTTAGACAGCAATGTTGATTATTGTTCAATGATGTATGGACAGAGATTGTATGCCTTATACGTTGGTATGAATGCATAATACAACTATGCAGGATTCCTGTTTTCATACAATAGGGAAACCAACTAAATATAGTAAGAATGCATATCAATTTGAGTTATACAGTCAAAGCTGCTTTAGTGACCACCTGTCTACAGGGGCCACTTTTCCTGTCTCCCTAGGGTGGTCTTTATAGACAGGTTTCACTGTATAACACAAATTCAATATATATCTATATCTCTATCTCTCTCTTTTTTTCTCGCTCAATCTGTCTATCTCTCTTTTTCGCTCAATCAATCAATAAATCTATCTATTTATCCATTTATATCTCTGCTTCCCAGGTGTCACATGCATATTCACCTTTTTACATAATATCAGTGAAGGGATGTTCCTTTGTCTACCTGAGGAACTGTATTTTTTGTCCGCTTTCTTTGTATGTCATGTTCATAGTATCTCCCTCCCTCCTATCCCTCCCTCTATCCCTCCAACCCTCCCTTCCTTAGTCCTATTTTCTCCTGTTGTACTTCTCCCCTTTCTTTATCCCTCATACATCCTAGCGCACTTGAATCATTCCGAATGTTTTTATGTCTCTCCACCTGTCGTTCACATTATATTTATGATGTACAATCACCTTTATTTATGTAACTATTTAAATCAATTTGATATCATGATAGATCAATGGTTTCGGCGCCGTTCTTTTCACCTTCGCCAACTTCACGACGATCCTGGCCATCTCTCTGGACCGCTACCTGACCATAGTGTGGTCCACCAGGTTCCCTCCTACCAAGTGTCGTGCCATTGGTTTCATCATCTTCTGTTGGTTTCTACCCATCCTCAATGTCCTTCCTCCAGCCTTTGAGTTCCTCTCCGATTTTAATTATCATCCTGACACACATCACTGCTCACCTAAGTGGGAGGATTGTCTCTATTTCATCATCTGGTTTACTTTCATCTTTGGTGTAACTGTTCCTATCATGGCCTTTTCATACATTGCTGTTATCTGGACTATCAGACGACAGGAACTTCAGGTAGGAATTTGAATTAAAGATATTTTACACCTGATTTTCAAAAATGAAAAGAACAATAAACAAATAACCATATATTTTAAGAGTAATCGAACATGTAAAGTCATAACTATTTTCTTATTCCCCGTCTGTTTGACTTATTCATGTATGATACCAATGGCAACATGAGAGTTTTAGAATTACGGTATAACTGCTAAATTACATAGTTTTGAAGTACGTTACTACGATAATACCCCATTCTTTAAACAGCATTTTACAAACTTTGTGCATTTGCTACTTTCAGATGATATACTCGCTGCTAGGAAATTTTTGAGGTATTGATTCAGCTCGTCGTACTGAAATGCTCGTGGTAGACATACCTTGGTGCTATTATGTACTTTTATATCAATACAATGTGATTTGTGTGAAACGAGAATCAAATCAGAGTCATTCTGATTAATTTCTTCATCCTTTTCCTATCAGCTAAGGTCTCATGCTGCTTTCAAGAAAGGCAAAAACAGCAACAGCAAGCAGACGAGTGACGGCGGAGTGATCAATGTTTCGATGGACATCGTAAGCAATGATCAACCAGAAGGCTCCTCCGCTGATTGGCCCAAGTCTTCGGACGATATCGGAACTTCTGATTATGACGTCACAGAAGACGAGGGGGCGAGTGGTGGAGTTGGGATAAAGGATCACGTGATCGCCAAGCCACAGAGAAAGAAGAAGAAAAGGCAGCAGCTACTCTCCAAGCTAGACAAACTCAGTGCGGACAAACGGGTAGCATTGACAGGTATAAATATGTTAGCTTCTTTTGTGTGTGGAAAAAGTATATACATGGGAATCCAAATTTTGAGGTGTGTTCACTTTGGTCTGGAATTACTTTTGAATTACCCCTCCAATAATTATGTCGATATAATATGTTGGCATATTCACATCATTCGTAATCTAGTGCGAATATAATTAGTATCATTCTTTTTATAAGCCAAATAAATGTTCCCTAAATAATGAACATCAGATCCCTCAAAGTATTTGTGTGGTTATATATTTAGAAAATTCGTCACCCCAAATCACTGACTATAGTAACTTTCTACTTTCATCACGTTCACATCCCTGTCTATCATGGAGTTCCTTAAACTCCTTTATATGTATATCGTATTTACACCCATTCTGCTGTTTACGTCCATTTAAAGGTACTATGTCCCTTTTGCAGCCAACCTCAAATTTTGTAGAACTTTGTATCTGTAAAATTTAAATGTTAGCAGTGTCCTAATATTCAAATTATGCAAGGAAACCCGTTTACTTGCTAGACTTCACTGTCTGACACTATTGAGTGATTGACTTCTTTTTTTGTGGTAATAACATACATAAAAGGAGCTGTAAAGTGTACATGAGCATTTGTCTATCAATAACCCACTTCTTGTGATGGCCAAAATTAAACTGAAAGAATCTTTTCGCAGCATAAAACGTATGACCATTCGATACAATGGTCTGAAAATCAGGACTATTACTTATTGGCTCTATAGCTCCTAAGTCGATTTGACAACTAATAGTCGTTATTTTCTCACTTGAAGACATTTTCAAGTCCCACTTTTTTTAGGGAAGTTCTCAATTAGTATTATCTTTCAAATGCCATCGGAATTTAACCTTTTCATTTTTTGGCCTGTAAATGGGACATAGTGCCTTTAACACGTGTTTACATACCGTTGTAATATCTTCAATGTTCGTAGCGCGTAACGAAAGCGCATCCCCTTGAAATAGGTCATAAAAAGCACATACATTTCCTAAAATAAATTTCCTTTATTAATTTCTCGAGCATGTATGATTAAATGGACATGTCCAGTCATGTACATGTGTATTGACATCAAATCATTTACAGGCTAGTGTAATGACAAAGTGCAATGTCTGTCCAATTTAAGGATTTAAAGGTCGTAAAAACAGCTAAACCTATGGTATATCAAGTATCTCTCTCATTCCTCCCATTTCCTATACATTCATCCACTTTAGACAGTACCCCCTCCTCCCTTGAAATAAAAAAACTGCATTCTCATCTGATAGTTTATTTACACAATCATCCAGTAACTGTTTAGAAGTACAATTTCTCATGATGCAATCCCTATAAGATGAACCTCTTCAGTGTATCTTTGCATATTTTAAAGAATTTACCCCGTGTTATATTATGTTGAGAAGTCCTGTTAATGACAGATACAGTATTGTTATCTTTTTGATCTATTATTTACTCTCGTCGCACTTGCCCATCAATGATTGATTATCTCGATTTTAGAGAGCTCTCGCCGAATTCGTTAAATTTTATTTGACTATTAACTATCTCATTTGCTACCCATATACTCAACGGACCTCATAAAATGAATACCTTAACCTCGTTAATTTTTCATCATTCATAATTTTGCATTCATCGCTTTCCAATGTGTGCGTGAAAAAAGAATACATTTAGCATTACATTTCTTTATCTCTCTTTCTCCGTCATAATTAATTTTATATTATAATAACTGTTAATATTCTGTATACATGTACAACCAGGCGCGTACACAGGGGGGGGTTGGGGGTTAAACCCCCCCCTTGGTTTTTTATGTGTGTAAACCCCCCAACCCCCCCCCCCCCCCCTTTGGATTTTTTATTTTTATTTTTTTATTTTTTTTATTATTACATTTTTTTAAAACAAAAATACCAAAAATATTCACATGGCTGACCTAAAACAGTTGACCTTACCCTCCCCCTAACGGAGCAAAATGTCAAATTTTCAAATTTCGAGACCAAAAAAACAAAAGCAAAAGTGTCCCCCCCCCCCCTGCTTATTCAGCGGTCGGCTGAGTCGTTGCGATTTTTTGGGGACCAAAAAAAAAAGTGTCCTCTTACCCCCCCCCCCCCCAACCCCCGCTTATTCAGCGGCTGGCTGAGTTGTTGCGAAATTTTTCGGCCCGATTTATAAATTTTAAACCCCCCCCCCCCCCCCCCCCCCCCCCCCCTTGTAAAAATCATGTGTACGCGCCTGTGTACAACCATGTTTTTTGTTGGTTCCAATCGAGATAAAAATGTAATCAAACAAAGTACATGCATCTGTCTAAACCATACATGAATGCTCATCAATTCTCAACATAGCAATTAGGGGATATTTGGTTCTCCAATTTGTATAATTCTCAATTTAGCTGTATTGAAATATAAAATATGTGCATTATATTGTCGATGTGTATTTGGTAATGTGTGTCGATGTCATTACCTATTAGTGACAAATCTAACCGTATACATTTTTGCATTGTACCCCCTGCTTTTGACCTTGCCTTAAACTAGTTCTATTTAATGTTTTCTCCATTCCAGGTATTCTTCTAGTGATGACAACCATCGTTTGTTGGACACCATACTTCATCATTCATTCTTGTTTCATACCAATCAATCCATCTCATTGGTTAGGCGTGGTTAGTATGTGGTTAGGTTATTCAAACTCGTTGCTCGATCCGCTTGTTTATTCGTTCATGAATCGACGCGTGCGCGCTAGATATCGCGCGCTGATTGGTTATCGCATTGACTGGAAGTCTTTACGCAGCCGATTGGCTAGTATCTTTCGGAGGGGCGGAGCACAGTGATAAACAAACGAGCATTAGGCATTTAAAAACAAAAGATGTTGTATTGCCCTTTGCGACCGACCCCAAAATCTTGAAATCTACGGTCGGCTTTTTAAAAACCATTTCAAGCATTCAAAACTGAGAAATATCAGCCCAAAGAGGGAGTTTCAAAAAATAATACAAAATTCCAACCGACCGACCCGTGTTTTGGCACCTAAAGGGCAATACCATATTTTGTTTAGGCCTTATGGAGCAGGACGGGACTGCTAGTGTGTTTCTCACATTATTTTCTTTGTAATTAATCATACTGGTAATCAACACCAGGCCTTTGTTCATTTTGATAACCTCTCTTGACGTTATGTATATTATCCAGATAATCCAGTGTACTATTCAGACTTAATGACTCTTATTACCATTTGTAAAATATAAAATAAGACTTTGTCAACCCTCCTGTTTGATGTTTTCGAATAGTTATTTTATTCGAAATTATATTCTTTTGAAATGTGTAAAATTTGTTTTGTTTGTTATATATTTGTAAAAATGCAAAAGAAAAAGAAAATCTAAAATAAAGGAAAAAAAAATCAAATAAAATCAAATGTTAATACATGTATTTGCATTGTGTACCACGTTTTATAAGTATTCTCAGGTTTGAAAATCGTAGAAAATCTACTAGTTCTGTTAGGACGATAGAGTTTGAAAACGAATCTGAACTACAGAAAGTCGTTGTATGTTGTTGCGATTGTACATGTGTCAATATCAAAAGAAAAAGGAAATTGAATATCAAGTACGATTAGATAGCCGCGATTGAATGCAGATACAGGCATATGTAAATCACCGTTCCTTAGCTCTATGATATTTAACAAAGAATGATTCTATATTTGGACTGAAGAATACGAATATTGACTAAATGAATTCTGCTATTGTCTGATGACCCAATTCGTAGAAGACCATTTGTATCCAAAACGCATTGAGACATGCTCGCGTGATACATTAGGGTTCGATTAAGGGAAGAACTAGATCAATAATTATGCCATTAACTCGGCCATCACCAATGGTAAGTGTTATCATGATGGTTTCGAATTTAGGGCAATGGTCAATTTAGATCAAAGTTTGAGACATATACAGGGCGTATCATAATAAAGGATATTGAAGTTTAATGACGATTTATATGAAAACTACTGATTTCATAATCAAGCATTTTATGTCTGTTGTAAAGGACAGAATGTACTCTTGTTAATGACACCCCGATCATATACTACTGTCACAGTTGACTGAATAACAAAGCATTGCTGTCCACCATGTGAAAGGTGCACTGTGACAAGTTAGCATTCACAGATAAATTCTAAAGATTAGTGCTTGTGTCAGCCCAGACATATTGAAATGCTGAACAATGAGTGGATTATGTGTCTAAGAAGGAAATGTTATCAAACTTGGCACAGTGCACCTTTCACATGGTGGACAGCAATGCTTTGTTATTCAGTCAACTGTGACAGTAGTAGTATGATCGGGGTGTCATTAACAAGAGGACATTCTGTCCTTTACAACAGACATAAAATGCTTGATTATGAAATCAGTAGTTTTCATATAAATTGTCATTAAACTTCAATATCCTTTATTATGATACGCCCTGTATATAAAAAAGAGATTATTTTCTCCACCACACTTTCAAGGATGTCAGACCTTTAGAGAATATCCGATGATAAATAAAATATCATTTCCGTTGATATCTTACAACACATTCAGTACTCTGTAGAATTAGAATTATTAATCATCTTCATTTATTGTAAATCAACAATCTAAAACTGAGTTGAATTTCCTTACAGCAATGCCTCATGTTTGTAATTGGTTTACATATTAAAACACCAAAACCATCTTTAAGTGCTAACGAATAAATATGTTTGTTTTCTTTTTTAAGACCTTTGTTTTTTTCCTGTAGTAGTTTCGGTAAATGTTTTGCTAACTGTTTAATGTAAAATAAACCCTCAAACCACTGTCAATTTTTCAGACTTTCCATCTGCGAAATTTTACAGGGTCTGTTGTGAAATATGTATCAGTTTTCTGTTTGCATGTATAAATATCAAATGGCACACGTAATTATGTTCCAATTAACAGTTCGTCCAAACTTCCGACCACTGAGATGCGTTCCTATATCTTGCCCTATCGCATTGTCTTAATCTAGATAGCAAATGATTAGAACATGAACGTAAGTCATATAATTGTCCATAGGAAACAGTGTCGGATTCAGGATTGCCTGATGGAAAGGGGAGGGGACACAAGTACGAAATGGCTGTGACAAGCAACAACAAAAAGAGGATCAAGTTTTTGGTATGCCGAATGGCTAGACAATTATTCTACTTTTCTTAAAGCTCTCCCCCCGTTTTTTTGTTGGGTGGGGGGGGGGGGGGTGAAAGACAAATGCCCACTGTGCCAACCCCCTCCCCCTCCCGGATCCGCTACTGGGATAGGAACGTATCCTATAAAAAAATACAACTTTAGAATCTAGCATTCAAAATGTGTAATGTCATGACTTGATAAAGAATTACGTGGTTTACTGATAATCAGCATGCACAGTGACAGTTAAGAATATACTTATGATTATGTACATTTAACAATTAACGAATATTATAATGTGTGCCGTGTCTCTGGAAAGAGACCATGGCCCAGTGATGAATCTGAAAAGGGTAGGCTATCCTATTAAAATACAGGCTTGATTGGAAAAGAATAACAAATACAAACATTCTTTTTAATTAAAATAAGTTTAAAATACATGAGGTTTATATAATATATAGACTGATTTAAGCTCTTTGTCTCTTTGATATCCTCTGTAAATCATATAAATATTGTCAAGATAAGATTAAGTGGTTCAAGTTGTTTGTAAAACTATAAACATTGTCGACTTTGTATATAAACGTGTAAATATATAATAACTTGAATCCATCTTAGTATATTATGTTGCCTATTCGTCTCAATGTTGTTAATAGGAGTTGCATATACAAAAAGAATAAGTGTGTAAATTTCTGAAGAAAAGATTCTTTATGACGCAGGACTTTCCCTGACATACATGTGCCACAATTAAGGATTGGAAGATGCAATCCATAAGATAATATTCAGCTTGTCCATACATGTAAAAATATTCATAATAAGGATTTTATTCTGGATGAAATATTCCGAGTTTTGAAAGTCTTTTTTCTGAAGTATACATTTAAAACTAGTATGTGGCTTTATAACTTCCGCTTTATATCTAAATAAATTAACCCAGGTACGTCTATTATCATGATTGTATGGATGACTTTTGATCAAAACAATTGACAACCTGTAAGCTTTCCCGAGATTTGCTCTATGTAGCCCATTTTGGATCCTACCCATTTTATCGTTATAAAAAAACACAGGTAATTTAACCGAGAAGAAAATGATAAAATTCAGTAAAGTCATTAGTAAACTGTGCTAATAGAACAGTTCACAACTATATCAAAATGTAAATTATACATTCTTTTCCTGACATATTCGTTAAAGGTTTTTTCGACGTAGCAACTGATTTATAATTGTTCACAGATAACGCAATATTCTCATTATCTTTTTATATCTGCATCTCTTTCCCTTATTTCTCACATTATCGTTATACCTCTCTCTCTATCTCTCTATCTCTCTTGCTCTCTCTCTCTCTCTCTCTCTCCCTGACCCTCCGCCTTTCTCCTCTCCCTTTAAAAAAAAATCTCTTCACCACCCTATTATCCATTCAAACGAAAGACATTTTTCATTTTCATTTTATGTCCTTCATTCGCTTAAAGCTTATCTGCCGTAGTTTACAGGAGGGATTAGACCGCTCTGCAAGGTCACTGGACAGGTGGTTATCTCATCAACTCAGCTCTCAGTTAACATAAGAAAAAGAGGATCATGGGGGACCAATGGTCACCGATTAGGCATTGTTTGTTATATAGAGGGCGCAAGTAGCTACCAGTAGTGCAGTGGGCCTTTAAAATTGAAACTACAAACATAAAGTCAAGGTATTTGCCCATGCGATGTTGTTTTGCCGATTATCTAAGCTTTTTTGTCACGTGTATATTCCATACGTTTTTTAATATAGATATTATGACCACATATTTTCTGATTACCTTTGGGGGGGGGGGCGAGTGGATGATTTGGGTTAGGTGTAGAAAGTAAGCTTTACTGGAACAAAATAAGTTCAGTTCTCAAAAGACCGGTTCATAAATATCTTTAAATTAAATGTATTATTCTACAACACTGGACCCTGGAACTTGATAAATGTCTGCCAAATATGACACTAACTAATTTATCCAACTGCACTCTCACTGTTTAGATTTTAAAGCAGGTGGAAAATATATTATCTAGGCTCTCGGAGAAGAAGTGACTATGAATTCGAGTCCATTAGAGTAAAATATGTCCGTTTCCTTGAATCTGCATAATTATGTCTGCATCTCAAAACACTAAATCAAGAGCTCCATTGAGATGCAATACATGGTACTATCATAAGTGTTTGACGATGGATAATGTTGAGACAAGGCGTACATGTCATCAGCCACACAAGAGCTCTTTACGTTGCATGTATAAATATGTATATTAAGCTGCGAAACATTAAAAATAAAACACAATTCAAAGATATTGATATGTAAACAATAAGTTTTACCTTTATTTTCTGATAAAATTCTCTGAATTTCTGACTAAAACATTTGATGATATCTCATACCTTCGAAGAGAACATGCAATCCTATAAATTCTGTCTACAAATATATTTCATCTTTATTCCGAATAGTAGTCATAACATGAACAAGAAGTGTACACTTAAATCCAGGTCCATGGCACAGTGTAATAAAAAATACAAGAGTTTCATTGGCAGAGTTATCATCACTAAATGCCAAGTCTGTTACAGACATCGGCAATCAAGACCCTCACTTTCTGTCTATTATCTGCTATTCTTACAAAGCTGACTTCATTTTTGGTTGCGCATTTGTTGAGGCTTTACCTTCCCCTGCTTCTCTTTCCAGCAATATTTCCTGTTAAAATTATTTTATCTAGGTTATCCTTTCAGTATATGGGACCACCAAGAGGGGGGCACAAGACAAATACAAGGTGTACGGTACATTGAAACATTTTTACAAATAGATGACATATTTTGTAAGCCCTAAGCGGTTATGAACTAGTTGATTCTATGTATGCATTTTTAGACATTGTTAGCCAATTTAAGAACAAAAATATAAGAATCTTTATTATAAATAAGTAGATAACAACAATTTTAACTGCGACATTTCTGTGTTATGATTGATAATATTTATATCTCACCACTCATTGATTTACAAGGGCATTATTTGTTGTTTTCATAACCTTATTAGTATCAGAAAAAATGTTAAGGTAACAATAAGTAACATTTTGATTTCAGTATCCAACCAAGTTGACATCATCAATAATATGTACCTCAGTGACCTTATCTGATTTGCACAATTTCATTGAAAGCTATTTTGACAATACCATGTCAAACATACAATACATGGTAAGGACGAGAAATAAAAAATAATAATATAAATAATATGTCTTGTTGATCCAGCCTCATCAGTATCAATAATGTTCTCCTGCAATCATATTATTACCCCCAGCTTTCAATAGTTCATTGTTTTATTACGCAAGTAAAAACCAAGATTGCTAAGCTCATCCAAATAAACTTTTACTCTACTTTAATCAATTTTTAACAAAAATAAATTTACAATTTCATTACTGCAAAATATTGTTGTAAGTTCTATAAGTACAAATGAAATATATTGTTCATATTGAAATTACTGAATATAAATGACAGACGTGGGCAAATAATACTTGAAACTTACTTGCAATGATCCGTTTTGTAGCTTTACTCAAGACTTGTAGAAGTCCATTTTATCAAGGAGACTGCATGATAATGATGAGTTATGTCATAAACTCTATTTCATATAACACTATTTTATGTACATAATATCATTCTATATCTTCATGACTCTTCTTAATCGTCTTGCTTAAAGAAACTTTCCACAATCCCATCTTATGCCAATTCGAATGGTTTTTCATGTTCTTTTCTTTGTTTTATGTGTATATGTTTTTATTAATTTTTCATTTATTTGCCATTTTGATTTCCTTTCCCGTATTCCCAAAAAATACTTGGACACACTGCATAAAATATGTACAATATGATTTATATATACTATCATTTTCATTATAATTCAATGTACATATTTACAATAAATAGTTTTTTGTTTTGTCAATGGGTTCTGTTCTGTGTATGAATTGAGAAAATCAATGTTTTTCCACACGATAATAACGCTGAGGTTTGTGGACATGTACAATTCACAGTCATGTAACATTCAACTAGAATTTTTACATCTATGTTTGGATTGTAATGCTTACCCATTGTCTATTTACTAGCTCATTTCATTTCATTTCATTTATTTTCCACATTAAAAACCAGAAGAATATACAAGGTAAGAAAATACATTTTATACATTTGACACAGAGCAAATAAAAAACAGATACATAAGCATAAAAGAACAATGAAAATCTACATCAGTTAACAAACATCAACATTAAAACATAAAAAGGTGAGTAATGTAGATGGGGCTAGAAAAAGCGAAGCTTAAGCCCCAGTCCCATATAAAGCCGGACCAGCACGGACGAGCACGGACCACTCCGGACCATCCCGGACCATGGTCTGGGGCGATCCGGGATGGTCCGGGATATTTTGTTCAAAAAAGTGTGATGCTTTTAAGCTACAGTCCCATATACGTCCCGGACCGTCCCGGACCATCCCGGACTCCATCCGGGGTGATCCGGGATTCGGTCCGTGTTGACACCGTGTTGGCACCGGGGTGGTCCTGGATGGTCCTGGATGGTCCTGGGCGGTCAATAACTCACTCCCGGACTGCCACGGATCAACACGGACCGCCCCGGCGCCACTACGGATGACCCCGGACCCAGCACGGTGGCTACACGGATCACCCCGGATCAAACTATTGTCCCGGACCGTCCCGGACCACCCCGGCAGTTTTTGACCGTCAAAAACATCCGGGGTCGACTCCCGGACCGCCCAGGACCATCCAGGACCATCCAGGACCATCCAGGACCATCCAGGACCACCCCGGTGCCAACACGGTGTCAACACGGACCGAATCCCGGATCACCCCGGATGGGGTCCGGGATGGTCCGGGACGGTCCGGGACGTATATGGGACTGTAGCTTTATCGAGTCTAGCCCCGGTAGCAATGAAGGGGAAGTCCACCCTGAGAATGTGTGTGGCCAAGTAAGGGCGGAGTAAAACCATCCTCAGGGTGGACTCTCCCTTCAAATGTCTGGTTTTATAATTAGATTAATTAAATCTTTAAATCTTCATCAAATCTTTCTACAGCATCTCCCCGACCCTCAACAACTCAACATACTACATTTATAAGATCCCTTGGTCTAATTTGATTTAGTATCTCATAAACTTCCTCCTCCTTCATTGAACAGATATGGCAGTAATATAGCAATACAAGTAGAAGTAGGATTAATGAAACATGAGTGCTACATGGATTACTTACTTTTCTTGTATTGTTATGTTGGCTCAAATAGAGTATGCCCAACAACTTTGTAACTGAGTTAGTTCATTAACATTGGTCATTGATAAACCATGTATCAAACTTAATACTATCATTACTGTTATTACTTATTTGACCTGCGTCTAAACAACATCAAGAACCATGACGCCGTGGGAAGAGATACTACATAACAAGAATGTGAAGAAGATAGGAGAAGCAAATAAGTCAAGGTGCACTAATACACTGTCGCTCATAAAGGTGGAATATTTTTTTTAAAATCCCAATTTATGGAATTATTTTTAAAATAATTTAAAAATAATAGATCTAGATAATAGTATACATTCTCAGATTTTATTGAATAATAATTTGCCAATGTGTGTTTTGCGTGACTGCTAAAGCATGTGTATGCTACTATGCTTATCAACTAGGGGACCTATGCCCTTAAGTCATAAATGACAGTAATGAGGATTAATGCCCCCCAAAAGGGCACTAATATAGCACATCGACACGGTTTTGATCCTGGGGTCTCACAGTTACGAGGCCATTGCTTTGTCACTGAACCATGACTGTACGCAGTGGAGGCTAGGGTAGGGGGCAGTTTCCATGAATAAAAAATAAAAGATAAAATGCAATAAATGTTCAATAATTTATTGCATTTTACCCCGGTCCCCAACATAAAAAAATCCTCTGAACGGCCATGCATTATGGCTCAAGGCATGGGTACACAGAAGATTTTCGTATAAAACTAAAATATTCCACTTTTATGAGCGACAGTGTAGTACCAGCTACTCTTGAAAGGACTAAAAGAATTAAAGCACATTTATGATAACTTGATTATACATGAAAATACTGTTGTAATGTAACAACTGACAAAGACAGAGCATCTTTTTGTAGCGTGAGTCGATTCGGAAAACTAATTTCAAGATGTAACGAATTTGTACTTCAATTGCACAAACTGATCTACATGACTTCATGACATACAGTTTAGCGATTTTGAAGACTTTCAAAGATACTTTCAGTCTGCTTAAAGTTTATTTTCTTATCTCATCTTCAATTCAATTCAATTCAATTCAATTCAATTTATTTATATTTCCAACAAAACATTACAAATCAATTATAAACATTTACAACAATTTAGGAATACATTTGTGAAACAGAGGGGTCCACTAAAAAGCAATGATTGTACAATTGTGGAGTCTGGACCCCTCCAAATGAAACTTTAGAATAATGAATAATTACATTAAAAAAATTCGTAACTACCAAAGGAACTACTGTACAAAATAGGGGGAAAATATCACTCAGGTTTATCAGTTCTCTTCTAGAACACCATTTAAGATGTCATAAATCTTTAAATTCCAGGGCAATGGCATATCTACAGGAGGCATGGGGCACATGTACCCCCATAGACGATTCCTCAAAAAAAAAAACAGACCTTCTAAATAAGTAGCCTTGTAAATTCACAATTTATTTCCGAGTGAGAATGCCCTCCGCCCCTCCTCTCGATAGATTAACTCACACTATGCCACAATGCCAGGGATGTCATTTAATCCAAAGCTACCCTCTTCGAATGGTACTTTATGGAAGACGAATGGCAATGAGCCCCAAGTCCTGTAGGTCTTGGTCGTGCTTGCTGTGTTTCTGAGTCTTAATGACTTGATGGAAAATGCAAGTAGCATCCGAGTCCGATTGCTGCACTCTATAAATCTACCAAGCTTGGTGTCACATCGGTCATCCGCACATCTGTTAGACAAAAAGACGTGAGTTGGAATTATTAAACAAAGCTAACGATGAAATTATCAGTACCTTACATAACGGATGTAATAAATAATAAACAAATAGGTAAACCAAAGATACATAATGGTCTATGATTTCGTAAAATGATTTACATGGAATATACCGATCCGAGGTATTAATCAGAGCCGGAGAAAACACCCCCCCCCCCTCCCCCCCCCCCCCCCCCCCCCCCCCCCCCCCCCCCCCCAAAAAAAAAAAAATAATAATAATAATAAATAAATAAAATAAATTTAAAAAAAATAATAAAAAAAAAATTTAAAAAAAAAATAAATAAATAAACTAGACATAATACTCGTTTAGAACAAGTATAGGTGGGCTGGTCAACTAAAATTTGAGACAAAATAGAGCAAAAATAAGCGAGATACTGCTAAAAAAACAATGTCATTGATGTAATGATGTAAACGAAATTCACCTTCCATAGGCATAACACGCAACGTAAGAAATTTCTGATATGTGCCCTTTAATCGTAATTTTCACTATGATGAAGTAATCAAAATGAAAAATGGTGTGACTGAGCTTGTAGAGAATTGTCTTAGCTACATCATATCGAAATTTGGAAGAAAATCGATCTATATTTACAGAGATACAATCAATGTTACATAAATATGCTGACGTCATTATATGCAAATTCGTATTTTGAGTTCCAAGGCCATTATGATGATGTCACGATACACTTAAAGGCCAAATGAGACATGGAATAATATTTCCGACTCATACTCTATCTAAATATGAAAAAACATTAAAGGTCACGGTTCATTCCAAAGAGCTATAATGGATTTTGCATAGGCATGTTTTTGCCCATATATGCTATGTAATAAAAGAGCTCGCGCGCACGGACATTTATCTTGAATTGACGCTCATCTTGTTATTAATGGTCATAAAGAGATAAACATGGTATCAAATTCCTCGAAAAAATATGGGAAATATCATGAAAGAAAAAAAATTGGCGATCCTATGTTGTGTAATGGTGTTACGCGCGAAAACGCGCGCGCATGCTCGCGCGCGCGATTTTTTTATAAAATGCTTAAAATGACCTGAAACGTATGCAAAAAAATTTTGAGACGATTCTGAGCATTTTCAAATTTTGCGCGCGCACTGACGCGCGGACGTACGCGCACGCGCGCGTTTTTTGACGTGAAATTGACCGGACTGATATTGACCTTGATCATGATAAATATGAATGAGAAATACTTTTTGGTTATGAAGATATGATCATGTGTTGATTTTCGTAAAATTTTACAAAATGGCGCCTAGATGACGTCATCAGTCAATTTCAAGGTTGAAAAAAATTCTGTGCTTTGTACATATGCCTATACATATGTTTGCCAAATTTCAAGGCATTTGATTGAGCCATTTCCAAGTTATCTTGCCAACAAAAAAGTGGTTAGAAATAAGAAAAATATTTAATAATAATAAATAAAGGCAATTCTAACGAAATTATAAGGTGGTCTGTACGTTATACAGCCCACCTGATAAATAAATAATAATAAAGGCAATTTTAACAAAATTATAAGGTGGTCTGTATTAGATACAGCCCACCTGATAAATAAATCCCTGCTACGTAGAGTCCACCCTGGACAAACGTCTAGATATTCCCTCCGAAAGACAGTTATCATTTCAAGTCATCACACTACCGTATCCCAGTATTGGTGAACACGATGTTTGATGCGATAAGGAGAGTACACAGGGTCTTGGAAAAACCACACTTGGACAGCAAAGTGAAAACTCCTACTATGACCCCATGGTCAGAGATTAACCTTACTATACTACAGCAAAAGCACACACCTGATTTCTGTATTGGTATGTTGAACGGATGACCAGTGTCCTGGTTCTTGACATTTTCCTCCTGAAGGAATAATCCTGATCTTGCTGAAGATCTGAAAATTGTTGACCACATAGTGACCACCAGATACAATCCTGATATCAGCTGAATGGCAAACTAGAGCATCACAATCCTTACAATGGTAACTGTGGTTGCACTCATCGAATGGTTTGGGTCGCTGTTGGTTGAAGATCTGTACATTGCGATGTCGCTGGTATACAGCAGTCTGTGAAAATAGATCAAAGGTAATTGCTGTACGTGTTTGTCAAAATATATGTACATTGGTTTAAAAAAGTTTATTATCAACAAGTTGTACATGAATTTGTTATCCTAAAACTTGTACTTTTGTGTTTCGCCTTTGATTATACAGTAAGATCAATCATTAAAGAAACACAATCTGTAAAGGTAATTATAAGGAAGTAAAGTCAAATAAATTTCACTCAGTAGATACTTTAATAGATGACAAATAGAGTATAAGATATGCTTGATATACACTAGCATCAGAGAGGCTTAGGCCCACACAAAATACTTACTGAATGAATCTAACCAGGTAATTACATATAGTATATTGTTGTTGATGTTTCTTTGTTGCAAATACATGTACATCCCTGTCATTGCATTAGTGTAATGAGAAGTTTGATCAGGGTTTTCACAATCAACATTATAATTGCTTTGACTTACCCCACGTTCCATCTGCTCAATAGAAAGTGATGAAACTGTATCAGTAGCTTGTTGCATGATCAGTTCCTGTTCCTTACTAAGTTTGTCTTTCCCATCCAGTCCTCTGTAATCATGGACTACCAGATCAAAACGACCTCCTGGTTTACGCGTTCGACCTTCAAAAGCAAGATTAAAAACACAATATGAATACAGGCATGGATTCATCCATTATAGCAGTACAGTGACCATTACATACCAGTATACTAAATTATTATTTCATTAAAGAAGAAGTCGAATGTTGCATCAATTTTACTACTGAAAAGAAAACAATGAGAGAAGTTGTTTTGATCAATTAAACATTAATTTGGGAACTCTGCGATTTATCTTGCTTACAGCTTCCAATCATTGCTTTCTTTATTTGTCTTGATCATAAATCAGGTACTATTGGTTTGGCAGTTGTTATTATACTTGCAGTCTTGGATATTCAGTCTAAATGCATCCACAATTCCACCAAAACACAGGATTATTGCTCAGTATTGATTTTTACAGCAAGTAACAACAAGAAATATACCTCTGGCTTGAATACGTGCAACAGCATCAGTGATGTAGTTGTACCTGTATACAAAGTTGCATGCTTGGACATCAATGCCTTGTTGTAGAACCGAGGTTGCAATGAGCAGCTTGTGTACACCGTTGCGAAAGTAGTCCAGGACATCTATCTGGTGACGTAAGTTCATGCCTATTTAACAAAAAAATGAAATAAAATGTTATACTTTTCTGAGAATAAACATTCCAAATATTTCCATCTAAGGTTCAAATAGAATAGGCCATGAAGCTACAGTTCTTGAACTATTGATGATAAAATAGATATGAACAACTACAATTTAGAACATGTTCAATCAATCTACTTCTTCCTCCATGGGCATTGAAGATAAACCTCACCGAACGGCCCGGTGTAAAGGCATTATAGAAAAAGAATGTAAGCTCTGTAAATTATTCAATAAAGGATTATTCAAATATGCCTCGCAGCCAGTGGCTGAATTGCATATGCGTACATATATGGTGTGGTAAATTTAAGAAAATGCGTCTACATGTATCGCATGAAACAAAACTATAATTTACACTTTAGCATAAAACAGCTTAAAATTGATTAAATCGAATCATACACTAAAAATAACACCGAACATATATTCAGCAAATCCCTTAAAATGTCACAAGAATCCAACTTGATTGCCTAAATGAATTACAGCATCCCAAACTTAAAAAACATCATTCCTATCAGTAGAAAACTTAATTATTTAAAAAAAAAAAAAATCATTTTGCGAAATTTACATATATAATATAAGAGCAGAATTACAAAAATTCATATAAAGAATAGAAAAGCAATTGTTATTTACAATGTAATATTTTACATGGATAATATGTTAACCGAAACAACTATAAGGGGTTCACTATTCCACAAAAATGGTCATGGTAAATCATGTATGATTAAAAAAAATATGCCTGACATAACTTGACCTGATTAAGTAGAAACAATTTCAACCAATACAAGGATAGGGGGAAAAAAACTCCTTTTTTCCCTATTTCCAGCATGGGCTTAGTCATGGCAACTAGAAGCATGTATTGCATGAATTTGAAGAATGAAGTGGAGGGCAAGGGAAGTAAAGGATTGGGATACAGACTGGGTAAGACAAGGGTTTGGGAGAAGGGTGAGTTTGTAAAACGCTGTGGGCTGGTATTTCTACTTCTGTATGCATGCAGGAGACATTAGAGATCGCAGGATAATATCTGGCCCACTGCAAATGGCACACGATTCCTTTGATGAGGCAGGTAAGTATACACACCTGGGTTTCTACAGCCAACCAACACCTCTGGATTAAGATCTTTGAGGGAATCTGTCTCCATGACCCAACTTCTGAGAGCCCATGTAGATGTGATTGTCGGAGTGAAGAGGATAGCTCGGAATGAATCACCATTCTCATTGGTATGACATGTCACTATGTCTCTTTCTATCATGTTCTGAAGCTTAACCAGTGCTGGATTTAGTGATTTAGGACTCATTGAGATTCTCTCCAGTTTGTGTTGCTTGTCTGATTTGAGTAAAGAAAATAGCAGTGAAGTTTTGTTATAGAACCTGGTGATATGGAGTAGGTCAGCGTTTTTCTACCTCTTTTAAAGGGATAGTTGAGTTCTTATTCAAGACCGCAAATTCCTTCAAAGTGCATGGTTATTGCTCTTATTCTTACATTTCTAGTGCCCTTTTAAGACCTAAAATTGCTATAAAGGTAAATTTAGACCCCAAAATTTGTGAATTGAGATTAAATACGATCATACCAATTCAGCTCCACTTTTCAAAATAGATGATTACCATTAATGAATTAATTAATTAATAATCACGATACACGGGCCAGCTGGTATTATAACCAAGACGAAAAAGCCAACAAAAAGCCAATGTTGGCATTGGCTGGAATAAAACGGAAAAATGGTCAGTTAACTCGATTTTTCAACGGCTGGTTCAAATTTGTCGAATATTTGTGGGGCCCCACAAATATTAGAATTGGTTAAATTTATTGACATTTCAGCCGTTTCTATACCGATTTGGATCACACAAAGATGTTGTTGTCATTTAAATTCTATGTTCTTTCAAATTTGCCACTCAGTTCTTCATTGTCTCACAACAAAATTATTTTGTGTAGCTTCCTCTGCAACAAAACTCAACTATCCCTTTAAGTCACAGCGCCTTGTGAGAAATATAAGGTTTGTGTCATCCCAATCCAAAATTCATTACAGAATATTTATTTTGCATCACTCTGGCAAGCGTTAAGTGCCAAGAACATACATACGGGGACATTTTTTTAAATTAAATTGGGTGAGCTAGAGAGACGAGCGAGCCAAAAGGAATGACATTTTTAAGGAATACATTTTTCTAGTTGTTAAAAACACAATTAAAAAAGATATAGAATAACATATGCGGGCATTTCACAACCGAATATACATGAAATTAAAAAAAATCATATATATCGTAACGTCGATACACGAATATGAGGGTATTCAAGTGTCTCGTTGTCCAGAACTATCCTGTTTTTTAATGTTGTGAGCGAGTAAAGCGAATGAGTGTGGTGTACATTTAATTTTGATTCAAAGGATATACAGGTACCTCGATCGCTGCCCCAATATTGAGGTATTCAGGCACCTCGCTGGTTATAATCATCCTGTTTCTAAATATTGTGCACAAGCGAGGAAAAAAGACAATTTGCCATCTTTAAAATCCTATATCTACATGAAATGCCATAATAATAATATTCAGTTCTTGTATAGCGCATTTCCCTATCGCTATACATTTCCAGAGAGCTTTGAAAATTATTACTCTAGCTTTAGCTCTCCAAGTCGTTTTCAGCGCACTTCAAGGAATAATCCTACCTGGGTCCAAAATGTGGCATTTGTGGATTACTGGTTGCCACAGGAAATTATATCGCCGTGGGACTTGAACCGCGGGCCTTGTGATCAACAGTCCGGTGACATATCCATTCGGCCACGACACTTCTACATACTCTAGCGGTTTCTGATATCTGGTTGTCATGTTATTGTAGCCCAAAATGATCTTTCTCATATAACTAAATTTCTTTCGCGGCACCCCTAACGGTGTCTTGCAGCACCACGGTTGAAAAACGCTGTAGTAGGTTACAACATAAGTCTTGTGATAGTAAATCTCTAGAATCTTTCAAGAAGTATCTTTAAATGTGTCTATATACATTTGACATGTAGCTACCAGTGCTATATTTATAATGAACCTTGTAAGTGTTTATGTATTGATTATAATTGTTCTGTAAAGCAATTTGAGTAGTTTTAATTCGGATATAGTACTATAAAAGAAACTAATATTATTATCATTATTAAGATAAATAAACAAAAAATATAAGAAACATATCTTGGTTGGCGTATAACTGAACATATAAGAAATGTATGAAACTAATTAATGAAAGGTTGGGCTTCATCTACTATCGAATTCAATTACACATGAATTCGACGAATGAGAGCTCTCGGACAGTCTATTAGAACAAAATGTAAGCTTACCTTGAAACGTTTTGATGAGCATTTTTTCTGTGTTCGTGGTGACAGCTTTATTGCTCTTTTCTCTAATGAACTCTTGGAGATATTGTAAAGCATCCTTGGTCCGAGCTGTTTCATGGAAGGCAAGAGTACTGCTGTATGCCTAAAAAATGTTTTTTTAAAGGGCCTTCAACTTTCTCTCTTGACTGCATTTTTTTATGGGCTGCTTTAGATCAATTACTGCCATACGGAATATAATAATAATAATAATAATAATAATAGTATTAACATTAAAAAAGCACCTAAAGGTACGATGTCCCATTTGCACGCTAAAAAATGAAAAAGTTAAATTCCAACAGCATTTGAAAAAATGATGATAATTTAGTACTTCCCTCAAAACGAAAGGTCTTGAAAATGTGGGAAATAACGACCATTAGTTGTCGAATCAACTTTAGGGATTGCAATCCATTTAGTAATAGTCCATTAACCAAATGGTTGTACGTTTTGTGCCGCGCAAAGATACAAGCAGTTTACTTTTGGACATTAAAAGTACTTGGTTATTGATGTAGACAAATGCTCATGTATCCTTTACAGCTCATTTTATGTATTTATTACCAAAGTTTTTAAAAAGTCAGTCAGTCACTTAATGGAAAATACACGGGTTTCCTTTCATAATGTGAATATAAGGACACTGCTAACGTTCAAATTTCACAAATAGGACATACGTGACATATTCATATTTCCTGCAAAGTTCTACAGAAATAGATGTTGGCTGCAAATAGGACATAGTACCGTTAATACAGATGTTTCTAAGAGCTGTACTCAGTATCAAGACTTCGGCATTGGCCGAGCTTATGAATAAATAAATCAAAATAAAAACATTCAAAATGCAACATATGTGACAGCTTTAGATGCACTACAAGATAAACATTACGACATCATGACATGATATGAAACATTTTTTATCTTTCAGTTCACCTTTCTTGAGTTTGGTTCCTTTCATATGCATCATTTTTAACATAAAAAAGTTCAATTTCATCAGCTTAAAGGGCAGTTTATAGAGGTCATTATAACATTGAAATTGTTATCAATACTATGATATAGACTGAAAGTTATATGTCTTGCAAGACTCAAGTTTGGAAGCACAGATTGACATTGTCTCTTTGCAAATATATACAGCCAGAGCTGATTATTTCACAGATATTATACACTGAAGGAAGTTTTTCATCAGTCCGAAAGAGTAATGATGTTATGACATGAGGAAAAGTGTTCTGACTGTATATTTCACAGATATTATATACTAAGGAGGTTTTCCATCAGTCCGAAACTGATAATTTTAAAACACATTTTACAACTGACGATTTTAACAAATTTGTATAACTGTATGATTCTATCACATCTTATGTATTATAATATTGTATGGGGCGGTTGCTCATTTTATTCATCACAGGGAATTTTTTTTACTACAGAAACGTGCAATACGAGCAATTACCAAATCAAACTATTTAGCACATACCCAACAATTTTTGAAAAGTTAAAATATTGAATATTTTTGTTATAAATAAATTACAACTAGCATCGTTTATGTTTTTTTTTTTTTTATTCTTATCAACTATTACCCAATAACTTTCATGACTATTTTGAATAAAATAGCAACATCAATAAGTATAAAACAAGAAATTCCAATAAAATGTATGTACCTTTTTATAATTTTAACTTTTCAAGAACCACAGTAAGTTTTAAAGGCCCACAGCTTTGAAATGAGTTACCAAATGTATTAAAAGAAATATCCAGTGTTCTTGCATTCAGGAAAAAATATAAATGTTATCTTCTTGATTGTGAGTAGTTTTATTTGATCTAATTGCCTTTTATGTGATTTATGTAAATAGTTATGTTGTGTTTTTATGTGATTATGCTATGTTATATTATCTGTTTGTTTGATTGCTTTTATATTTTATATTTTGTATAATGTATTTCTCTTGAAGGTTGGTAATATAGGGGATCAACCTTGACAGGCCAATGGCCTTTTTTGATCCCTCGCATCTACCACCCTTCATCCTTCTTTCACAGTACCATGTCAATGAATGCTTTTATATTTAAATTGTTTTAATTTATACTGATTTGTTTGTATATCTTTTAATGTGTTATTAAAGAGATGTAAAATAAAATTGATTTTGAATTTGAATTTGAATTTGAAGAATAACGATGTCAGCGGTGGGATATAAACCAGGGTACATGTTGAGGTGCATGATGTTATGACATGTGGAAAAAGGTTCTGACTGTATATTTCACAGATGTTATAGACTGACGGAGGTTTCCATCAGTCCGGAAGATTAAGGCGATGTCAAGGGTGGGATATAGACCAGGATGCATTGTAGAGGTGCATGGTGTTATGACATGTGGACAAGCGTTCTGACTGTATATTTCACAGATATTATATACTAAAGGAGGTTTTCCATCATTCAGGAAGATTAATCATGTCAGCGGTGGGACATAAGCCAGGATGCATGTAGAGGTGCATGGTGTTATGACATGTAGACAAGTGTTCTGACTGTATATTTTACAGATATATTAGACTGTAGTAGGTTTGCAATCAGTCCGGAAGATTAAAGATGTCAGCGGTGGGATATAAACCAGGATGCATGTGAAGGTGCATGGTGTAATGATGTGTAGGCACGTGTTCTGACTGTGGATGAAAAGGTTCAAGGTTTAAGTCCCATCCATGGATTAACTGTCCTTTGGTAAAACATTAAACTAAATTTGACATTCTCAAACCAATTGCGGTTATTGGAGAAGCGTGGGAAGAACATTCCCTTCGTGCGTATAGTGTCTTTGAGAAGCTTACCAGTATCTATGCAAACTAATATTTGTAGAAACTTGGAAGTTTGAATGTAGTGACTACCTTGAGATATTTTGCACACGTCATGAGACTGAGCTGTAAATCGCTAGATTGAGAATTCTTTGCTATCTCCTCCTTCAGCTTGCACAGAACATGGTTGAAATTCTCTCTGGAATGGTTACTGCTTCGTAGACTGGAAAGCTTTTCAACTGTAGTGCTGAGAACGGAGCTTCCTATAATAAAATTAATCAAAAAGAGATAACGTTGACCTCTCTACCTATAAGCCGAGAACAACTCTTCATCTAAAGCATATTCATTGTGCCAACAGTAAGCCAGATCTTTGTATTTACCATTGTCTAACTGAACTTGAACTGTCATCAATATGCAGGATTTTGTTGAATACTTGGAACAAAACGTGTGTAATAATCAGCTATGGCCAGGATATACGTTTCCAATATTCCCTGTGGTATGCACTGTAACGTTTTCAAATGTGTTAACACCGCATTAATGCAGACAGTTTTCTAAATAATGATGGCGACCATCTTCATGTATCAGTGAATATTGTGCATCCACTAGAACAAATCAGACACTTTACAGACTATGCGTCACCAACAAGTAAATTTAAAGAGTATCTTCTTGGACCTACCTGGGCTTGAGTTGATATACTTGAAGACCTGATACATGATATCCTGTATTAAATCTGCAAATGAATCCTCAGGTCTATCTGTCACTACAACCAATCCTGATAATGAAATAGGTCTTTACATTATGATCGTGAAGACTTTAACAAAAATAACCTAAGATTATATATTCTAATTATGTATATCGTAAAATGACCATAGTCTCTTAAATTAATGAGCTGTACATGGAGCTTGATCTTTAAACCCTCTCATATAAATACAAATTACAAACTGACCTTTAAAAATATGACCTTGAGGGGATAGTTGAGTTCATGTTTAAGACCGCTAATGCCTTCAAAATGCATGGGTTATTGTTCTTATTCGTATTTATGACATTTCAAGTGTCCTTTTAGGATCTAAAATTGCTATAAAAGTAAATTTAAACCCCCAAATGTGTGAAATTGAAATTAACTACGATCATACCAATTCAGCTCCACTTTCCAAAAATATGGTGACCGTTAATAAATTAGTCAATTAATAATAACAATACACGGGCCGGCTGGCTGTGCGTATTATAACCGACACGAAAAAGCCAACAAAAAGCCGACATTGGCATTGGCTAGAATAAATCCTTTAAAGCGCTATCTCGTTTTTTCAACGGCTGGTTCAAAATTATCGAAGATTTGTGGGGGCCCACACAAATTAGAAATGGTCATATTTACGTATATTTCAGTCCTCTTTGAACCGATTTTGATCAAACAAAGATGATTTTGTCATTTAAATTCTATGTTCTTTCAAATTTGACACTCAGTTTTTCATTATCTCACACAAAATTGTTATGTCTAGCGCCCTCTTCAACAAAGCCCAAGAATCCCTTTAAGTTCTAATATAAATCCCTTTCACCATAGGCATTGTAAAATGCCAAGATTTTGATATACTGTAGTATCTTTTTCTGAAAAAAGAAATTCTGTGTTGCTTAATAAAATTCAAAAGTTCGTTTAGGTTATCTTGTAATATATTTTGTACTATGATGGCCAATTAAAAGAGGAGCAATAAACAGAGGCTTGCAATATGACTGAGAAGATTTCCTATCATAAATTAGGTTAAGGGATTTGTCGTAGGGTCAGGTTACGGTTCAGTGTTATTTCCAAAGCTCACTCTCGCTATAAATCTGCATTTATTATATAAACAATTAAACATTGAGAAATTGTTACTTGTGCAGATATTTTATGATATATTGTGCATATCTCATGTATCTATTATGTGTATCCATGCAGTGGCGTACGCAGGATTTTTTCAAGGGGGGGGGGGGGGGGGGGTTTTAAAATCGGGTCCAAAATTTCGCAACGACTCAGGAAAATTTGAAAATCGCGCCGCCAAAAAGTCGCTCAGTTGGGGGGGGGGGGGGGGGGTAAGCGGACACTTTTTTTTTTTTTTTTTGGTAGTCCAAAAAAAATCGCAACGACTCAGCCAGCCGAAAAGTCGCTCAGTGGGGGGGGGGGGGGGGGGGGGGGGGGGGGGGGGGGGGGGGGGGGTAAGAGGACACTTTTTTTTTTTTTTTGGTCTCGAAATTTGAAAATTTGACATTTTGTTCCTTTGGGGGGGGGGGGGTAAGGTCACCTTTCTTAGGTCAGTCGTGGGGGTAAAAAAAAAAAAAAAAACCAAAGGGGAGGGGGGGGGGGTTTTAGGGATTTTTGGGGGGGTTTATACACATAAAAATACCAAAGGGGGGGGTTTAACCCCCCAAACACCCCCCCCCCCCCTGCGTACGCGCCTGTATCCATGTATCATACAGTCAGCTAATGAGGAGAGCCTTTTACTGAAAGTTGTTTTCTTTGGTGATCAGTAAGTAGGCATCAGTTGGTGATTTCTTTTCTTCTGTTACTGTTCTTGTGTGTATGTGTGTGTGTGTGTGGGTGTATATGCGTGTGTGTGTGTGCGTGTGTATGTGTTATTGTTTACTCCTTTATGTTCCTTGAAATTAAATATGGTCAAATATGGTCAATTTTTTAAATCATTCTATGAGAAATATCATTTGACAAAACAAAGATGGAGAAGATATTTTCACCTTCCTCAGGCTTGTTGACAACCTTTTCCAAGCTCTCTTTATGTTTCTGAACAGTGGATAACTTCACTACATCCATGTTAGCACACATCTTGAGCATGTATTGAATGGCATTCTTGTCAGAACGTGCTTTACCTACTCCCAGAGATGCTGTCATGCCAAGAATCTAATACAGAATAATAAAATCATTACAATTAAGCATGATCTTATCTTAAGAAGTACATGAAATTTAATCAAAACAATACCACCATTTCCTGATATCGAAGAAACCATGCGATAATTCATCTAAACTCAGGATGGTAATTCACAGAGTTTGAAAAAGAATCACTTCCTTCAATGTACATTATTGTGAATATTTGAAGAAATATGAGGTAAATGAGAGCAATTCACAAATTTCATTTTCAAATACAGCACTGATATTACACACTTGAAATTTCTTTGACTTATCTGCTGCATGATTAACTTAGCTGAGGCATAACTTACTTGAGGAAGAGGTTTCTCATTTTTCATTTTTTGCTCCATGTACTTTGCCATGATCGCATTGTATTGACTCTTTTTCTGAAATGACAAAAATTATAACCATCATGCAATATAGAATGATACATGAATATTTATGGGAATCATACTCAATGGCATCCTGTATATTAGAAAGTACATCTATACAAACATTTATTGCATATACTGTATATACAAACATTATATTGAAAAGATGACGTGATGGTCGTTTCTAACTATAGACCGATCTGAATACTGCCTAGCTTTTCTAAAGTTTGGAACGAATTGTTTATAACAGGCTTTACAGCTTTTTTTTTATAGATATATGTGAATCATTGAATCCTGATCAGTTTGGGTTTCGGCGGTCTCATTCTTGCGCTACTGAAATTTTATGATCGCGTTTCAAGTGCACTCGCTGCTCAAGAGCATGTCATTGGTGTATTTATGGATCTGAGCAAACCATTTGACACACTTGACCATTCAATTCTTCTTTCTAAGTTAGAGCATTGTGGAATAAGGGGCATAGCTTATGGCTTGCGAGTTACTTATCTATGAGAAGACAGTACACTTATTATAACTCTGTTACCTCTGACATTCTGTATCTTAAATGTGGTGTTCCGCAGGGATCTATCCTGGGCCCATTATTATTTCTTATTTATATCAATGATATTTGTAATGTATCTAAAACTTTAAATTATACTTTATTTGCAGATGATACGAGTGTTTTCTCGTCTCATCGTGAAATCAACACTCTTGAACAGAAACTAAATTTGCAACTGCCAAAGTTGACTGTATGGTTTAGAAGTAATGTGCTCCCTCTCAATGTTCTTAAAACAAATTATATTCATTTTAGAGGTAGAAAATCTAATGACAACCTTGCTTTTGATATTAAACTAGATGATATTTCTTTAGAGAGAAAGACATGTACAATATTCCTTGGTGTCTATATCAATGAAAAATTTGTCTGGAGCGACCATGTAAAACACATTGTTACACCAATCTACAGAAATACCGGCGTACTGTATATAATAAAATGTTTTGTTTCTGATATAATATTACTTATGCTATATATAATAGTATAATTTTACCACACATCTCTTATTGTAATATTTTGTGGGCAACATCCAAGTGTGTGACTAATAGTATTCTTCTGCTGCAAAAGATAGCTGTACGCATATGGACCCGAGCTGGTTATCGTGACCATGCTACCCCACTATTTGTTACACTGAAATGCTTAAGGGTTGAGAATAATAGCTTCCTCCAAATTGCTATATATATGTTCCGTTTTAATATCAAATTATTACCTACGTCATTATCTTCAATGTTCCAACCTAATAACATGGTTCGTTCGTATTCAACAAGGCAGTCATCGAATTCACATGTGGTCAATCCTCACACTACATTAGCCCAGAAATCAGACACAGACGTCCAGATGTACAGAATTATTTACCTAATGATATTCGAAATATAGAATCAACAAACTCCTTTAAAAGAGCACTCAAATGCATTATCATTTCACACATGTAAGATATCAATAACATTACAATCTCTATATCAGTTCTAATTAAATCGAACATAATTTTGTTACTAGGCTTAACAAAATCCTTTTTTTTCCTTTCTTGTTTTAACTTTGTAAAATAGTGTAAATAGTTCACTGCAAAACTTTAGGAATTGTATATGTCATAATTATATTATATATTTGAAAGGTGTTGTAACGATTCAACCTCTATTTGCTTATGTTTCATCACCTTTGTGTTCATTCTTCAAACTGTATATTAGTTGCAACTTGTCTTTGATAAAACATCTTATATTCTTCTTCACGTGAAGTATATTCAAATGGATTGTAAAATTGAAATGATTTGTTATATTATATTCATTTTTTCATGTGATGTTAACTTAAATGAATTGTGAAATTGTAAACATGCATAAATTGATAAAGAAAGAAATAAATTAACAGTGCGCATGCGCAGACATGGGCGCCATTTTAACTTGTTGGTAAACAAACCACTGACCTCTCGAGGTCAGTGGTTTACGCTTAAATTAAGACGGCGCCCATGCAAATATGACTTGAGCGCACAGCGCAGGCAGTGACGCAACAATACATGCGCATCTGAAAACATTCGGTGTGTTCCTATCAAAAGCCATTATCCGGTTAATAGCCGATAAGGGATATATTTGTCCTAATACACTGTCGCTCATATAGTTGGAATATTTTTGTTTTACCCCAATTTATGGAATTATTTTGACAATGATTTATTTCTAATAGATATACTAGTAACCATTCTCAGATTTTATTGAATAATAATATGCCAGTGTTTGTTTTGCGTGAATGCTAAAGCATGTATATGTTACTATGCTTATCATCTAGGGGACCTACGCCCTTAATTCATAAATGACAGTAATGAGGACTAATGCCCCACAAAAGGGCACTAATATAGCACATCGACACGGTTTTGATCCTGGGGCCTCACAGTTACGAGGCCATTGCTTTGTCACTGAACCACGACTGTACGCAGCGGGGGTAGGGTAGGGGGCAGTTTCCATAAATAAAAAAATTAAAATAAAATGCAATAAATTTTCAATAATTTATTGCATTTCATCCCGGTCCCCAACATAAACAAATCCTCTAGATGGCCATGCATTATGGCTCAAGGCATGGGCACACCGTGAGAGGATTTTTTTAATGTTGGGAACCGGGATAAAATGCAAAAAATTATTGAATATTTATTGCATCATATTTACATGGGCGCTATCTTAATTTACGCGTAAACCACTGACTTCTAGAGGTAAGTGGTTTGTTTACCCACAAGTTAAAATGGCGCCCATAACGCACTGTACAGTGCGTCCAAGAAAAAAACGAAACCGAGAAGTATCGATGTTTTATCATAACTTAATCACAATTATAATTTATAAAAGACACATATTTGTAAAGCTTAGATCCTCTTCCTTCATTTGATGTATCCAATATCATGTATATTTCACGCATGAGTGATTAAAAACAATTTGAGGAGAGGAAACCAAAAAGTCACTTAGCGGGCGGTATCTGTATTTCAAAGATCACATATTATGTAGAAAGCTCGTTTTCTGCTCTTTCATATGACACTTCAATCAGGAAAAATGAGCCGGGAATAACAAAGTTCTGTTTGTTAAAAGTTTGCTTGCATTTCCATAATTTGATTAAACGAACTCGTTTTCACTTGCTGCCTGCAGTAGCAACAAACAGAGTTGACAACAGACTTAACTCCGTTTCGTTGACGATCAGCCATGCACAAAGAAGAAGAGAGTTGCATCATATGGGATGCATCAAATGAAAGAGGAGTATCTAAGCTTTACAAATATGTGTCAATTATGGATGATAATTGTGACTAAGTTATATAAAACATCGATAGTTCTCGGTTTCCATTTTTTCTGGGACGCACTGTACAGTGCGTCCAAGAAAAAAACGAAACCGAGAAGTATCGATGTTTTATCATAACTTAATCACAATTATAATTTATAAAAGACACATATTTGTAAAGCTTAGATCCTCTTCCTTCATTTGATGTATCCAATATCATGTATATTTCACGCATGAGTGATTAAAAACAATTTGAGGAGAGGAAACCAAAAAGTCACTTAGCGGGCGGTATCTGTATTTCAAAGATCACATATTATGTAGAAAGCTCGTTTTCTGCTCTTTCATATGACACTTCAATCAGGAAAAATGAGCCGGGAATAACAAAGTTCTGTTTGTTAAAAGTTTGCTTGCATTTCCATAATTTGATTAAACGAACTCGTTTTCACTTGCTGCCTGCAGTAGCAACAAACAGAGTTGACAACAGACTTAACTCCGTTTCGTTGACGATCAGCCATGCACAAAGAAGAAGAGAGTTGCATCATATGGGATGCATCAAATGAAAGAGGAGTATCTAAGCTTTACAAATATGTGTCAATTATGGATGATAATTGTGACTAAGTTATATAAAACATCGATAGTTCTCGGTTTCCATTTTTTCTGGGACGCACTGTACAGTGCGTCCAAGAAAAAAACGAAACCGAGAAGTATCGATGTTTTATCATAACTTAATCACAATTATAATTTATAAAAGACACATATTTGTAAAGCTTAGATCCTCTTCCTTCATTTGATGTATCCAATATCATGTATATTTCACGCATGAGTGATTAAAAACAATTTGAGGAGAGGAAACCAAAAAGTCACTTAGCGGGCGGTATCTGTATTTCAAAGATCACATATGTAGAAAGTTCGTTTTCTGCTCTTTCATATGACACTTCAATCAGGAAAAATGAGCCGGGAATAACAAAGTTCTGTTTGTTAAAAGTTTGCTTGCATTTCCATAATTTGATTAAACGAACTCGTTTTCACTTGCTGCCTGCAGTAGCAACAAACAGAGTTGACAACAGACTTAACTCCGTTTAGTTGACGATCAGCCATGCACAAAGAAGAAGAGAGTTGCATCATATGGGATGCATCAAATGAAAGAGGATTATCTAAGCTTTACAAATATGTGTCAATTATGGATGATAATTGTGACTAAGTTATGATAAAACATCGATAGTTCTCGGTTTCCATTTTTTCTGGGACGCACTGTACAGTGCGTCCACAAAAAAAAATGAAACCGAGAAGTATCGATGTTTTATCATAACTTAATCACAACCATAATTAATGAATCATACATATGTGGAAAGCTTAGAGTCTCCTATTTCATGTGATGCTACTCAGATAATGCATATTTCACGCGTGAGTGATTAAAAGCAATTTGAAGGAAGGAAACCAAAAAGTGATTTGGCGGGCGGTATCTGAATTTCAAAGAAAAATTCATATTTCTAGAAAGTTCATTTTCTGCTCTTTCATATGATACCTCAATCAAGAAAAATGAGTCAGGAATAACAAAGTTCTGTTTGTTTAAAGTAGCCCTTACATTTTCATAATTTTAACAAACGAATTCGTTTTCACTGGGTGCCTGCCGTAGCAAAAAGCAGATTTGACAAAGGACTTAACTCCGTTTCGTTTACAATCAGCCATGCATGAAGACTCTCGTCTACGGCTGATTGTCAGCGAAACGGAGTTAAGTCTTTTGTTAATTTTGTTTATTGATACGGCAGGCAGGCAGTGAAAACGAATTCGTTTAATAAAATTATGGAAATGCAAGCACTACTTTAAAACAAACAGAACTTTGTCATTCCTCGCTCATTTTTCCTGATTGAGGTGTCATTATGAAAGGGCAGAAACTCAACTTTCTAGAAATGTGAATTTTTTTTCGAAATTCAGATACCGCCCGCCAAATGTCTTTTTGGTTTCCTTCCTTCAAATTGCTTTTAATCACTCACGCGTGAAATATGCATTATCTGAGTAGCATCACATGAAAGAAGAGACTCTAAGCTTTCCAAATATGTATCATTCATTAATTATAGTTGTGATTAAGTTGTGATAGAACATCGATACTTCTCGGTTTCGTTTCTTCTAGGACGCACTGTATAATCACCTTTGTCTCATGGCACTCATCTAAGACGATAAGTCCTATTTGGTTGAATGACACCTGTCCCTTGGTCAAGGCATCTACAAGTATCTGTGCTGTTAGAACCACTACATCGTTCTCCTCCAAGACTTCATCCATAGGAAGGCGTGTTATTTCAGGCTGGCCATGATCCCCACATATATAGGCCACATCTTTGATGTATTTCTTGAACACTGCACTCTGCTGGTGTACAAGGGGTACCTGTTTCAAAACAATTTTAATTCATTAATATGCCAGTAATTATACATATCCGCTACTGTTCAAAAATGTGTGGCTCAATCATATGCTGAAAATAATAATATCCCATCTGTATACTAAGTATTGTTGGATTTTGATCAAAGACTTTAAATAATTATTTTCAAACTCTAAATTCATGTTACCACTATTACTATCATCATTTAGATAAAACCTCTATGTTCGTTACGCAGTATTGGGTATTCATGCAAACAAGGATTGAAATTACAGAAAGAAAAAAAATGCTGATCTCTAAACACATCCCCCCCCCCCCCCTCCTGGAGATGGATGGTAGGATTCAACAAATCATATTCCCAGGAAACACTACCGATGAAAACAAATTAAAATTCTGCTCCTACTCCCCCCCCCCTCCCCTCGTGTACCCAAAACTGTGTCTTCATGTTAAGTTTAAGAGTCAGAGGGGGGGGGGGGGGAGAGAAAATATTTTCCCCACTTTTACATACACAAGAGAAATGTCTTTTTCAATAAACCGGTTTTGATGTATATGTAGGAGGAATGACAGCTCATTGATCTGATTACCTGGTTTACAACAAAGATAACCTTTTTCCCTGGTGATTTCCTGAGGACCTCCTGAGCTACAGCCACAGCTACATACGTCTTCCCTGAACCAGTAGGAGCTACTACACATGTATTATGGCCTTGAAGGGCAGGCTCGGCCAGTTCTTCTTGATAGATTTTAAGTTTCAAGGTTTCCATGTCATCAATAGATTTAACTGGGAGCCTATCAGCACCAGGTGCTCCTATCATTGGTTGCCTGACGGCTTCTGCTTCGTTAAGCCATCCTGTAACACGTCCAGGATCTAAAACATAAGATTGGGATAGTTATCTTTCATGATGAAATTGATTATAAATACCAGTTATACATTTATCGAACTTACAATAATACCAATTTCGTAGCACTACTAGGAAGATCCCTAAATGTAAATGTAAATCACATTATCATAACCTTTAAAATTTGATCGACTGCAATCATTCGAAATTGAAAAATGATGGGTTAAAAGAACAATAATAACAGTAATAATAATGATAATAATGATCATCATCATCATCAACATCATATTAATGAAAATGAAGATAATGATAAAAATAATAATAACGAATGCTAAATTAAAAGAAAGTATCTCTCAGATTTCTAACCTGATGTAGGCTTGACACTCAGTTGACGAAGACCATGTGTTAAACCAGTACTCCTTGACTCACTGGGCTCTGGATTCAAATAGAATGAAGCATGTTGAAAAATATCATTGTAAAATGAAAGTTCAAGAGAGCACCTAGTGATGATGATAAGTCCAATGTAAGCATCTTTCATACATCTTTCAGAAAATCTGAATGTCGTTTGAACAATGGACGTGATTCCTTTTTAAATATTTACATTACTTACTTTATTTATTCCTAAAGCAATGAGAAGGAAAGTATTGATGACAACCATAACAACACAATGTTGTGTAAAAGGATGCAAAACGCTGGCAATATCTACATGTTTGTCAATAAATCGAAATTATGATAGATTTTGGGAGGGTTTACAAAACGGATCACAAGAGATTCTATCTCTCAACACAATCAATATTTCCTTCAACATAGATAACTACTGATTATTCCATGATAGTTCTGAAGGAACAATCACAATTCACAAATCACAAAGTCTGAACACTATTCCAATTTATTCAAGAAGAAGAAGAAGAATCATGATTTTGACAATTGTGTATATTCTTCTTTGAAGAAAGTACATAGAATGTGATTTACTTTCTGATCCTGATCCTGATTCATCAAATTTGCTGTCTTTCTTGACCGACATGGAGTAATCAGAGTGTGACATGGCTGATGAAACCATGCTGTCGTCATCAGCTACATCCCTCTGGAAGTCCATGTTCTTTGTAATGCTTGCTGAACTCTCTGAAGGTGTACAGACCTCTACTGTCCTTAGAAGACTCCTCTTGTCAAAGTCAGCATCATCTGAACGAAAATTCAAGAAGGAAGAAAACGATACTCCTTTCAAAAGATCAAGTCTAAATTAAATGGTCTACATGACTTACAAATGTGGTGGCATGGCCCTACAATACAAAGATTTGCAAAAGGAAATGAATTGTAAAACTTCTAAAAAATCTAAAAACACATCCAATAACAACCGTTGTCCCTTAAATATCTTTTGTTTTGCTTAATTGTAAACATTTTCAGAGTAAGTTTGTTATTACATTTAATCTATTTAAACTAAACGCCTTGAGCACCATCTGGTGGTAATGTTGCGCATTATAAATGTCTGCATTATCACAATTATTGTTATTACTATTAGAGACAGAAAAACGCAGGAACGCAAAGCTTATAAAGACTTCCACAGAACCCCCTCCTGATTTGCTCCTGAATAATTGAATGAGAGAATTACATAAGAAATTCATACTTCAGTGGACCCCTACGTAGTAATCATTGACCTAAATGAAACAAAATTGAAACGCGCCTATAAGCCCTAGAGCAGGCCTTCTCATCTAGTTTATTATAAGTGCCAAAACGAAAAGATTTTGTAGTTGAAGTGCCACCCTGTAAGGTTGACTGTGCTGCGAGGGAGCGTAGCGACCGAGCCGAAAATGGTTGGGGTCCAGGGGCAAAGCCCTAACGGGGGGTAGCAGGGGGCAGAGCCCCCTAAAGCTGGTGGAATTAGGGCTTTCTATAGGCCCAAATGGGGCATTTTTAGCACCATTTCATTCCACAATATAATCAATCATATTCTGATATTGATGTGAAAAAATTAATACAATTCCTTGGTACAATTGTACTGGAGGTATATTTATATGTAGATTTTTGTGTGCAATAAACACGGGAAATGTCAAAATAAAGTGAAAATCAAAAAAACAAAAACAACATGTTTCCAGAGATTGACAATGTTAAAATTGGTATCCCATCGTAAGCTAATTGTTGTTCAGACCCTGGGTTTAGATTCGTATAAAATGGTAAAAACGATAAATTCCCCTTTCTTCCTGTTTGTTAAGCAGGCATTTTGGGCTCAAATTCGACTGCAACTTCTTGATTTAGCTGAGTATTTAATTCTAAAATATATATTTTCTTTCTTTCTGTTTTTTGTTTTGTTGTTGCAACAGTCACGCGCCACTCCGACTGATCGCAAGCGCCACCAGTCGAGAAGGCCTGCCCTAGAGTAATCAACGTTGCTATGAAATATAAAACTTAATTCTTGTTCGGATCCCGGACAAGTCAACTCAGTGTTGTTTAGGGTACGCATATGCGTGTTCCCAGCGAACCCCTTTTCAACAAAAGTCCGGTGTGTAAAGTCAATACGGGTCGACCTTTTTCTTTTGTTACGAGCCGGAGAGTTAGGGCACACGCATGCTATCCCTCCGTACACGGAGTGGGGGTGGGGGTTCGGATATGATGTGCCAAGCCATGGACCTACTACAAATGGACACTGATCGGTACTATAATACATGCATGCACCTGATTCTGTCAAAAGTATCATAATGACATTCCAAACATGCTTCCAAGCTTTGATCTCATCACGACCGCCGCCAGTCAGCCATACAAAAACAGAACTGTGCCTGGATCTGTACAAAATGCCTGCGCAAAAGAAACTGAATCTCTTAAAATCACGGAAATGCATGTGCAGTTGTGGCGTATTTTGGATACTGACATATATGAAGTTTTCAACATGAAATTAGAAGTAGTTTACAAGAGAAACCCAGGCGCGGATCTACGGGGGGGGGGGGTTTAGGGGGTTTAACCCCCCCCGCATCGTCATTATCTTGGTCAAACCCCCCCCCCCTTAGCAAAAAGCTAGATCCGCCCCTGAAACCTGTAAATTTGGCTGTGGTGGTGGTCATGATGTGATCAAAGAAAGACTCTCATGATTAGTCCATCTGGAGTAGGGTCCATGGTCAATGGGCCGTCACATTTTTCTTACGTGTAAAATGAATGGCAACGGCATGCAACAAAGCTCCTGCGCATATTTACTGAACACTGCATGCAGTGGCGTAGACAGGTTCGTACACCTGGGGGGATGACTCAGGGGCGGATCTAGCTTTTTGCTAAGGGGGGGGGTTGACCAATAATGACGATGCGGAGCATCGTCCACGAGCCGCAAAGCGGCGAGCCGATTTTTTTTTGTGGTGTTTATTTGAACCCCGTAAGTGATGTTTTCCTGGCATCTATTAACACAATGGAGACCATAAAAAGCAGTGCATGATAACGTCTTTTCAAATCAAGTAACATTTAAATACACAGTTATATCCAGAGTTATCATGTGTTTGGTTAAGTTACCAGATGAGTTGAATATCTTCTCACAATATTTGCACTTGAAAGGGTTTCTCTCCAGCGTGCGTTCTTTTTTCTTTCTTTTTTTTTCTTTTTTTTTTTCCTTTTTTTTGTTTTTGTTTGTTTTTTGGGCCGCCCAAGGGGGGGGGGGTTTAAACCCCCTAACCCCCCCCCCCCGTAGATCCGCGCCTGTTTAATCTTGTGATTATCTTGTGGTTTCCAAACCACAAGATAACCACAAAATACTTGTAAGATTTTCTTTTTTTTTACCGTCTGAATTGGCTTTCACCGTGTGAATGCGGCTAATAACAATAAACACAATTACAATCATGATGAGGATTATTATTATCATCATCATAATTATTATTATTATTAATATTATAATTGTTATCATTATTATTATTACTATTATTATCATCATTATGACTTATTAAGTAAGCAAATATCATTCCCCAAAACCTGGGGGGATGATTGTACATGCCATCCCCCTCATCCCCCCCCCCCCCCCCCCCCGTTGTCTACGCCCCTGACTGCATGTAATAAGATACAGACATTAGAAGCGTAACACACTTCATCATAAATTGAGCAGTTTTGATGCATTATTTCTGAGCAAGGCTTTAGTATCATCCAATTTGCAAATCATTTCTGATTTAAAATTTGCTGATATAGAATTAATTCTTGGATTAACAATAGGTTCGCATGTTATATACATTTCACATATGCTTTTCAATAAAAGACTTACTATGTTTGACAACATACATTCTTATTATTCACCTGTAACTAGCATGTCGGCAGCCTTGTGACCGAGTTCCTTTAAGATTGTATGAAGCTTGGATCTCACATCTGTCCCTGGTCTTTGATTATCTCTCCATTGCTGAAGGGTCATTAAAGTTGCACTGTATACATCACCACTGCACTCTTTCAAAGACTTTCTCAACACAGGTATAAGAAAGTTCAGATTCACTCCAAGCTTGAAGAAATCTTTTTTCTGAGTGATCTCTCCAGCAAGCGAGAGAAGTTCATAATCGGATGGAATACTTTTAGTTCTATTTGCCATGGTGTTAAATCTGAAAAGGCAAATACAATGGAATTCTACTGCTTTCATACCACACCAACGAGACATAATAATCTCCAATTTCTCCTCATTTCAATCCTCAAAACTTGGTGCATTGGTGCTGAATAATTACAATAGTACTTTTGAATAGTGTCAGACACGTTGAACACCTACATCGACTCAACCACCCTTTCTCACACTAAAGGCCCAGTGTTACAGGGAATCCCCAAAACACATATTCCTCATAACATTATTTCTAGAAAGTATCTGACATGGATGTTCATTAGACATTTCTCTCTTTTCCTGATGGCTTGTAGGCCCTACGGTTTCTTTGATAAAGAGATCACTGGTTAACCTGTTTATTCATCTTCTCATCATCATTATCATCATCACCATTACTAATATCATATTATTATTATTATTATTACTATCATCAGTTTTATCAATATTACTATTATTAATATCATTATTATATTTATTATCATGAGTATTATCATCAGTATTATCATCAATATTATCACGATCTTTATCAGTATTCTTTTCTTCTTGCTCTTCTTCTCATTATTATCATTGTTATCATCAATATTCTTGTTATCAGTATGATTATTATCATCTTAACTTTTTGAGCAAACAGTGCCCCAATTAGAGATGTCATATCAAATAAATTCACTTCTATTTTCCTTCTACAATTGGTATCTGGAATCAACAGGGAAATAAGAAATTGCCCCCAAACTGCATCATATCAAAGTACTTAGTAGTCGCCATGAACTATTTATGCACAATGCCACACTTATCATGATTATGCAATTTATTACAAAACTGTGTACGGGCAATTCTACCCCGGAATTCTACATGAAAATAAACAATTAGAAATGTTCTGTTAAACGTAGATTCATTATGAAAAAATTGATAGATTGCTTACTATCAAGTCCGGTTGTAACGTAGACCTGGTACTCTCCAGGAACCTTCATCAGCATACGGCTGTCTATGGTTTGACAGCATACGACTGTCTATGGTTTGACAGCATAAGGCGAAAGATCAAGAATGATAGACGTGACGTTCTGTTTGGGTTCGATCGAAGCATCCTTAAATGCACACAATGTAAGTTCGTCGCCCGAACAATGGGGATTCCCCGGCCTGGAATTCCCCACAGCCAGTTCGAGCAGTCTTTTTGTGTGACGTCTGTGTGACGTCAGTCATGGATAGGTTAATAGAATAAATAGTCTAATGTTGTAAACTTTTGCATTATTTCAGTTCGTTATCAACACAAACGCAAATATAAATACACATAAACATATATATATATATATATATATATATATATATATATATATATATATATATATAAATATATGTACATGTTTAGAAGGAAGTCTTGATTTCTGCTCGGAGTTCGAGAAATTACCCCAAAATACAAGAAATAATTTTGCTCCGTAGGCCTACATGAAGATTTAGTTTTACAAATTTTCCCCCTTAAAATCAAATATCATACTTAGTATTTGAGTTAGTTGCCGCTATTACGTAAACACAGCACACCTTTTTTTATTCAAAAGATTTTAGCATATGCCCAATATTTCAGAGATTTTTTTTTTAATTGTATAGGCCCTTTAATCGGAGGGGCGTCCCTTTTGACGAAAAATTGTATTTTATGGATGATTTTTTGGAAAGGAAACATTGAACCACCATGAGTTTTGTGACATTTAAAGATAAAAGAATGTATCTACATTTTGATACCCATTTCCATGGAATAAGGATCAATAATATTGACACCTCAATTTTAAGTGAAACCACTAATCACCATAGATTTGGTGTCAAATGATTGATAATTAAAATACCTTCAAGTTGATATTGGTTCATTGAGTTATGTGTGAAATATAAATTTTGAGCCGAAAAGGTGATTTTTTTTTTAATTTTATTTATTTATTTATTTTTATTTTATTTTTTTTTTTGGGGGGGGGTCGATATTTTTCCCCTCTAATTTTGGCCGTTACCTCGGTATATTATATGGTCAATGGGGATGGGATATTTATTACTGCAGAAAGTTCAAAGGATTGGGAGTGCTGAGCGCAATCGATAAGTACTTCTTTTGTACTCTGGGATGTTTTAGGAAATGTGGGCTTTAGCAGTTGCCCCCCCCCCCCCCAACAAAACAAAAAACCTGGCCCTTCCAGCCGCTTTTAATAATCGTGCATGACCAAGACAATGCTGTGCATTAACATGAATTAAAGACAGTGAATTATTTTGCTGCGACTAATAATAGCAATAGGGCCGCCGCAGCATTCCAGCGGTCACATACGGTAGCGGTCACATATGTTATGCCTGGATTACATTTGGCCCGGGCGCCGCACGATAAATTGGCCTACGATTTTTCGTGCGATTTGGGGGGCATCGTAGGAGGCTACGGGCTACGATGTTTGTGTTTACATTATCTATGAGCATCGTGCCATTTCTTGTATTGGCCCTCGGGGGTAGACCGGGACACATCCGTACAGAGGCTGCTCGGAGATTGTACGGAAATCGTGTAATTTCAGTGCAACACCCGTGCAGTCTCTGCAACCTCCGCACGGAAATAGTACAGAGCTCGTGCAGCTTCCGTGCAGAGGTTGCGCGGAGAAGGCGCGGTGACCGTGCAGCCTCTGTGCCGTTTTTTCGGCGTCTGTTGCCCCCATTTTCACTGAAAATCATGCGTTTGCTGCACGATCAGCGTGAGGCCTCCACGCAATGCGTAATTGTACAATGCCACCTACGACATGTCTACGGGCTACGGGCTTACGATTTTTCAAATTTGTTTAACTCCCCGCGAAACTAAATCATAGTCGCCGCGGAGCCCGTGAATCCGTACGAAAGTCTATGGCCGCCTCCTGCCTCCCCACGGAGGCCGCACGGAAAAGGGTATACGGGCAGGATACGGGCCCCTAGACTAATCGCAAGCGAAATGTAGTCCAGGCATTAGGGTAGTCGCATGGCGTATTTTGATTTATGCAGCTGAGGTACAGTCTTTGAAGTGATGACGCACGGTCGCCTTAGGGCCGTAAGTCTTTGACAAATACTCAGGCAGACACAAGGTAGCCGCAAAGTAGCAGCAAGGTGCCCGCAAGGTTTCATATCTGCATCTCTTTCCCTTATTTCTCACATTCTCTCCCCCTCTCTCTCTCTTTCTCTGACCCTCCGCCTTTCTCCTCTCCCTTAAATAAATCTCTTCACCACCCTTCATATCCATTCAAACGACAGACATTTTTCTATTTCATTTTATGTCCTTCATTCGCTTAAAATTTAAACCACAAACATAAAGTCAAGGTATTTGCCCATGCGATGTTGTTTTGCCGATTATCTTAGCTTTTTGTCAATTGTATATTCCATATGTTTTTTTATAAATATTACGACCACATATTTTCTGATTACTTTTTTTCGGGGGGGGGGGGGGGGGAGTGGGTGATTTGGTGGAGAAACTAAACTTTATTGGAACAAAATAAGTTTAGTTCTCAATAGACCGGTCCATAAATGTCTATAAATTAAATGTATTATTCTACAACACTAATGGTGACCCCGGAACTTAATAAATGCCTGCCCAATATAACATTAACTAATAACTAAAACTAATAGGCTCTCGGAGAAGAAGTGACCATTATTTTGATTATTGTGTCCATTTCCTTGAATCTGCATTGTTATGTCTGCATCTCAAAACACTAATCAAGAGCTCCATTGAGATGCAATAAATAGTACTATCATAAGTGTTTAACGATGGATAATCTGAATTTGGGACAAGAAGTACATGTCATCAGCCACAAAAGAGTTCTTTACGTTGCATATATAGATATGTATAATGAGCTGTGAAACATTGAATAAAACACAATTCAAAGATATTGATATGTAAAAGATAAGTTTTACCTTTATTTTCTGATAAAATCCTCTGAATTTCTGACTAAACATTTGATGATATCTCATACCTTCAACGAAAACACGCAATCTTATAATTTGTGTCTTCAAACATATATATATATCTTTATTCCGAATAGTAGTCATAACAACATGAACAAGAAGTGAACGCTTAAACCCAGGTCCATGACACAGTGTAGTAAACAACATAAGTGTGTCATTGGCAGAGCCGTCATCACTAAATGCCAGGTCTGTTACAGACATCGTCGGTCATGACCCTCCATTTCTATCTATTATCTGCTATTCTTACAAAGCTGGTATTGCTGATTTCAGTTTTGGTTGCCCATTTGTTCAGGCTTTGCAAATATGGGAGGCCTTGCATGCCTTCCCCTGCTTCTCTTTCCAGCAATCTTCCCGTAAATATTGTTTTTGTTTTGATTATCTTTTTAGTATTATGTGAACAAGAGGGTGCACAAGACAAATACAAAGTAAACACTACATGGAAACATTTTTAGAAATAGATAACACATTTTGTAAAATCTCAACGATTATAAACTACCAGTTTCTATGCACGCATATTTTACGAATTATTAGCTAATTTAAGGACGAAAATAGAAGAAACGTTATTATAGATAACAGCAATTTTAACTCCAACATTCATTTGTTAAGATTGGAATTAGTATTATCTCACCATTCATTGATTTACAAGGGTAATATTCTTTTTCTTCATAACCTTAATAGTAACGGGGATTTTTTTGTAAATTAACAAGAAGTACAATTTTGATTTCAGTATCCATACAAGTTGACATCATCAATAATATGTACCTCAGTGACCTCTTATTTGATTTGTACAATTTGATTGAAAACTATTTTGACAATATCATGTTAAACAAGCAATACATAGTGATAACAAGAAATAAAAATAATAATATATCTTGTTTACCCAGCCTCATCAGCATTAATAATGTTCGTTTTAAATGCTTCAATGTTTTATTATCCAAGTCAATACCACTATTGATAAGCTTATCCAAACATTTTTTTTTAAAACGTTTTAGCCCTCCATAGGCTATTTTATTGAGTCAAACAAACATTTTTACAATTCAATGAAATTAAGTCTTTCCTTAACAGGACGTAAGGATGGTAGTGGTAATTACAGACCAGTGAGGTTGACATCTGTAACTTGCAAAGTCATGGAAAAGATAGTGAGAGATAAGATAGCAGAGCACATGGAAAAGAATGGGTTTTTTTCTGCCAGATGACATGGATTCAGAAGCTTCACAGTTATTGGAAATATTAGAGACATGGTCACAACTTGAAGACCTTTCAATACCATTTGACTGCATTTACCTAGATTTTTTGAAAGCTTTTGACAGTGTCCCTCACATGAGGCTGATTGCAAAGTGAGTTACACGTGAGTGACGCCGTGGGCAGAGAGAACTACATAACAGAAATTTGAAGAAGATAGGAGCAGCAAATGAGTCAAGGTGCACTTATAGTACCAGCTGCTCTTGTATGGACTATAAGAATTAAAGCGTATGCATGATAACTTGAAAATACATAAAACCACTATTGTAATGCAACAACTGACATATACAAGCAATCTCTTGCAGCATGAGTTAATTCAGAAATAATTTCAAGATGTAACAAATTTGTACTTCAATTGCACATAGTGATCTACATGGCATCATGACATACAGTCTAGAGAAATTAAAGACATTAAAAGATTTTTTTCCTCAGTCTGCTTAAAGTTTCTTCTCTTATCACATCTATGAAAACTCAGGTCTACCAATTCTCTTTTATAACATCAATGAAATTTCATAAATGTTTAGATTCCAGGGCAATGGCATATAGCTACAGAATGCATGGGGCACACGCACCCCCTCCCCCCCCCCCCCATTGAGTCGTGGAAAATAAAAAGAAAGAAAAGGGGAAGAGGAAAGGGGAAAAGTACAAGAAAAGAAGATTCCTCAAATAATGGACCCTCCTAATAACTAGCCTTGTAAATTCACAATTCAATTACGAGTGAGAATGCCCCCCCCCTCCTCTCGATAGATTCACTCACACTGTGCCACGGTGCCAGGGATGTCATTAAATTCAAAGCTAGCCTCTGTCACTAGTTCTTTACGGAAGATGAATGGCAGTGAACCCCAACTCTTGTAGGTCTTGGTCGTGCTTGCTGTGTTTCTGAGTCTTAATGTCTTGATGGAGAATGCAAGTAGCATCCGATTGCTGCACTTTAAAATGCTACCAAGCTTGGTGTCACATCGCTCATCCGCACATCTGTAAGACAAAAAATGTGAAAACTACAGAGATAAAGATGAAATTACCAGTACTTTAACTACATAATGGAAATAAGAAATATTAGACAAATAGGGAAACCGAAGATACATCTATAATGGAACATGATTTCGGAACATGATTTACATGGAATACCGATCCCAAGTATTAATCAGAGCCAGAGAAAATACCCCCAAATCCCGGCCTGCTACGTACAGTCCACCCTGGACAAACTTTTAGATATTTCCTCCAAAACAGAGTCATCATTTCAAGTCATCTAACTACCGTTTTCCAGTATTGGTTTGATGCGGTTAGCGGGGTACACAGGGTCTTGGGCAGCAATTCAAACACTCCTACTATGGCCACCATGGTACAGAGATTAAGCTAACAATGCTACAGCAAAAGCACAAACCTGATTTCTTTCTTGGCATGTTCCACGGATGACCAGTGTCCTGGATCTTGACCGACTCCTCCTGAAGCCACAATCCTGATCTTGCTGAAGATCTGACGATGGATGACCACATGGTGACCACCAGTTACAATCCTGATATCAGCTGAATGGCAAACTAGAACATCACAATGCTTGCAATGGTAACTGTGGTTGCACTCATCAAATGGTTTGGGTCGCTGTTGGTTGAAGATCTGCACATTGCGCTGTTGCTGGTATTCAGCAGTCTGTGAAAAGAGATCAAAAGTTATTGCAGTGTTTGTCAAGATTATTTTACAAAAATGTAATGATGTGAATTCTCAGGTGATTATATATGTATCACTTCATTAACGTGGGCCCAGATTCCTATTCTAATTGATTTAAAATGTGTTGATTACCAACAAGTTGTACATAAATTTTCACCTTTTTGACCTTTGATTATACATCATAAAGAATACCATCTGAAAAATTAATAAGAAGGAAGTTACATCAAATAAATTTGACTCAATAGATTCATCAATGACAAATAGAGTATTCTTAATATACACTAGCATCAGAGAGGGTTTGACCTACACAAAATATTTACTGAATAAATTTAACAAGGTAATTTCATATAATATATTGTTTTTTGTTGTTGCAAATATGCATCCCTGTCAGAGCATTTTTGGGATTAAAAGAAACTTGATCAGGGTTTTCACAATCAACATTAGAGTTGCTTCGACTTACCCCACGTTTCATCTGCTCAATAGAAAGTGATGAAACTGCATCAGTAGCTCGTTGCATGATCTGTTCCTGTTCCTTACTTAGTTTATCTTTCCATCCAGTCCTCTGTAATCATGAACTACCAGATCAAAGCGACCTCCTGGTTTACGCGTTCGGCCTTCAAAAGCAAGATCATAAATGCAACATGAATACAGGCATGGATCCATTGAGCATTGTTAGTTTCAGGAATAATCGATAAAGGATAATAAAATTATGAACCTTTAAAAAAGATTTTGGTCAATTAAACATAAATTTGAGAACTCTGTGATTTCTCTTGCTAGCAGCTTCCAATCATTTGTTCTTCATCAGCGACCAAGAAGGGAGATACTTGTTTTATTATTTGTTGGGGGTCATACATTTTCTATTCATTTTATTCTTCCAATTGGTTTGGCAGCTGTTATCATTTGTGTAGTCTTGGATATTACGTCAAAGTGCATTTATAATTCTGTCAATATCATAAATCAGGATTATTGCTCAGTATTTTTTTAACAGCAAGTAACAAAAAGAAATATACCTCTGGCTTGAATACGTGCAACAGCATCAGTGATGTAGTTGTACCTGTAGACAAAGTTGCATGCTGGGATATCAATGCCTTGTTGCATGGCCGAGGTTGCTATGAGCAGCTTGTGTACACCATCACGAAAGTTGTCTAGGACATCTTTCTGATGACGTAAGTTCATGCCTTAAAAAAAAAAAGATATGAAATTACATTTAATACTGATCTGAAAATAAACATTCCGAATATTTCCATCTAAGCTTCAAACTGTGCAGTATATCCATCAATCATTCAAGCGCAAAATAATTGTGAGTACTTGTCTTCCTTTAATAGCAGAAAGTTTATTTTATACTCAGATCTGCAGTCAAATTCCTCTTCAAGCAGAATGAACATTGAATTGAAAATTTGTTTGCAAGTATTGGCTAAATATATGAAATATATATGAAGGAAAGAAAATATTGACAGTCGATTGGTAGGATAGGCCCTGTGAATACAGTCCTTGAGCTAATGATGATCATGTTCAATACATCTTCTTCTTCCTCCTCTTGGCATTAAAGATAAACAGTACCAAACAGCCCAGTGTGAAGGTATTTAAATAGAACAAGAATGAAAGCTGTCTACATTACTTTCAGCATGGGCTTAGTCATTGAAACTAGAAGCACATATTCTATGGATTTGAAGAATAAAGAGGAGCTAGGTAAGGGTAGTAAAGAGACAATTTCCATCTCCCCCAATCCGGACAATTTTTGCCCCAAAAGCGATTATGTATACCGGTCCCTCTTTTTGGAATGGTTTGGATTCGGAGGTTAAGGAAGCACCATCGTTAAATTGCTTTAAACGCAAACTTCGAGTTTTCTTTTAAGTTCTTACATCTGATATAATTTGTTTGCCCTCCTTACAGTCCTTTTTTTCTTCAATTTTAATCTTAATTGTTAATTAATGATGCCTGTTCCGGTGTTTTTAATGTAAACATGAACAAATTACTTTGTGCTATGCTAACTAAATTGCTCGGTGGACTACGCATTTTGACTACGCTTTTAACCGGGTGACTATGGGTATTGGTGCCAATGCATTATTTTGTATAAAAATGTCTTTTTTCATTGTGTTTTAAATTCTCCCCTCTTAATCACGTGTTTCTCTACTGCTACTTTTTTTTTTAATCTACATTACTTTTTTTCTTCCAGAAACCTATTTTATACTAGCCCTGCTTTTTAATAGGTTCCTCACATTTTACTTTATCTATTATATGAACTGAGAATCATTGACATGTGCTCATTTGTACTACAATTGTAATTTATATGTATGTTTATATTTTCTGTAAAATGTGGAACATTAAACTTGAAACATGAAACTTGAGATACAGACTGGGTAATGCAAAGGTCTGGGAGAAAGGTGAGGTTTATAAAGGCCTGTGGGCAAACCTTGTTAAGGGCATCTGGTATTTCTACTTCTTAATTTTATCGGGTAGCACCGTAGCAGTCCTTACAAAGATGGACCATAATTATGCAGGAAACATTAGAGATCGCAGGCTATGTGACCCACTGCAAATGGCACAAATAACCTTTGATGAGGCAGGTAAGTACAAACACCTGGGTTTCTGCAGCCAACTAACACCTCTGGATGAAGATCTTTGAGGGAATCTGTCTCCATGACCCAATTCTTGAGAGCCCATGTAGATGCGATGGTCTGAGTGAAGAGGATAGCTCGGAATGGACCATTATTCTCCTGGGTCTGACAAGTCACTATGTCTCCTTCTATCAGGCTCTGAAGCTCGTCAAGAGCTGGGTTATTTGGTGATTTAGGACTCATTGAAATTCTCTCCAGTTCTTGTTGCTTGTCTGTTTTGAGTAGAGAATATAGCAGAGTGAAGTTTTTATACTATAGTAGCCCGGTGATATAGAGTAGCTAGGTCAGCGTTTTTCAACCTTTTTTTAAAGCACGGCACCATCTAAAGAAATAAAGGTTTTGTGTCACCCTAATCCCAAATTCCTTACAGAAGATTTATCTTGCATCACTCTGGCACTTAAGTGCCATGAACATTCGTTTCTAAATTTTGTGAGCTAGCGAAACGTGTGAGCCAAAAATAATGAAGAACAGAAAATAAACTTATACGACTCCACTGTAATCTGAAATTTGCAGTAGCTTTCTCCGTTTACTTTCATACAATTTTCTCACTCCCTTTATCTCAAAAAATTCTCAGAAAGATATCTTTAGGCTTGAATGATTTACTGGTACATGGTGGGAGTATAACTCAAAACATTAAATGCATAAAATCAATTAATAAAGGGGTTACGCTTCATCTACTATCTTAATCAAGAACGCATAAATTGGTTGAATGATAGCTTTTAGAACAAAATGTAAGATTATACCTTGGAACGTTCGAATGAGCATTTTCTCTGTGTTCGAGGTGGCAGCTTTATTGCTCTTTTCTCTGATGAATTCTTGGAGATATTCTAAAGCATCCTTGGTCCGAGCTGTTTCATGGATGGCAAGTGCACTGCTGTATTCCTAAAAAAATAAAGGTTTTCCATCAGTCCGGCGGATTAATGATGTCAGCGGTGGAATATAAACCAGGATGCATGTGGAGGTGCATGGTGTTATGATGTGTGGATAAGTGTTCTGACTGTACATTTCACAGATATTACAGACTGGATACTCCAGTCCAGAAGAGTAATGCTGTCAGCGGTGGGATATAGACCAGGATGCATGTGGAGGTGCATGGTGTTATGACATGTGGACAAGTGTTCTGACTGTATATTTTACAGATATATTAGACTGTAGTAGGTTTGCAATCAGTCCGGAAGATTAAAGATGTCAGCGGTGGGATATAAACCAGGATGCATGTAGAGGTGCATGGTGTTATGATGTGTGGACAAGTGTTCTCACTGTATATTTCACAGATATTATAGACTAAAGGAGGTTTTCCATCAGTCCTGAGGATTAATGATGTCAGCGATGGGATATAAACCAGTGTGTATGTGGAGGTGAATGGTTTTATGACAAGTGGACAAGTGAGAAGAACATTGCGTCTAGTGTCTTTGAGAAGCTTACCAGGAGCCATGCAAAGTAATATTTGTAGAAAATTGGAACTTTGAATGAAGTGACTACCTTTAGATATTGTGCACATGTCATGAGACTGAGCTGTAAATCACTTGATTGAAAATTCTCTATTATCTCTTTCTTCAGCGTGCACAGAACATGGCTGAAGTTCTCTCTGGAATGGTTACTGCTTCGGAGACTGGAAAGCTTTTCAACCGTAGTGTTGAGAACAGAGCTTCCTGTAATAAAATGAATCAAACAAATATAACGTTGGCCTCTTTAAGCAGAGAGAAACTCTTCATCTATTATATTCATTGTGCCAACAGTAAGCCAGATTTTTCATTTACCATAATTGTCTACTTGACTGAACTGAAACGTGATAAATTTGCAGAGTTTTGATGATTGCTTCGAACACGACGTGTGTGATAACAAGCTATAGCCAGGATATACGTTTCTAAATAGCACCAATATGTCCCTGTGATATGCATTGTAAACATTCCCAATGTATTTCCAGCGCATTAATGCAGCCAATTTTTTTCCAAATAATGATGGCGATCCTTTATATGTATCAGTGAATCTTGTACATCCACTAACAAAAATCAGACACTTTACAGACTATATGCATCACTAACAAGTGATTTTGAAGAGTATATTCTCGGACCTACCTGTGCTTGAGTTGATATACTTGAAGACCTGATACATAAGATCCTGTATTTCTTCTGCAAATGAATCCTCGGTTCTGCTTGTCACTACATGCAATCCTGATAATGAAATCGGTCTTTAGATTATGATCGTAAAGACTTAAAAAAATAACCTAAGATTATATACTAATTATGTATATCGCGAATCAATGAGATGTATATAAAGCTCCACTACCACGTTGACATTAAACCTTCTCACAAAATTACAAACTTATCTTTAAATAATGCTCCGTTTAACCGTAGGCAGTTTAAAATGCCGAGATTTTGATAAAGTATCTTTTTTGAAAAGAAGAAAGCCTGCGTTACACAATGAAATCCAAAATGAAGTTCCTGACTTACGATGTAAAGTTAGGTTATTCTGTAATTAAGTTTGTACTATAATGACAAATAAAAAGATGAGCAATAAACAGAGGCTTGCAATATGAATGAAAATATTTTCTATAATAATTTAGGTTGAGGGTTAATCGTAGGGTTAGGTTAGGTTTAGTATTTCTAAAGCTCACTTTCGCTATAAATCTGCATTTATTCTTTTAGAAATTAAACATGGAGAAATTGTTGCTGGAGCAGATAATTTATGATATTCTGCATATCTAATGGATCTATTATATGTATACATGTATCATACAATCAGCTAATGAGCAAAGCCTTCTACTGAAACTTGATTTCTTTTGGTGTTCAGTAGGCATCAGTTGGTGATTTCTTCTCTTATCCTAATGTAATTTTTTGTTTGTTTTCTTTGTTATTGTTATACTCCTTTATGTTCCTGGAAATGAAATATGGTAAAATTGACATAAAAATAAATCATTCTATTAGAACTTTCATTTGACAAAAAAAAGATGGAGAATATATTCTCACCTTCATCAGGCTCGTTGACAACCTTTTCCAAGCTCTCTTTATGTTTCTGAACAGTGGATAACTTCACTACATCCATGTTAGCACACATTTTGAGCATGTATTGAATGGCATTCTTGTCAGAACGTGCGTTACCTACTCCTAGAGATGCTGTCATGCCAAGAATCTAATACAGAATAACAAAATCAATACAATAATCATAAGCATGACTATATCTTCAGAAATACATAAAATGTAATAAAAAGAAAACCATCTTGTGATACTTCATCTAAACTCAAGATGATAATTCAAAGAGTTTGAAAAACAATAACCTCTTTCAATGTACATTCTTTTGAATATTTGACGAAATATGGGGTAAAAAAGAACAATTAAAACAGTTCATTTTTAAATACAGCACTGATATTACACACGTTCAAAGTGCTACATAAACCAAAAATAAAAGTTTTGAACCTGAACTTTAAATTTTCTTTGACTTATCTGCTGCAGGATAAACTTACCTGAGGAAGTGGTTCCTTATTTGTCAGTTTTTGCTCCATGTACTTTGCCATGATAGCATTGTATTGACTCTCTTTCTGAAATGACACAAATTTATAACCATCTTGCAATACAGAATAATATATGAATCGCATAGGGAATCATACTCAATGGTATTCTGTATAAGAAAGTTCATCTAAAACAAACATTTATTACGCAAACTGTGGATACAAACATTATTTAAATATGGGAGAGAAGGGGTAAAATAACATTTATAAACAATTACATTTTACCAGCATTATTATTCCATTAGTATTTTGGAGAACAGGTTGAAGCTATGTTTTTTCTGAAGTGACTGGCATAGTAATATGATAGTCACCAAACTCAAAGATCTATAATGTTACTGTGCCCTAAGAAGAGTGCATGGTATAAATACACACACACACCACACTTGTGACATGCCACATTACAGTGGATGCAGATATCGCGATAGGCATATTGACAGCTTCGAATGGGTGTCAAATGGGGTATATTTAGGATATACCCCATTTCAGGTTACGCAATATCCATTTATTCTCCACGCTGGATGTATTCCATGTATTCCATGTCATGTGAGCCATATGTGGCCAATCTTCTCACTTAATTTGTTTTGATGTGGGATATAATAAATCATTCATGACATTATAACATGTATCAGAATATAACCTAAGCTTTCAATAAACTTGAAAAGTTGACTTTGACAAAAATCCATTCATATATTTTTTTGATTATACAGAAGAAAGGATGATTACTAATGAAGAAGAAGGGGTTTTCATTTGGAGTTCCCTAACAGGTGTCATTCTAAAAAAGGTGTTATAAATTGTGATTGCAAGATGACAAATTACAGTGGAAATATCAAAAACTTTCATGATCTCCTAATAAAGCCTTTTATGCATAAATAAACTTTGTGAATTGCAAAATTCCAGTGTTGGGAGTCATTCCTTTATGGCATTAACCTTCTGGGAATATGGACCACTGCAAGCTTTTGTGAGAGTTTCTACCACATGGCAATCTTCTAATATTATGCTTGTATAATCACCTTTGTCTCATGGCACTCATCTAAGATGATAAGTCCTATTTGGTTGAATGACACCTGTCCCTTGGTCAAGGCATCTACAAGTATCTGTGCTGTTAGAACCACTACATCGTTCTTCTTCAAGACTTCATCCAGAGGGAGGCGTGTTATTTCAGGCTGGCCATGATCCCCACATATATAGGCCACATCGTTGATGTATTTCTTGAACACTGTACTCCGCTTGTATACAAGAGATACCTGTAACAAAACAATGCATGTTATTCATTAGTATGAAAGTAATAATACATAACCGTTTCTGTTTAAATATCTGTGGTTTAATCATTTGCTGAACTTAATATTATCCCATATGTATACACGATATTGTTGGACCTTGATCATAGGTTTTCGGATATGTCCAAATTATAAATTCATATAATTATTACTATTATCATTTAAATAAAACTTTTATTGTCGTTACACAGTATTGGACATTCATGCAAACGAGGATTAAAATTACAGGAATAAAAAAAAAAATGGTTGATTCCAAAACCCCTCCCATCCCCCCCCCCCCCTGAGGGAACCTAAAGAGGGATGGTAGGATTCAAAAGATCGTATTCCCAGGAAACATTATCGTGGAAAACAAATTAATATTTATCCTGCTTCCCCCCCCCCCCACCCACCACCACCATCACATCCCTGGTTTACCCAAAACTGTGTCTTTATGTTAAGTGTAATAGACAGAGGGGAAAAGAAAGAGACAAATCGATTATTTTGGGGGTACCTTTTTCCATGTACAAAAATAAGGAGGATTTGATGTACATATAGGAGGAATGAAAGCTCATTAATCCGATTACCTGATTTACAACAAAGATGACCTTTTTCCCTGGTGATTTTCTGAGGACCTCCTGAGCTACAGCAACAGCAACATATGTTTTCCCTGAACCAGTTGGAGCTACTACACATGTATTATGGCCCCGAAGAGCAGGCTTGGCAAGTTCTACCTGGTAGTCTTCAAGGTTTTCCAGATGACCAATAGATACACAGATATCTGGAGTTGCCCGAAAATATTCATCACAGAATGAACTGATCATGTAAATTTTTAGCTTTTTTAGTAATTTTTAGTCTTTTAGCTAAAGCATCTGTCTTTCCGAACCTATAACATGAAAAACTAAAGATATCACATGCATTAACTAATATTCCTCTTCATAATTTTTGTGAAATAACGAACATTTGCCTTCACTTCTGCTAAAACATGAATAAATAATGCAAACAAGAACAAATCTATGTATAACTATTCTAAATATATGAAAGCAAATGATGTTTCATGATCACTCACTAAAGAATTTTGTTATCAAGGTTCCATTGTTCAACTTTTTCAAACCACGATTAAACATGTTTTGGTTCCAAAGTGCTCCTATCCTTGGCTGCATGCCAGCTCCTATTCTAAAGAGCCATCCTGCAAAACCTCAATGTACACTAGTGTAATGAAATGACTCTGTAGCTTTTGTTTGATGTCTGTCTGACTTGCATACCTGATTGACTGACAAAGCAACCAAACATGCAGTCAGGAAGTAAATTGTATTGAAATTACTTTATAGCTTTTGTTTTATGTCTGCCTGACTTGCATACCGGATTGCCTGACATAGCAACCAAACATGCAGTCAGGAAGTAAATTGTATTGAAATTACTTTGTAGCTTTTGTTTGATGTCTGTCTGACTTGCATGCCTGGTTGCCTGACATAGCAACCAAACATGCAGTCAGGAAGTAAATTGTATTGAAATTACTTTATAGCTTTTGTTTTATGTCTGCCTGACTTGCATACCGGATTGCCTGACATAGCAACCAAACATGCAGTCAGGAAGTAAATTGTATTGAAATTACTTTGTAGCTTTTGTTTGATGTCTGTCTGACTTGCATGCCTGGTTGCCTGACATAGCAACCAAACATGCAGTCAGGAAGTAAATTGTATTGAAATTACTTTGTAGCTTTTGTTTGATGTATGCCTGACTTGCATACCTGATTGCCTGACATAGCAACCAAGCATGCAGTCATGAAGTAAATTATATTGAAATTACTTTGTAGCTTTTGTCTGATTTCTTCCTGACTTGCATAAATGGTTGCCTGATATAGCAACTAGGCATGAAGTCATGTGGTAGATCACTTTATCCCTTATTGCTTTAATTCTTAAAGTGCGGGTTCATACCATGTACGGGGTTTAGAGTGAGGCAATAGATTAAACATTTCACCATATGGTATTGAAGTAAGAGAAATAACTGAAGAAAAGATGACAAAACAGGCACTGAAATTGTGTGAGATGTCACGGGACATCGTCTGCTCGTGCACATCATGTTTAACATGTGACGTCATATCTCAGCAGCGACCGGAGAGCTTTTCAGGTGCTATGTCGGGGCTGTATCTGAGCGTTTTGTAATTGTTAATAATCGTTACTTCGAATGTTTTCAAGCTTTGGCTTTTGATAACCTTGGCCAATCAAAGTGCCACCTTTGCAATAATGATATTAAAGTTAGTTTTTTTAAAATCAATGAACCTTCTCTTTAACTATGTGCCGAAATGTTTTGTACTCGTGCTCTAATATGTCTGGATTAACATGCCAGAAGAAAGGATAAAAGTTTGCCTCGTGTAGTGGCCTGTACAGATGTGATGTACATGTACCTGTAGGGAGTGGCAATATTGCCAATAGATAGAGTCTATTAAACCGCCTGTTCTGTCATGTTTGATATTTTGCCTGTTCTTTAAAAAAGCAGAATGACTTTGAACTGAATTGAGCCTGCATTCTTATTGTTTGGTTTCACTACACTCGGATCTTAAAGATAAGATTGGAGAGTTATCTTTATGATGACATTGACTGTAAGTTCCAGTTATAAATTTATCAAATTTACAGTACTACCAATTTATAAGCGCAGACGATCCCTAAATAAAAATGCAAATCACATGATCATAATTTAATGCTTTGGAATTGTAAAATGCTGATGGGAAAAAACTGATGATGATGATCATGGTGATGATGATAATAATAATAATGATAATAATAACAATAACAACATTTACTGCTTAAATGAATAATAATGATTATAATATGCCAGCCATTCTTGTATAGTGCATATTAAAGGTATTACAAAGTTTTGGTATGGGGTCATGAATTTGGTTCAAATTAACATATCGGAAGCATATGCGTCCCTACAATATACATTGATCGTTGTCGCGGTTGAAATCGAGTCTAAAGTTTTGAAATTATAAATAATAAACTCTTTATGTTGTATAGCTCCCTCTCAAGGTCAAGATATTAATTTAGCTATGAAACAATGTTTCATGACTAAAATCGACCGATTAGCTATTCCCGTTTGGAAATTATATATCCCAACTACATATTCTGAGATTTTCATGGTCGCAGCTACCATTGTACGGCCATAGGAGCTATTTAAAATTTATCAAAATTTACCGGGAGCACCGGTAAATTTTTATATTCATTTTTTCTCGAAAACAGAAGTGTTTTAGGGGCTAATTTTTTTATTGCTTATTATACATCCACAGCGGCATCCAAATATATCAAAATTGTAAAGATTCACTATCCACCCAATTTTCAAAATTTCCCAAAACTTTGTAATACCTTTAATACAAACCAAGAGAAAGTAGGATGATTAAACTAAATTTACCCAAGCTTCATAATCGTATCGAATATCTGAGAAATGATTGATTAATAGTAATACCAAAATAAGTACCAAAGCCTTTATCAGTAGGTGAAGATTATTATAGATTTTGGTCTAGTTTTCAAAAGGAATCACCAGAGATTCTAGCTCTCAACAGAATTCAATATTTCATTAAATATGAAATAGTTCTGAAGGAACAATCACAATTCACAAATCACAAATTCAGAACACTAATCCAATTTATTTAAGAAAAAATTCTTGATTTTGAAAACTGTGTACCTTTTTCTCAGTAAGGAATTTCTTTAGCATGTTGAATTTTTCAGAATAAAACACATGGAATGTAATTTACCTTCTGATCCTGATTCCGTGCTTGAATTACTCCTCTCGTCAGAATCCTCATCATCTGAACAAATTCAAGAAAGAAGAAAATGATACTCCTTTCGACAGATCAAGCCCAACCTAAATGATTTACATGACTGTCAAATGTGGTGACATGGCCCTACAATACAAAGACTTGTAGAAGTTAACGAGGAGGGGTCAATGAATACAGGGTGTCATGAAAATGAATGGTAAAATTTACGATAAGTTTTAAAGATATCTAAAAACATATCTAATAACAAGTGCCGTCCCTTAAATATCTTATGTTCTGCTTTATTGTAAGCATTTCAGAGTAGGTTTGTTATTACATTTAATATATTTATACTAAGCGCCTTGAGCACCATCTGGTAGGAATTTTGCGCACTATAAATGTCTGGATTATTATCATTATCATTACTGTTGTTATTATTATTAGATGAGAGATAGAAAAGGAAAAGGAAAAAGCTAATACAGACTAGCATAAAACCTCCACCTGATTTTCTTCAGAAAATACTCTAACTGAATGAGAGAATTGCATAAGAAATTCATTCTGCAGTAGATCCCTATAATCATCGATATGCAATTGGGAAAAGCTTGATGTGCAATGCTGGTGAAGGTAGAAGGGAAAAAAACCCAGATATGTTAAAACCAATTTCTTTAGATAACTATCCTTAATAAGGAAATGCACCTATAAATTTAAAAAAAATTGCTATCAAATATTTTACTTAATTTTTGTTCCAAATTATGGTGTGGTAAACCGCCGCCACGTTTTTTATAAAGTGTAAAATGAAGGGCAACTGCGTGCAACAAAGCTCTTGCGCATGTTTACTGAGCATTGTGTTATAAGATACAGACATGAGAAGCGTAATTAATACACTTCACATCATCAATTTGTTTGAATGTAGCGGCTTTGATGCTCCATTTCTGTACAAGGCGTTATAATCATCCAATTTGCTAATCACTTTTTATTTGAGGTTTGCTGATTAACAATTGGTTGTAATTGTTTTAATTACATTACACGTATGCATTTCCATAAAAGACATTTTTATTATTTACCTGTAACTTGGATGCCAGCAGCCTCTTCACGTTGCATTAAGAGTTGGATTTGTTGTAGGAGTTCTTCATACGAGGTACAGTAAGTATCAGCTGTTACAATTCTCTTTGCCATGGTGTTGAATCTGAAAAAGCAACTACTTGTACAATGGAAATTTACTGCTTTCATATGACCTTCCACATCAACGAGACATAATAATCTCTAATTTCTCCTCATTTCGTCCTCAAACCTCGGTGCATAGGTGCTGAATATTTACAATAGTACGTGTACTTTTGAATAGTTTCAAACACGTTGAACACCTACATCGACTCACAGGTCGACTCACCCACACTTTCTCACTTAAAAGGCCCGATGTTATGGGGAATCCCCAAAACACATTGAAATATTACATTATTTATCTAGGAACTACCTGACATGGATGTTAGACAATTCTCTTTTCCTGATGATTTGTACTGTTTCTTCGATAAAGAGATCAAGTTAATCTGCTTATTCTTCTCCTTCTTCTCATCATCACCATTACTACTACCATATTATCATTATTTTCATTATTATTATCATTACTATCATCAGTTGTATAATTATTACCATCATTATTGTTAATAAGACCATTATTATCATTATCATCATTATTATAATTAGTGTCATTGTTATCGGTATTCTTTTCTTCATTACTATTATTATTATGGTTTTCATCAATATTCTTGTTACTATCAGTATCCTTATTATCATTATTATAATAATCATCATAACTATTTGAGCAAACAGTGCTCTAATTAGAGATGTTATATCAAATTAAAAATTTACTTCTATTTTCTTTTTACAGTTGGTATCTAGAATCAACAGGAAAATAAAAAAAATCGCCCCTAAACTGCATAAAATCAGAATAGTGACCATAAACTATTTATACACACTAGTTGCCACACTTATCATTGAAATTGTGCATTTCATTACAAAACTGTGTATGGGCAATTCTACATGGAAACATAAACTTAGAAATGTTCTGCTAAAAGTTGTTTTATAATGAAAAAAATATAAAAAATAGCGAATGATTTGTCATCACCATTAATTGTAATAAACGTAAACAATCAAGAGGAGTTTTCTTTAGCTAACTGAGATAAAACACTAGACATAAGCAAACCCCACTGATAGTAATCCATTTTCTATCATAATTGCATTGTTACATGCCATCTATCAGTGAGCAATTCAGTGAAAGAAAATGATATTTGATAAATCTACACCTGAACCTCTCTTTGATAATGCACATAAATTATACACAAAGAAAGTGGAACTAAATCCATGCTAAGCAGAGCATTGCAATCAGCATTGGGTCAATTGATACAGTTGATTACTATAGTTATGTTGATACCGAGTTTTAAAAAAATGATGCATCTTACTACTGTTTATCAACTGATTATATAATCGAAGGGTTTGTGATTGAAAGCAATGTTGACTTGATATGTGAATAATCATCATTTTGTTAAATGAATCAAATTGTTTTATTTTGTTAAGTTGTTTAGATTCCATATAATAACTAAATTTAAAAATAATATAGACATTTTTAAACAGTAGGCCTATGCATAGGGTTAAATAACAGAGCTGCAACTGAATAAATGGAGATGTGTGTTGATCTACATATGCAATAACACAACATATCATAACCTATCCATGACGTGCAAACACGTGACTTCAAAGCATTGTCATTTAACATTCTTTTTTATTATCTAATCTAAAATCTAGATAGCGCTACACTAGTGATCGTTTATATTACTTGAATTGCCTTTCATATCGGGTATACCGACAATGGAGATTTGATTATCAATACTACGATCGCAAAAACTTTAAAGAAATGCCCTTGGAGTCGAACGCAATATTAGTGCCAATAGAATGGGTTGATACAACAGGTTGACGCACGGTAGGCCTTACGTGCAAGTTTAATAAGGCTTTAATTCTTGTATTGTCGTTGAGGCCTTGGCCTGGTGAATTTGTGAAAGTCGATGCGATCATGATTACAATAGAACATAAAAATAGCTTACAATAAGTTCAGTAACGGAAGATCGAGACTTGCTAGCCGTGACGTTCTGCTTCATGGGTTCGATCGAAGCATCCAGAAATGCACACGCACTGCAGCCTGCTGATCAATATACATTGCAACACAGTGCACTTTCGTCGAGTGAACTGGGGATTCCCCCAGCCTGGAAATCCCCACAGCCAGATCGAGCAGTCTTTTTGTATGACGTCATGAAAAATTAGAAGAACAAAATAGACTAGTATAATTATAATAGTATTGTAAACTTTTGCATTATTTCAGATCGTTGTCAACACAAACGCATGTATGTAGGCTACATGTAGAGAAGTAAGACTAGATTGCTGCTCGCAGTTCGAGAAAGTACACAAAAAAAATACAAGAACTGATGTTGCACCGTACACGAAGAAATAGTTGTACAAATGTTTGCCCTTACAAGTCAAATATCATGCTTAGTTTTCGTGTTCAGTTGGTTGCCATTATATCACACAAACGAACCACACCTCGTTTATTCGAAAGATTTTAGCATAAAATACAATATTTTGGATGTGTTAACACCCTTAAATTGGAGGGGCCCCCCAAAACGGCTCTTTTGACGAAAACTAGTAAATTGTAATTAATTTTTTAAAGAAACCTTGAACCCCCATGAGTTTGCGGTTTATTCATATAAATTTGTTTTTCGACAAATTTATTCTAAAAATATCTCACTCTTTGTATTTACCCACAACCTTGCCAATGTATGTGAACAAAGGAAATCTTTCATCGGAATCTTTTGAGATCTTTCAGAAGCCTTTGATTGTATAAACTATAGAACTTTTTACATAAATAGAACACTAGGGAATTAGAGAAAACGTTTTTTAATTGGCTTTAAAGTTACCTTTTTAATTGCAAACAATTTACATGACTGTGTTGAAAAGAGTACATCAAATGAATAATACATACTCAGTCTCTGGCGTTCTGCAAGGATCAGTCCTTGGACCATTGTTGTTTTAATTATTTGTCAATGATTTTCAGTATTATATGTCAGTGACCGTTCTCTTTCCATCATGTTTTGCAGATGATACGGAAAAAAAATCAAGAAATAATTTATTAGAAATAAATAATGTAATCAACAATGAACTAAAAATTTGATATGTGGTTTAGCTCTAACTGTTTGAAAATTAATATGAAAAAACCTGTTATAAGATTTTTAAACCTAAACATTTTTTCTGCATCATTCTTTGCTGCAATTAAAAAATGGTGATAACGAAATAAAAAAGGATGACCAGACAACGTTTCTAGGTATGACAATTGATGCAAAATTGTCATGGAAAAGGATATCGAGGGCTATCAGTGTAATGAATCGCGCAAAACATATTGTTCCATTTAAGGTATCTTTAATGTGTATACTATATTGCAACATAGAATGGGGGAAATTGTGCAATAACAACGAGCAATAAATTGCATTTAGAGTTAAAAACGTGCATTGAGATTTTTTGCAATAACCCCTTATGTAGCCACACCGCTCCTCTTTTTAGTCAAATGAAAATGTTAACTATTTACCAATTGAATCAATGTATTTATACCTTAAAGGCACGCTTCCGTCCGATTTTAATCATATTTAAATCTGAATTGTACATTTTATCAGTTTAATAAACAAGAACACATACGAATATCCGCTTGCCACTGTTTAAATATAATTTTTCAAGAAGCACTTTAACATTTATTCGAACTAAATGCTATGATACTGTCCCGAATAATTTGAAGTTGTGTCAAAATTTCAAAATTTCAAAATGAAATATAAATCTTATGTATGTATGTAAAAATTCTCTCTTTCCGCCATGATTTTCCTTAAATTAATTAACATGGGTATTGCCCCAGATAAGCTTTTATTTGGCATTTAAAGACCCCCCCCCCCCCACACACACACACACATTCAAATTTCAAATATTATATTGCATTTTCTTGTGGAAATCTTTGAATGTGGAAATCAATAAATGAAATGAAAAGATTGGAAAACAATAACAAATAAAAACTTTCATTTCAATTTACATGAGATTTATATTTTATAGACTGATTCAAGCTTTTGTCTCTTTGATATCCTTTGAGATCATATAAATACTTTCAAAATTAATTGAAGTGGTTCAAGTTGTTTTAAAATTATAAATATATTGTCAACTTTGTATATAAACATGTAATAAAAGAAGAAATTGAATCCATCTTTAAGTATCTGTTGCTTATTCTTCTCAATTGTTTTAATAGGAGTTGCATACATAAAGATAATAAAGTGTGTAATATTCTAAAGAAAATGTTCTTTATTATTTAAGCAGGATTTCCCCTGACATACATGTGCATAATAATAATAATAATAATAATAACGTTTTATTTAACCAGGGTAAATAAGGATCGGAAGATCCAATCCATAAGATGATATTCATATTATCGATATATGTAACAATATTCGTAGTAAGGGTGTAATTCCGGATGAATATTCAGAATTTTGAAGGTCTATTTTCTGAAGTGTACATTTAGAGAAAGTGTGTGGCTTTAAAACTTCCGCTTTAGATATTTAAATAACCCAACCCACGCACGTCTATCGTCATGATTGTATGGATGACTTTCACTCAAATTAATAACAACCCGTAAACATTCCTGAGATTTGCTTTCATAAGTAGCCCCTTTTGGATTAATTCCATTGAAATGTAAAACAAAACAGGTAAATTAACCTAAAGTAAATGATCACATTCTAAAAGTCATTTGTAAACTGTGCTAATAGAACAGTTCATAATTATATTCAAATGTAACTTAAACGTGCTTTTCCTGGAATATTCATTACTAACGAATTTCTGATACTTAAATAAAGAATTTTGTTCTTGCAATGTTGTCTTTGTTACGTGTATATTCCATACGTTTTGTTTGATATTAAAACTACCTATTTTCTGCTTTCTTTTCATTTTTATTTATTTTTTTATTTTTTTTGGGGGGGGGGGGGAGAGGGAGGTGAGTGGGGTTAGGGGTAGAAAGTAAGTTTTTACTGTAACAAAATAAGTTCAGCTCTCAATAAACCAGTCCTTAAATGGCTTGAAATTGGATGTATTATTCTACAACATTAAAGGCGACCCTGAAACTTGATAAATGCCTGCCCAATAAAACATTAACTTTGTTATCCAACTGCACACTCACTATTTAGATTTTATAGCAGGTGCAACATGTAATATCTAGGCTCTCGGTGAAGAAGTTATGCCTGCATCTCAAAACACTAATCAAGAGCTTCATTGAGATGAAACACTAATATCATAATTGTTTGACGATGGATAATGTTGAGACAAGGAGTGCTTTAAAGAGTAAAGAGCTCTTTACGTTGCATGTTTAAATATGTATATTAAGCTGTGAAACATTGAATAAAACACAATTCAACGACATTGATATGTAAAAGATAAGTTTTACATTTATTTTCAGATAAAATCCTCTGAATATCTGAGTAAACATTTGATGATATATCATCTTCAACGAGAACACGCAATCTTATAATTTGTGTCTACAAACATATATATCTTTATTCCGAATAGTAGCCATAACAACATGAACAAGAAGTGAATGCTTAAACTCAGGTCCATGAAACAGTGAAGTAAGCAACACACGTATGTCATTGGCAGAGCCGTCATCACTGCATGCCAAGTCTGTTACAGACATCGTCGGTCATGACGCTCACTTTCTGTCTATTATCTGCTATTCTTAAAAAGCTGGTACTGCTGATTTCATTTTTGTTTGCCCATTTGTTCAGGGTTTGCAAATATGTATGGCTTTGCCTTTCCCTTGCTTCTCTTTCCAGCAATCTTCCCGTTAATATTGTTTTTATCTAGATTATCTTTTGAGTATAATGTGACCAAGACGGTGCAGCAGATAGTACATGAAGACATTTTATAAAATAGATAACATATTGTGTAGACTCTCATCGGTTATAAACTAGTAGATTATATGCATGCATTTTTAGACATTATTAGCCAATTTAAGGACAAAAATAGAAGAAACTTTTTAAAGATAACAGCAATTCTAACTGTGCCATTTCTGCGTTATGATTGGAAATATTTATATCTCACCACTCATTGATTTACTAGGGCATTATTCCCTTTCTACATAGCCTTAATTGTAACAGAAAAAAAAATGATAACAAGAATCAAAATTTTGATTTCAGTATCCATACAAGTTGACATCATCAATAATATGTACCTCAGCGACCTCTAATCTGATTTGCGCAATTTGACAGAAAACTATTTTGACAACACCATGTTAAACATGCTATGAACAAGAAGAAAACATAATAATATAAATAATGTCTTGTTTACCCAGGGTAACCTCATCAGTATTAATAATGTCCTCCTGCAATCATATTATTACCCCGGCTTTCAATGCTTTCAATGTTTTATTACCCAAGTCAATACCAAGATTGCTAAGCTCATCCAAGCATACTTCTAGTCTACTTTAATTAATTGTTAACAAACATCAATTTACAATATTTTTACTGCAAAATATTGTTGTAAGTATAAATGAATTTTCTTGTTTATATTACAAATACTGAATTTACTGAATATTAGTAACAGTAATGGGTAAAATGTACAAAAAACGTCACTGGCAATGATCCTTTTTGTAGTTTTACTCAAGACTTCTGGAAGTCCCCTTTATCAAGAAGACCGATAATGATAAGTTATTTTATAAACTCTATTTGATATAACACTATTTTTATGTTTTGGTTTGGTTTGGTTTTATTTTCCGTATAAAAAAAAAATTCAATACATACAAGAATACAATTTACAAATAATACAAATCAAGAATTAAAAAAATAAACGGCTGGAAAGCTCTATTCAGAGCCATTATTAAAATGGCTCTGTTCTTCCTAGAGGTCCAGAAATAATCAAACATAGAAATAAAACACAAAATTTTACAAAAATATAATATTACAAACGCACTATCTACAACCCCCTCCCAAACCCTCTATAACACATTATGAATACGTCTGTTACCATCCCTCCCCCCTCCCCGTTTACACCAAAAGTTTATACATCAAAATCTAGCATCCATTCATTTAGGCCCTGTCGAAATAAATTGAGTGTGTTCGGTCTACGTAAGTTAATCGGTAATTCATTATATAATTTAGATCCGCGATAAAAAAATGTTCGTTTACAATAATTAGTTTTAGGTTTGGGCAAGACTAAGTTATTGATATTTCTTAGGGCATAATTGGTTGCTTTGTAAAAGAGATTATTCTGCATATAGTCTGGAGTTAAATTATGGAAAATCTTATACAGCATTATGTACATGTGCTTTTTACGTCTGGTTTTTAGGGATTCCCATTTTAAGAGGTCGTGAATTTGATATGTTGAAGTATGATTATGAGGGTTTATCTTAAGGATTATCCTACCAGCCCTATTTTGAAGTTTTTGAAGTTGGTCCAGATAAATTTTTTGGGAGGATTGCCATATAATGTCAGCATAATCAAAATGAGGAATGACTATTGATTGATAAATTAGATTAAGAAAAGATTCATTTAAAATGTGTCTCAGCCTTCCCCAAAAGCTTAACATCTTTCCTACTTTCTTAATTACTTCACATAAATGTAAGTCCCATTTTAATTCAGAGTCTATATTCATTCCTAAGTATTTAATGTTCTTAACCTGATTAATAACATTACCACCTAGTTTTAAGTTTAATGTTTGATGTTTATGAAGCATTGACTTCGTTCCCATTAACATAGATACTGTTTTTTCACAATTTATATAAAGTTTGTTATGGCACATCCAATCAGATAGCGAAATTAATTCATTATTAAGAACAGACTGTACAATAATAGGGTTTACATTTGAGAAATAAATAACTGTGTCATCTGCATATAAATGCAGATGACAATAATGAAAAGCATTAGCTAAATCATTGATGTAAATTAGAAATAAAATTGGACCAAGTATGGAGCCTTGAGGCACACCATACGTTAATATCAATTCATTTGAAGAAACATTATTTATCGAAGTAAACATTTTACGGTTAACCAAATATTCATAAAACCACTTATGCGTTATACCATTTATACCAACATTAGACAATTTTCTCAAGAGAATTCTGTGATCGACCAAATCGAAGGCTTTTCGCAGATCGACAAAAAGTGCTCCTGTATATAAACCCTTATCAACTGATTGAAGCCAGTCGTCCGTAACCTTTGTAAGAGCGGTACAGGTAGAATGTTTCGGCCTGAATCCCGATTGATCTTTAGTTAAAATGTTGGTTTTTTGCAGAAATTGGATTAAGTGTTTTTGTACAATTTTTTCTAATATTTTGGACAAACACATTAATAAAGATATCGGTCTGTAATTATTGGCTTAAGCTTTATCACCCTTTTTATGTAGGGGGATGACCTTAGCCACCTTCCATCTGGAAGGGACTGTACCTTCAGACAATGACCTATTAATTAAATATGTGAGAGGTTTCACAATTTCCAGTGCACAGGCTTTCAGCATGTAAGAATCTATTCCATCAACCCCAACTGATTGCTTATTCTTTAATCGATAGATTTCTTTCAGAACATCTGACTGTGTAATTACAGGAACAGAAAAGGTATTATCTGTGCTCTCAATGGCGTCGGTACTTTCAAACTCTTCGTAACTGATACATTTATTACCATTACTGTTATCAAATTGTTTTCCAACATTGACAAAATGTTCGTTAAAATCATTTGCTACTCTTTTACATTCATCGATAGGGAGGGGAAAATTAGTAGCTGATTTCGTATTGGGAATTAATGTTTTTAATACTCTCCAAGATTTCGCTCTATCCGTACAAGCACCTAGTTTTTCAATGAAATATTGTTTCTTTACTCTCCTTATTTCAAACGTTACCTTATTTCTTAAGTGTTTGTATTGTTTCCAGTAAACGTCTTGTTTTTTCGTCTTTGCTTTACCTTTCATTTTATCACGATCTTTCATGAGCTTAAATATACATTCATTCAACCAAGGGGAGTGTTTTTTGCGTACCCTTTTCTTCTTCAATGGCATGTATTTGTCTATTGTGTCTAAAAAGAGTACTTCCCATTTGTTTACAGCTTTATCGAGGTCAATACCTTCTTCTACCTCATCCCACTTCTGCGATCTAAGATCGGCATTCAACTTTTCAAAGTCTACCTCATGAGATTTTCTAAATGTTACATAATTTACAAAAGAATCATCATGATTGACCTGAGCTTTCCAGACTAAGTAACTCATATAATGATCACTCAAACCATTGTGTAAGACACCAAAAGAGCTTACTTTGTCTGGGCAAGTTGTTAACATGTGATCAATTAAAGATGAGCACTCAGGCGTTACTCGAGTGTAAACAGATTTATTAATTTGACACAAACCATATATATCATTAATTTGTGAATATTTACGAGTATCGCAAGTAAGTGGAAGCTTGGCAATGTTATTATTAACATCGCCCATTAATATTATTGGAGTATTAAATCCTTCTAAATATAACAACAATTCTTCATAGGACTCCAGTAGACGTGTTTTATTTGGCGGTCGATACCAATTTATAAAAATAAAAGGCTTTGTATGCTTCAAACGAATCAGAATGCAAATAACTTCCAGTTGATCTACTGAACTAGGCACTATTAACTTTTCAAATGTAACATTCTCATGTACGTATATGGCAACTCCTCCACCTCTTCTATCTCTATCATTCCTAATAACATTGAAATGAGGTATACTTATTTCACTATCTGCAACTGAATTATCTAGCCTAGTTTCATTTAGAGCTAAAATGTGAATATCATTATTGCATAATATAGACCCAATTTCATCAAAATGCTTCAATAAGCTAACGATGTTCAAATGAACAAATTTGACACCTTTATCACATAATTTAGAGTATATTCTACTGGATTGATTACTTGTTTTATTAAAATGCCTATCCAGTTTCTGCTTTCGTTTACTTCTCTCCAATTCTGGTGGATGATTATGATAAAAGGGTAACTGTTTCAAAACACAACATGTGCAGATCCACGCTATGAATAGTTCAGAGGGATCATTATATGATGCGTCAGACACATGAATGCATGATATATGTACCCATTTTCTACACTGTTTGCATAATAGACCTTTTTGATTTACCTTAACAGACTTTTGGCATATCCCACATAGACAATCCCTAACCATTTAGTATGTAATTTATAGATCATAAACAGATAAAACAACTAAAACATATATCAATATCAAAGTACAAGGACGTTGAAGTTCTAGCAATGCACCACGCTGAATAGAAGCACTGAGTTACTCAGGCACTATAAAGTAGATGCTTTTCATTTCAAGTCACTTTCGTTGGTGATTAAGCGTTTGATTGTTTTGCCTCCAGTAGTGGGGAAGAGGCCAAGAATTCTTCCGTCTAATGACCACGCCGCTAGTATCTTTCCACGTTTTTCCGCTTTTGACAGTAAATGAGCATTTGACTGGGTGAGATCTTCTTCGATACCCATCTTTGTGCCTTTAAGCTCGCGACGTTTGGAGATGACTAATTTTCGCATACGATAAGAAACGAACTTAACAATGATGACATCTGGTTTCGGTTTGTCGTCTTGTTTAGGCGCATTGCGTGCATTACTCCTTGTCGTGCGGCTCGGAGGCTTCAAAACTTCTGGGTTCCTTGAAGGAAGTCGGTGCGAACGTTCGATGTCTTCCTTCGTCAAGGTCACTTTGAGCTTTTCTTTGGCGATTTCACAGATTAGGGCATCAGTATCTTTGCCCTCTTTCTGCGCGACTCCATAGAATCGCAGACAATTGCGTCGCGAATATTGTTCTTGGATGTTCGCGGCTCGTTCGACCCTGTCGAGTGATGATTGTTGATCTTTCAGTTGAAATTTTAAATTCGCGATCTCCTTCTCTCTTTCATTGATGCTGCATTCGAGGTCCATAAGCTTTCCTTCATTGTTCTCAACGCGAGTTAAGATCGTATTAATCTCATCGTGAATTGCTTCACGGACTGCCCGGCGGATGGAGTTGAGAAATTCTTCTCCAGTTATGTAGCGTTGAATGGCGTCATTAGCAACGGATAAGACCGTGTCACGTGTGACATCTGTAGACATGATGGCGGCAAATAATGTTCAATCGATTGATATATAAATATTAGGCAGATTCCAATTAACGCAGTTGACTTAAGCAGTGATCGAGTTATAGGTGCATTTCATATATATAGTTATCAAAATATCACATTACATGATGACAACAAAAAAAAGCACAGCACAAGGTCAGAGTTACATACCAGTACATAAGGGGGCAGATTCCCGATAATAGTACGTGCTCGTCTATATGTGGTATATATACAGAGCTTCGATGATGAAATCAAATATAGTGCGTCAGATTCCAGGCTTAATATCCAGGCAGAATATACATGTACATAATATCAGTCTCTATCTCCATAACTTTTTTAAATCCTCTTGCTTAAACAATCTTTTCCACAACCCCATCTTATGTCAATTCTAATATTTGTTAATGTTCTTTTCTTTGTATATGACATTTTTGTGTAATTCTTATTTATTTCACTTCTCATATGATTCATTAATTTTTCATTTATTTCCCATATTGCCAAAAATACTTGGCCACGCTGCATAGAACATGTACAATATGATTTCTATAAACTATCGTTTTCATTATAAAATCCATTGTACATATATACAAATAATAGTTTGATTTTAGTTTTCTGAATGGGATCTATTCTGTGAATGAATTTATAACATCAATGTCTTTCCACATAATGATAATGTGGAGATTTGTGGACATGTAGATTCACATTCCTGTAACATCTCAACTAGAAATCATCACATCTATGTTTAAATCTTTCTACAACATCTCCCAAACCCTCAACAACTCAACATACTTCATTTATAAGATCCCTCGGTCTAATTTGATTTAGTTATGGCAGCAATACAAGTAGGATTAATGGAACATGTTTGCTACGTGGATTAATCACCTTTCTTGTAATATTATGTTGGCTCATATAGAATTGCCTAAAAACTTTGTAACTGAGTTATTTCATTAACATTGGTAATTGATGAACCATGTATCATGCTTAATACGATCATTGCTACTCTTATTTAGAATGACGCCGTGGAAAGAGGGAACTACATAGAGTAACAGGAATTTTTAGAAGATAGGAGCAGCAAATGAGTCAAGGTGCATTCATAGTACCATACCGGCTACTCTTGTATAGAGTACAAGAATTAAAGCATATGCATGATAACTTTTAAAACACATAAAACCACTATCGTAATGCAGCATCTGACATGTACAAGCATTCTCTTGCAGCATGAGTTAATTCAAAAAGTAATTTCAAGATGTAACAAATTTGTACTTCAATTGCACATAGTCTTCTACATGGCATCATGACATACAGTTTAGAGATGTTAAAGACTTTCAAAGATTTTTTTTGGGGTCTGCTTAAAGTTTCTTCTCTTATCACATCTATGAACACTCAGGTCTACCAAATCACTTATATAACATCATTGAAATTTTGTCAATGTTTAGATTCCAGGGCAATGGCATATAGCTACAGGGTGTATGGGGCACATGCATCCCCCGACCCACATTCACTAGTGGTAAATGAAAAGTAAGAAAAGGCCAGAAAAAAAGGGAAGAGGGAAAAGAGGATAAAAAAAGAAAAGAAGATTCCTCAAATAATGGACCCTCCTTATAACTAGCCTTGTAAATTCACAATTAATTTCTGAGTGAGAATGCTCCCCCCCCCCCTTTCGATAGATTAACTCACACTATGCCACAGTGCCAGGGATGTCATTAAATCCAAAGCTAGCCTCTGTCACTGGTACTTTTTGGAAGATGAACGGAAGTGAACCCCAACTCTTGTTAGTCTTGGTCTTGCTTGCTTTGCTTCTGAGTCTTAATGACTTGATGGAGAATGCAAGTAGCATCCGGTTATTGCACTTTAAAATGCTACCAAGCTTGGTGTCACATCGCTCATCCGCACATCTGTAAGACAAAAATGTGAAAACTTTAGAGATAAAGATGAAATTACCAGTACCTTAACTACATAATGGAAATAAGAAATATTAAACAAATAGGGAAACCGAAGATACATCTATAATGGAACATGATTTCGGAACATGATTTACATGGAATACCGATCCCAAGTATTAATCAGAGCCAGAGAAACACCCCCAAATCCCTGCTACGTATATAGAGTCCACCCTGGACAAACTGCTAGGTATTTCCTCCCAAAGACAGTTATCATTTCAAGTCATCACAGTACCGTTTCCCAGTATTGGTGAACAAGATGTTTGATGCCGTAAGCAGGGTACGCAGGGTCTGGGAAGAACCTGATGGCCCCCATGGTACAGAGATTGATTCTCACAATGCTACAGCAAAAGCACAAACCTGATTTCTTTCTTGGCATGTTCAACGGATGACCAGTGTCCTGGATCTTGACCGACTCCTGCTGAAGCCACAATCCTGATCTTGCTGAAGATCTGCCGATGGATGACCACATGGTGACCACCAGGTACAATCCTGATATCAGCTGAATGGCAAACTAGAGCATCACAATGCTTACAATGGTAACTGTGGTTGCACTCATCAAATGGTTTGGGTCGCTGTTGGTCGCAGATCTGCACATTGCGCTGTTGCTGGTATTCAGCAGTCTGTAAAAAATAGATCAAAAGTTATTGCAGTGTTTGTCAAGATTATTTTACAAAATTTAATCTTAATGATGTGAATTCTCAGGTGATTATATATGAATCACTTCATTAAAGTAGGCCCAGATTCCAATCCTAATTGGTTTAAGATGTGTTGATTACCAACAAGTTGTACATAAATGTTCAAAAACGTGTACTTTTGTGTTTCACCTTTGACTATAAATCATAAAGAACACCATCTGAAAAATTAATAAGAAGGAAGTTACATCAAATAAATTTCACTCAATAGATACATTAATAGATAAGATGACACATAGAATATTCTTGATATACACTACCATCAGAGAAGTTATGTCCTACACAAAATACTTACTGAATAAATTTAACCAGGTAATTACATATAGTATATTATTTTGTTGCAAATACATGCCTACATTGCATTTTGGGGATTAAAAGAAATTTGATCAGGGTTTTCACAAACAACATTATAATTGCTTTGACTTACCTCAAGTTTCATCTGCTCAATAGAAAGTGATGAAACTGCATCAGTAGCTTGTTGCATGATCAGTTCCTGTTCCTTACTAAGTTTGTCTTTCCCATCCAGTCCTCTGTAATCATGAACTACCAGATCAAAACGACCTCCTGGTTTACGCGTTCGACCTTTAAAAGTAAGATTAAAAATGCAATATGAATACAGGCATATTGAGCACAATTATACCAGTACAGTAATCATTACATACCAGCAGAGTAATTAATTTGTTTATTGAACTAGAAGTCAAATGTTGCATCAATTTGGCCCTATTGAAAAGAGAAGAATGAGAGAAACAGGTCAATGACAATTTGAGGAAAATTTGATAAAGGATAATAAAATTATGAACCTTTAAAAAATTGTGATCAATTAACCATAAATTTGGGAACTCTGTGTTTTTTCTTGCTAGCAGCTTCCAATCATTTGTTCTTTCATCAAAAACTAAGAAGGGAGATACTTAGTTTTCTTTAATTTTCTGGGTCACAAACCAGGTATTATACATTTTATTCTTCCAATTGGTTTGGCAGCAGTTATTATTTGCAGTCTTGGAGATTCAGTCTACAGAAGTGCATTTATAATTTTGTCAATACCATAATACAGGATAATTGCTCAGTATTTTTTTTACAGCTAGTAACAACAAGAAATATACCTCTGGCTTGAATACGTGCAACAGCATCAGTGATGTAGTTGTACCTGTAGACAAAGTTGCATGCTGGGATATCAATGCCTTGTTGAATGACCGAGGTTGCTATGAGCAGCTTGTGTACACCATTACGAAAGTTGTCCAGGACATCTGTCTGATGACGTAAGTTCATGCCTTAAAAAAAAAGATATGACATTACATCTTATACTGGTGTGAAAATAAACTTTCCAAATATTTCCATCTAAGGTTCAAACTCTGCAGTATATGGATCAATCATTCAAGCACATAATAATTGTGAGTAATTGTCTTCCTTTAATAGCAGAAACTTAATTTCATACTCAGATCTGCAGTCAAATCCCTTTTCAAGCAGAATGAACATTTAATTGAAAATTTGTTTGCAAGTTTTGGCTAAAGAAAGAAAATATTGACAGTCGATTCGTAGGATAGGCCCTGTGAATACAGTTCTTGAGCTAATGATGATGAAATATATATGAAACCACTACAATAAAGAGCAAGTTCAATAAATCTTCTTTGGGTAAAAGTATATCTTTAGAGCACCTAGAGACATTGTATTATAAGCATTATCATTTATTATTCTTCCTCCACTGGCGTTTAAGATAAACAGCACCGAATGGCCAGGTGTGAAGGTTTTTTTTATAGAACAAGAATGAAAGCTGTCTACATTACTTTCAGCATGGGCTTAGTCATTGAAACCAGAAGCACATATTTGATGGATTTGAAGAATGAAGTGGAGGCAAGGGTAGTAACGTAATGAGATGCAGACTGGGTAAGACAAGGGTTGAGAGAAGGGTGGGGTCTGTAAAGGCCTCTAGGCTGACATTGTCAAGGGCACCTGGTATTTCTACATCTTTTTTTTTATTGGGTAGCAGTCATTACAAAGATGGACCGTAATTTATGCAGGAAACAGCATGCAGGAGACATTAGAGATCGCAGGATAGTAGCTGTGACTCACTGTAAATGGCACACACAACCTTTGATGAGGCAGGTAAGTATATACACACCTGGGTTTCTACAGCCAACTAACACCTCTGGATGAAGATCTTTGAGGGAATCTGTCTCCATGACCCATTTCTGGAGAGCCCATGTAGATGCGATGGTCTGAGTGAAGAGGATAGCCCGGAATGGACCATTATTCTCCTGGGTCCGACATGTCACTATGTCTCTTTCTATCAGGTTCTGTAGCTCATCAAGTGCTGGGTTATTTGGTGATTTAGGACTCATTGAAATTTTCTCCAGTTCTTGTTGCTTTTCTGTTTTGAGTAGAGAATATAGCAGAGTGAAGTTTTTATATTATAGTAGCCCGGTGATATGGAGTAGCTAGGTCAGCATTTTTCAACCTTTTTGAAATCATGGCACCCTCTAAAAAAAAACGGTTTTGTGTCACAAATCCTTACAGAAAATTGATTTTGCATCGTATGGCACTTGTTAAGTGCCATATATGAGCATAGGCTGGTATGGGCACATTTGTTTCTAAATTTTGTAATGAAGAACAGAAAATAAACTTATACCTCGATCTCCACTGCAATCTAAAATTTGCAGTAGCTTTCTTCTTTTACTTTCATAAAATTTTCTCACTCCCTTTATGTCAAAATAATTATCGGAAAGATATTGGCTTGAATGAATTTACTGGTACGCGGTAGGTGTATAACTCAACACATTGAATTTATGAAATCAATTAATGAAAAGATAACACTTCATCTACTATCAAATTCAAGAACTCATGGATTGTTGAATGATAGCTCTCAGACATTCTATTAGAACAAAATGTAAGCTTACCTTGGAATGTTCGAATGAGTATTTTCTCTGTGTTCGTGGTGACAGCTTTACTGCTCTTTTCTTTGATGAACTCTTGGAGACATTGTAAAGCATCCTTGGTCCGAGCTGTTTCATGGATGGCTAGAGCACTGCTGTATTTCTAAAAAAGGTTTAAGAATGGCCTTCAATTTTTTTCTCAGAAAATAATAATAGTAATATTAAAGGTACTATGTCCCTTTTGCAGCCAACCTCAAATTCTGTAGAACTTTGCAGGAATTATGAATATGTCATGTGTCATATGTCATGTGTCATACGTCATGTAATAAATTTCACAGATAGGACATACTATGTCCTATCTGTGAAATTTAAACGTGAACAGTGTCCTCATATTCAAATTATGCAAGGAAACCCGTTTACTTGCTATACTTCACTGTCAGACACTATTGAGTGACTGACTGGCCTTTTTTCTTCTTTGGTACATGAAAAGAGTTGTAAAGGGTACATGAGCATTTGTCTACAGTACATCAATAACCCACTTCTTGTGATGGCCAAGATTAATCTGATTGAATCTTTGCGCAGCATAAAACGTATGACCATTCGGTACAATTATCTGAAAATCAAAACTATTACTTTTGGGCTCTATAGCCCTAAAGTCGATTTGACAACTTATAGTCACTATTTTCCCACTTGAAGACATTTTCAAGCCCCACCTTTTTAGGGAAGTTCTAAATTAGTATTATCTTTGAACTGCAGTGGGAATTTAACTTTTTCATTTTTTTTTTGGCCTGCAAATGGGACATAGTACCTTTAACATTTATGTAGCGCTAAATACAGATGTTTCTAAGAGCTGTACTATGATAACCCCAGCATCAGCCAAACTAATAATTACATAATAGAGTCATTCACAATCCAACATATGCGACAGCTATAGATGCACTACAAGATAAAAATTAATGACATCATAACATGATATTGATGGGTAAAACATGGTAAGAACACTCCCTTAGTTTGTCTAGTGTCTTTGAGAAGCATACCAGGAGCCATGCAAAGTAATATTTGTAGAAACTTGGAAATTTGAATGAAGTGACTACCTTGAGATACTGTGCACAAGTCATTAAACCGAGCTGTAAATCGCTAGATTGAGAATTCTCTGCTATCTCCTTCTTCAGCTTGCACAGAACATGGCTGAAGTTCTCTCTGGAATGGTTACTGGTTCGTAGACTGGAAAGCTTCTCAACCGTAGTGTTGAGAACAGAGCTTCCTATAATAAAATGAATCAAACAAATATAATATTGGCCTCTCCACCATTGTCTACTTGGAAATGTCATAAATATGCAGGATCATCTTCATGTATCAGTGAATATTGTGCATCCACTAAAAGAAATCAGACACTTTACAGACTATGCATCAATAGCAAGTGAATTTGAAAAGTATCTTCTTGGACCTACCTGTGCTTGAGTTGATATACTTGAAGACCTGATACATGAGATCCTGTATTTCTTCTGCAAATGAATCCTCGGTTCTGCTTGTCACTACATGCAATCCTGATAATGAAATGGGTCTTTAGATTATGATCGTGAAGAAAAAATAACCTAAGATTATATATATACTAATTATGTATATCGTATAAGTACCATAGACTCCTTAATAAATAAGATATATATGAAGCTTCACTGCCACGTTGACAATTTAAACCGGTATTATTTCCAAAGCTCAAGTTCGCTTTAAATCTTCATTTAAAATATACGAAATTGAACATGGAGAAATGTTATGATATATTGTGCATATCTCATGTATCTTTTATGTGTATCCATGTATCATACAGTCAGCTAATGAGAAGAGCCTTCTACTGAAACTTGATTTCTTTTGGTGTTCAGTAGGCATCAGTTGGGGATTTCTTTTCTTCTGTTATTGTAATTTGTGTGTGTTCTTTGTTATCGTTATGTTCCTGGAAATGAAAGAAGGTGAAAAAAACATTAAAATAAATTATTCTATGAGAGATTTTCATTTAACAAAACAAAGACGGAGAAGATCATTCTTACCTTCTTCAGGCTTGTTGACAACCTTTTCCAAGCTCTCTTTATGTTTCTTAACGGTAGATAGCTTCACTACGTCCATGTTAGCACACATCTTGAGCATGTATTGAAAGGCATTCTTGTCAGAACGCGCGTTACCTACTCCTAGAGAAGCTGTCATGCCAAGAATCTATACAGAATAATAAAATCAATACAATAATAATAAGCATGATCTTAGCTTAAGAAATACATACAATTTAATCAAAACAATACCACCATATTTCCTGATATTGCAGCAATTATGTGATTCTTCATTTAAACTCTAAATTAAATTTGTCTCTGACTTATCTGCTGCAGGATTAACTTACCTGAGGAAGTGGTTTCTTATTCTTCAGTTTTTGCTCCATGTACTTTGCCATTATAGCATTGTATTGACTCTCTTTCTGAAATGACAAACAAATGATGACCATCATGCAATATAGAATGAAACATGAATATTATTGAGAATCATACTCAATTATTGCATTCTGTATAAGAAAGTTCATCAATAACAAACATTTATTACGTAAGTTTTATATACAAACATTATTTGAAAATGGGGGAGGAAGGGGTGAAATTAAAGCCGGTGTAATAATAATGTGCCTCGGAATAGAATTATCTAGATAGACGACGCTATAGAAATGTCTATTATTATTATTAATAATATTCCTTTAGTATTTTGGAAAACAGCACTTATGATAACATTTACCAAGAAATTTTTTACTTGAGTTTATCTTTTTTTTCCCTCCAAGTAGCAAATGAAATGCTTATATATGGGAAAGGTCAGCCCTATTCTGCTTTCTCTTAGAATCCCTTTGAAATGAATATTGTGTTTACATAGCATAGACTTTATTCCAGTACATGCCAAAAGGAATAATATAGACACAAGTTATGATCTATTAATTAAATATACCATGCACTGTGATTCATATTACTTCTATGGCATTAACCTTCTGGGAATCTGGACCACTCCAAGTATTTTGTGAGAGTTTCTACCACGTGGCAATTTTCTGATTTTATGCTCGTATAGTCACCTTTGTCTCATGGCACTCATCAAAGACGATGATTCCAATTTGGTTGAATGACACCTGTCCCTTGGTCAAGGCATCTACAAGTATCTGTGCTGTTAGTACCACTACATCGTTCTTCCTCAAGACTTGATCCATAGGTAGGCGTTTTATTTGAGGCTGGCCATGATCACCACATATATAGGCCACATCTTTGATGTATTTCTTGAACACTGTACTCTGCTGGTGCACAAGAGGTACCTGTTGCAAAATGATGCATTTTAAATCATTAGTATGCCAGTAATTATATATGTATCCGTTTCTGTACAATTAACAATGGCTTAATCATATGCTGAACTTAATACTATCCCATCTGTATACATAATATTGTCGGATCTCGATCGATCAAGGAATTTTCGGATATGTCCAAATTATAAATTCATATTACAATTATTAATATTTACCCCCCCCCCCCCTCCTGAGAGAACCTGGAGGGGGTGGTAGTATACAAAAGATTATATTCCCAGGAAAATAAACGTGGAAAACAAATTAATTATGCTTCTCCTCCCCCTCCCCCACTTTCTTGGTGTACCCAAAACTGTGTCTTTATGTTAAGCTTAATAGACAGAGAGGCAAAAAAAAGGGGGGAAAGAAAAATAGAAAATACCTTTTTTTCTCACTTTTTTCATATACAAGAGTAATGTCTCTGTCAGTAAGTAGGGAGGAGGAGAAAGGACAGCTAATTGATCTGATTACCTGGTTTACAACAAAGATGACCCTTTTCCCTGGTGATTTCCTGAGGACCTCCTGAGCTACTGCAACAGCTACATACGTCTTCCCTGAACCAGTAGGGGCTACTACACATGTATTATGGCCCTGAAGAGCAGGCTCTGCCAGTTCTACTTGGTAGTCTACAAGTCTCAAGGTTTCCAGATGACCAATAGATACACGGATATCTGGAAATGCCCCAAAATATTCATCACAGAATTAACTGATTATGTACATGTATGTCTTTTAGGTAAAGCATCTCTCTTTCTTTCTGAACCTACAACTTGCAAAACCAAAGATGTCACATGCATTGACTAATATTTCTCTTCATACTTTTGTGAAATAAACAAAAATGTCCATTCACTGGTATTAATGATAAATGAATAAATTCTGTGAACAAGAATAAATCTATGTATAACTATTTTATTTCAAAGCATGTGATGTTTCATGAGCACTCGTAAAAGAATATCTTTTACCGAGGTTTAATTGTTTCTAATGTCCTTTGACAAGACGTTGATCTACATTTGCCACTCTCCACCCAGGGGTTAAATGATTTCTATCCATGATTGGACATGTTTTGGTTCCTCTGTACAAGAATCAAGCTTTCTGTTGGAGACTTTATGATCTTAAAATGACATGAAGACCTATACCACTTACCTGAGAGTCTATCAGCACCGGGTGCTCCTATCATTGGTTGCATGCCAGCTCCTGTTTTATTAACCCATTCTGCAACACCTCCATCTACACTAGGGTCTTACAGATAAGATTGGAGAGTGATCTTTAATGATGACATTGACTGTAAAGTCCTGTTAGAAATTCATAAAACTTACAGTATAGTACCTATGTATACACACAAAATTTATAAGCGCAGGCGATCCCTAAATATAAATGTAAATCACACCATCATAGCTTCTGAAATTTGATCGATTATAATGATTTGGAACTATAAGACGATGATGTAAAAAAAAACTGAAGATGATGATCATGATGATGACAATACAACAAATATAATAATATTAATGATAATAACAATGATAATCTAAGACCAATAATAATAATTTTTCTAAATACAAACAATAATAATAATAATGATAATATGCCATTCTTTTGTACCAAGTATTATGATACGAACCAACAGAAAGTAGGATGATAAAAAATAAAATTATCAAAGTTTCATAATCGTATCGTCTATCTAAGAAATGATATTAATAGTTATAATAACATAATTTCCAAAGCATTTTGGAAGTGAATAGTAGCTCACAATGTCAAATGCACTATACAAGTAAGCAAATAATTACCGTTGGTGAAGGTGTTGGGACAAACTATCACTCCCGAGGCAATCTGGATGTAGCTATCTTAGCTAGATAGCGTATACATTCAGATCGCAGAGGAAGTGATAGTTTCCCATCGCCTGCAACCAAAAGGTGATTATTTGATTTATATTTAACATCGGAAACATTTCAATTCTTCCGTCATTTTAGAGCAACAAGTCATCAATTAACAGCTAGCAAACGATGTACGATACGTACAGTGCATGCAGTACTTACGTACGTATACGCAACGTACTTTCACTAAAGATAGATGTATTATCTACACAGTGTAACGAACTTTCCTTCTCCCAGCAATGATGGGTGAACTATCTTTCATTACGTGATTTACTTTTGACCAATCGTAGAGCGAGATTCTTAGTATGTGGAATATAAATAGAACATTATTTCCCTTAAAGTGTTAACATTTAACAAAAAAAGTATATCTCTGTTTTCTAACCTGGTGTACGATCGACCTTCAGTTGATCAAGATAATCTGTTAAACCAGTACTCCTTGGCTCACTGGGCTCTGGATTCAAATAGAATGAAACATGTTGAATAATATCATAGTAAATTGGAAGTTCAACAGAGCACTGAGTGATGATTAGTCCAATGTAAGCATCTTTCATACATCTGTCAGGAAACTAGAATGACATTTGAACAGTTGAAGTGATTCCTTCTTTTTTAATATTTACATTACTTACTTTATATGTTCCAAAAGCCATGAGAAGGCAAGTATTCGTAACAACCATAACAGCATAATTCGTCGCTGTTTTCACGAAGTGACTGTAGTGAAAAAAAATGCATTCACTTTGCGTTACGATTTTCCTCACTACCGTCACTTCGTGAAAACAAGAACGAATTGTGTTTAATAGAATGAAGAATGCTGGCAATATCTAAATGATTGTCAATAAGTTTAAATTATGATGGATTTTGGTCTAGTTTTCAGTAAAAAGCACCAGAGATTCTATTTCTCGACCGAATTCAATATTTCATTACATATGGATAACTAATGATATTTCATGCTAGTTCTGAAGGAACAATCACAATTCACAAATTGTGGACATTTTCTCAGTAAGAAAACTCTTTAATATGTTAAATATTTTTGAAGAAAGCATATAGAATGTGATTTACTTTCTGATCCTGATCCTGATCCATCAAATTTGCTGTCTTTCTTGACGGGCATGTAGTAATCAGACTTCGACATGGCTGATGAACCCATACTAACTTTATCAGCTAGATCACTCTGGAGGTCCATGTTCTTTGTAATGATTGCTGAACTCTCTGATGGTGTACAGTCCTCGACTGCCCTTAGAATACTCTTCTTGTCAAAATCATCATCACCTGAACAAATTCAAGAAGGTAGAAAATGATACTCCTTTCAACAAATCAAGCCCAACTTAAACGATGGTCTACATGACTGAACAATGTGGTGGCATGGCCCTACAATACAAAGACTTGCAGAAGGAAATGAATTTTAAAACTTAAGATCACTTAATTTCTGAGAAAGGCTTTAGATCATCCAATTTGCTAATAAATTTTCCTTGAGATTTGCTGATATAAAATTAACTTCTTGGATCAACTATTGGTTGTAGTTGTATATACATTTCACATATCAAATTATGTATGTTCCTGTCTACAATGAAGAATCAAGTTTTTTGTTGGTGACTTTATGATCTTAAAGGTAAAGACCAGTAATGGTCATGCGATTGCATTGTGAAAGAAACGTTGTGGAATTGATCAGAAAAGGTTGATCATGTAGCATCTAGCATCTGCAAGGTTCTGGAATCATCAAAATGATAAGAAACTTGGCCCATTCTTCGTAAAGTTACAAGCACTATATACAGAAAGATGTATATGGGACTACCCTATATCTCTCACAGACCATGAGAGAAACAAATTTACCTACTATATGAATTAGTAGGCGGTTCCCCGGCAAATTTTTTATCATCATGTATTAGTCAAAACATATTCTTTCACATGATTGGTAATGAGAGCTTCCATTGCATTTTTTGAAATTGGGGCGTTTCCAATACTGGTCTTTACTTTTAAAATGACATCAAGGCCTATAACATTTACCTGAGAGTCTGTCAGCACCGGGTGCTCCTATCCTTGGTTGCATGCCAGTTCCTGTTTTATTGACGCATCCTGCAACACCTCCACCTACAATACGATCTTAGAGATAAGATTGGAGTGTTACCTCGATGATGACATTGACTGGTCGCGGATACAGGAATTTTTGAAAGGAAGGGGGGGGGGGGCAATATGAAAGACGGACAGAAGCGGTGCGTTTCGCGTGGACATGGGGGGTGGGGGGGGAATTTTCAAACAATACTTTTGTCAACATATTTATTATATTGGCTTTACATCTGTACCGTCGGAAAAACAGTCAATTTTCAAACTCAATTTTCGCAAAAAAATAGATGAGGGTGGTATGCCAAATTGTGACATGGTAATAAAGCTCTGTCGCCCGACCTGTTGTTTTACACAGAAAACGAGCTGAAAGTAACAGTAAAATAAAACACAATAATAAATCATAATAGAATCGTTATTTGTTTGCTTTACTAGAAAGAACATAGTCTTTGTCATATTATATTAGGTGATCTAGGCAAAATATTTGGTAAATATTTGGTATTTTTAGCAGAATGGAGATTTATGTAAAGAATTACGTGTTTTTCACGTCATTCTCCATAGAACATTTTTTTGCAAATAAAATGAGCACTATTCAGTGATCTAAACGTTTTGATATGTGTCCATTAAAGAGGTAATGCAACATTTTGGCAAGTTCTGGAAATTGGATTGATAGTAATTCTTTAAAATGTTGATATATTTTGATGCCCTTGTGGATGTATAATAAGCATTTAAAAATTTAGCCCATAAAACACGCATTCCAGAAATTGAATAATAACAAATGTACCGGTGCTCCCGGTAAATTGCAAATATTTCAAATAGCGCATAAGGCCATTCCGTGGTAGCTGTGACCATAGAAATTGCAGAATATGCAGTTCTGATATATAACTTCCAAACGGGAAAAACAAATCGGTCGATTGTAGTCAAGAAACATTGTTTTAAAGATAAAATAATAGCAGTCTTGAGAGGGCGCTATACAACATAAAGATTTTATTATTTACAATTTCATCACTTAAGACTCGATTTAAACCGCGACAACGATCATTGAATATTGTGAAATCGCATAGGCCTATGCTTTTAATATGTTCATTTGAACCAAATTCATGATCTCCTACCAAAACTTTGGAATACTTTTAAACCTCTTTAAATTTATAGTGTAGGTAAGAATGGGCAATGTTATTAACATTCATAATTACATGAACATTGATGTATTGAAACACATTGAAACAGAAATATTTTCAAATGCTTCAAGGCTTCTCAAAATCAGTTTCACAAAAATTTTGCAAACTGAATTAACGCCCTCTTTAATATTTCGTTCATTATCATGTACTACTTTCATCTCCCCCCCCCCCCCTTCCCCTCACCCATCGACCCTATCCTGTGATACTAACCTGCTGGTGTCGAGACTTCATTTGTATTTGATGTATCTTTCACATCCAGCCTTACTCTGAGTTTGACTCCAGCGGCTTCCTCCAGTTCTGGAGTAACGAGGAGTTTTGTCAAACCACGCAAGAGTGTACCGTCTGTACAGGCTCGAAGAAAGGCATAATGATCGGGTCCGAGTTTGACACGAACGAAGAAGTGCACCGAGCCGAACCCAACCTTTTGGAGAGAACCGTGACCTTGCTGCTTGAACAGGGATACTAATTCGAGGCACATGTCGTGGTTGTTTTCCCATTTTCCCGGGTTGTGACAATCTGAAAACACTTTCTGAAGGCGCTGCAGAATCCTAGGATCAGCTGTTGTCACTTGTTCATTTATAGGCTCTATGTTAGCATCAACTTCCATCTCTGAAACAGATAGGATTATTTAATTATGACATCGTATTTAACTATGAATATCATAGGAAACAAAGGATCTAGAACAGAAGCTTGTGACTACTCAACGAGCAATGGTAAGAAAGATGTTGCATTTATCTCTGCGAGACAAAATCAACCACAAAGTCATACGCCAGAAAACAAAGGTTAAAGACATCATGGAGAAAGTCAGAGAATCTAAGTGGAGATGGGCTGGGCATGTAGCAAGACTTCAGGACAATAGATGGACAACTCGTTTAACAGAATGGCAACCAAGGATGGGAAAGAAAAGAAGAGGAAGGCAGAAGAGAAGATGGAGAGATGACCTAACATCATACATGGGAACGGCCGCTTGGAAGAGGACAGCTAGAGACAGAAGAGAATGGAAATGTTATGAGGGCTTTTTCCAACGTCTGGATGAACTATAGCCTGACTGATTGATTGATTAATTGATCATAAGAAACAAAAGTTCTAGGCTTGCTTTTCTTGAAGCTTTATTAAGAACATGAATAAAACCTAAAATAAATATTAATACTCTAAAACGTTACTTATTTCTTTTAAGCTTAGGATCGTAATTAATTTCCAAGAGAAACAAATTTCTCAGACTGAGACATTCTTGGATACGTATCAAACAATAAATGGCGCCAAAACTTTACTTTTATAAACTCTAGTTTTTGTAAAGAGAAAGACATATTAGTTTGATATCTTCTTGTTATTATCATTATAAAATCAATTATATTAAAGTGACTCGGTAACATTGTTGAATGTAGATGAAAAAACTGCGAAATATTGTATGAAATGTTACTTATTGCGTCCCTTCTTGCAACCCTCTAACATGCACAAAAAAAAACTAGAAATGCAATCGTGTCAGAACGACGTGCGTGCAATGACGCCATGTTTTTACGTGTCAAACGAAAGAGCATCTTTCGGACTAGTTACGCAGACTATGAAGTAGCATTTAATGTCATGCTTGACCGATTTAAAAAATCCGGATTCTTGATGCTCTGCACTTGGCCACTTAGAATGTGCCTGTAAAATTTCAAGAAAAATAAAGATCGTTCTGGGGTTCAAAAGCGTGAACCTGATTTGCCCCATAGACAATGCGTGTAATGCATGGGCGGAAAACGTACAGGAACTGTATTATGACCAGACTTTAATTGTTTTTTTTTTCTCTCTCTTTATGTCTCTTTATCGGATGTATTTGGTATCAATGGAAAGAAAATGTCATGGTTGTTATTGTAAACAACTCTCTTTTGTTCTATGATAATCCTATCGAAACACGTGATGTAAAATAGATTTATAGGACAAAATGGCGTCTTAAATGGTCCCCTTGACCAATTTTAAAAATCCGGTCTCGAGGTGCCCTGCGTATTGCTACTCGGAATGTCAATGTAAAATTTCAAGGGGAAAAAAAGACGTTTAGGGGGCGAAAAGCAGTCTGAAAAAATGACGTCATAGCCGATACGTGTTATAATTGGGCGGAAACTCGGCAGAATTCGTATAGTGACCCTTGTTCAAATGCGATTTACTCAAAATTTTCTATGTGAACATATACCATACTTGGTATCATTCGAAAGGGCACTTTATTGCGATCAGTTTGACATCATTGTTATCTGCGCGCAATGTACTGCACGCATTAAAGGTGCTATTACGTAATGCATAGCAAATTCATCATTTTTGGCGATAACTTTGTGCTAACGTTATTAAAATTTACTAAACTTGGCAGACAGTTGTCACGTATATGAATACATGTGTCTGCCAAGTTTCATCGACGTACGTATAAAGATCGCCATTTTAGCGCAAGTTGAAGTTATTTCGGAATTTTCTTGAAAACTGCATATTTTTGGAGAGCATTTTTCGCAAAGTCGGTCAGTGTTAGGGTATATCATTTTGTATATGGCTGGGAAGGGCATATGTTTAAGTATCTAAATCCAAAAAAGGGTACGGGTCTGCCAAGCCATAATAGAGATACGGCCACAGAAAGAAAGCCAATTCCCAGAACTTTAGAGGGCGCTATTTATGTTTTTTAAAGCTATTGGAGCGTGAAATTCGGCATGGCTATGTGCAATTATGACATAAAGATACTATGAGGTTTAAATACAAAACGGAATTTATATGAGAAAGTTATGGTAGTTTTTAGATTTTTAGGGGTCCATTTTTCAAGAATTTGAGAGATTTTTGACGGAGTCGGTTTCAGATTTGAATTTTGAGTATGAAGATGGCATTTTGAAGGGCAGGTTATACGTCGCAGATGAAAGAACATTTCTTAGACTATCTAAAGGAATTTGTTAGAAGTTTGTAGGATCTAGGATAGTGGAGATAGGAAGGAAGATAGAAAGGCCTTAAAATGAACCGGAAATGGACAAAATGGCGCCTGGACGGTTATGCGTGAGTGATTTTGAAAATCGAAGAATGTAGTGACCTTGATGAGATGTTAGAGACTATGCCTATGAAATTTGAAAGGAAAAGAACATGAGGAAAGCACCTAACTAGGAATAACAAACACTACGTGCAAAACGAAGGCGATTTCCTGACGATAAGGATAAGGATAAGGATAAGGAAAACCAGGAGAATATTAATGGGGCAGAATGTGAACGAAAACAAGGCAATGACGAAGGTCGTCATTGCAATGAAACCACAAAGATATTTATGGTCTTCTTTAAAGGCGTGATATAATATATAGAGCTAATTCGTTGCTTTCTGACTATTTACATTCGCCTAAAATGTAATCAAATTGTAATAACATAGTTCGGAAAATTAAGAAATCGATCAGATCGGTTTTTCCCAATTGTTATCATTAATAATGGTCTGTTTATCACACTTTCAAATTATCTTTAATTGTACATTTAGCATTGAAGTCACTATCTCACAAGACTCCTATCCCACAAGACAAAGAGACAATTTCCATCTCCCCCCAATCCGGACAGTTTTTGCCCAAAAGACAATCATGTATATCGGTCCCTCTTTTTGGAATGGCTTGGATTCGGGGCACCATCGTTAAATTGCTTTAAACGCAAACTTCGAATTTGTCTATTGAATTATTACTTGTAATATAATTTGTTTTCCCTCCCCACTCTCCACTCCTTTTTTCTTCGATGCTAATCTTAATGGTTAATTAATGTTGCATGTTCCGGTTTTGTAATGTGTATATAAACAAATTACTTTGTGCTATGTTTACTAAATTGCTCGGGTGACTACGCATTTTGACTACGCATTTTATCCGGTTGACTTTGGTTATTGGTGCTAATGTATTATTTTGTATACACATGTCCTTATTTCATTGTATTTTAAATTCTCTCCTCTAAATTACGTCTTTCTCTACTGCTACTGTTTTCATCTACATTACTTATATTTTCCAGGAACCTATATTATACAAGCACTGCTTTTTAATAGGTTCCTCACATTCTACTTAATCTATTGTATGAATTGAGAATCGTTGAGATGTGCTCATTTATTCTACAATTGTATTGTATATTTTTGTAATGTTACATGAACTATGTCTATATTTTCTGTACAATGTGGAACAATAAACTTGAAACTACCTAAGCACCATTTTCTCTCATCTGAACAATGTTATCAAGTCCCTTTAAGCTAATAAAAAACAGAAATTCACTATGAATCTAAATCTTCATCTGAAAGAACGATTGTAAACATGAATTCACCCTTGTAACTGGTAGATCCATCACAGTCCTCTTGATCCTGGATGCTTTCCGATACATGATGATGAATGTCTCCCACGTGGACTGTGTCTGCATTCCCAACATGGAGTGTGTCAACGTGTCTTACAGTTAAGGTCTTTGATTCCTTGTTATACACAAATTTCGGTGATTCTTCTGCTATTAATGAAATTTAAAGTGGTACAAAAAACAGTGTGACAATATTTTTCAAAAACTCCTTTGTATTATAAAAATCTGCTTTTCAGTGAAAATGCTGCTGCACAGTGCCTCATTTTACCAAGCACCGTCAATCATATAACATTTAGCCAATGAAAAACAAAGTATGAACAAGGCACCTGTATGCTCTATTCACTAATGTCTTATTTTGTCAATGCTACCGTTATAGCCGGCCCTAACAATGAGGACTTTTTGGTGGAACAATTTCAATGGATCACGACGTGCATAATGAGCCTAGGCAGTTTTATCTATCAACCATTATACAAAAAAAAAAAGGCAGAAGTGGTTTATTTCTAGGGAAGGAAATGGCATTCTATCATCACACAGGATTGTATGGTTAGCAGTGAGAGATACGACCACATTACAGCAACAAAACAGTTTTTACTATAAACGGGGGGGGGGGGGTCAACCCTTATTTGGATCTTAGTTGTTCCAAGTAGTATACTGATATTTGGTATAGATCAGTCCCTCAAGGAATATGTTATGCTTTCACATGGTCTTAGATCCATCTCAAATGATGACAATAATGACCAATATTCATATAGAACACCCAATCTGCCTTGTAGGTTATATTTTACCACATTTTTCACTAAAAGCAAAGTAACTCATCTAAACTAATGATTTATCTTTTTGGTCAAATGATTTTAATGTTTTGGAATACACAACTGTGGAAATCTATCATATTATTTTGCCTTTAGCATGCAGGCCCCGCAGAACGTTTTTCAAAGTGTGTGTGTGTGTGTGTGTGTGGGAGGGGGGTTAAGTATTTACCACCAGGTAGTACGTATCGAGCAAAGCGAGCGGAGCGTAAATTGGCGTGGGGTCCAGGTGGCGGAGGCAATTAATTACCGTAAGACGAGCATATTTTTATACCTTATTTGTGACACTGGCAGGTCACTATATTTTTGTTCAATTACGTAAATATCGATCTGAAGCAATTTTTCATTCACATGAGTCAAATGCTCAAGATTAGAAAATTTAACGTTAACCCTTTCTTTTCATGAGTACATTTTAAAGGTTAAAAAAAAAGATGTTTAAAATGTAAAACAAGTAAGTACCGATCATCTCTTCCTCTCACATATTTCTAAAATGTATAGCAAATCTATTTTGTAGAGCACTATATAGAGGCAATGTCAGGCATAAATTTGGCAAAAGCAGCGAGTAATATGGCGTCCAGTAGGACGCTAAAAATTTTCCAGGTTGGTTTCCGGACTCTGGAGAAGAATCATTTTCGCATCGTATATACTGATCTAAATATAATTGTAATGATATACACATCTATCCAATCAGTTCATGTAGTGTAACAGTAACGAAACATTCGGAAATTTTGTTGGGTATAATTTGCATAGGCTATATGCGCAGATAACAAAAAAATGAATATCAATATTTCGACTGGCAGTTCGTCTCCTGTGTACCTGTATAACTAACTGGAGTTTTTTTAGCCAGATTCTAGCGATAAAAGTGTGTAATTTTCTAAACAAATTAGGCTTTTACGATCGCTTTTACGGAACTGATTTATGAATCCACAACTGCCGAATTCGGAATGTTTGCCGACATGCTTGACGATGCCTCCGAGTTTGTACTTCTCGCATTTGCTATTTCTTCGCGCTGAATTTTGCTGAATTAGTTTCGCTAAATCGCGCTTTTAGGTAAATGTAAATCGAACACCTACCCCCCACCCCCACCCCCAATTATGTTGGAAAAGAGAGACTTCTTCATATTTTGATTTACCTATTAAATTATCGTTTACAGGTAGAAGGAAATATTAGAAAGCCATGTATATCCCTCCAGAAATGGAGGCAAAAGCTTAAAATGTGAATATGTTTGTAATATTATGAAAAAATAAAGAAGACCTGAAAATTACACCAACAAAGTTAAAGACATAGCGTCTTTCTTTCTGACTTTTTTCTTTTTCTCTTTTAAATACTTTTTAAAAAAGTTGGGGGTACTTGAGCCCCTCGAGCCTCCCAAGCCCCGCCTTTTTGCGGGCACTTGCATGGATTTTCCTGTACCTTTTGTATAGTATTTTTACTTCTCCAATTCAAACAAATTAATTGGTACACGTCAGCTTGTTCAGGATAGGCCTAAACGTAACGTATCGAACGAAGACAATATTGTATCTTTAGTTGTATTGCATTACGTATCTCAGCATGCACCTCCAGTGTGAAAATTAAATGTAAAGATCTATATACCTGGTGTTGTCAAGTCAGGAGGACGAGGAGGAGGAGGAGGAGCCTGTCTCTCATTTGGATGTCTTGCAGGCTGTGAAGTTGATGCTCGTTCAGATTTCTTCCGATTTTTGTTCCTTCCCATCTTTGTATAGTACGCAAACAAGATGATAATTGTAGAAAGTGGTGCTTAATTATAAACACTTGTAAGTATAACATTTCAAATTCTAAATGTCGTTATTTTTTTTTATTTTTTTTTTGGGGGGATGATAGGGAAGAGATGTGTATCATGTGTATAGAGCATATACAGACAAAGAATACTATACATTGATTCTCAAGTAGTATAGTCATTAGTGCCTATGCATGTCTTTTTGTCGTACATGACTTAGGCGTACCTTTAGGTGAGATCGAGTGCAACAATACTATATGATTAAATCATACCTCCCCCCTCCCCCCCTCATTTCGTTTGGGTCCAACAAATATCATAGTATCATAACTCACATCACACTCGGCGTAATTTGGGGGAATGGGTGATGTAAAAACAGTTTGAGGATACAGGCAAATGAATGCCATTATTTATACTTGGTGATATCAGTGCCATAATTTATTCCTTAAATCACCAAGCCTTAATGCTAATTGTACACGTATAGATCAGAGAAACATACACTGTATATATAATAATAATAATAATAATAATAGCCTAATAGTCCACTCCAAATTTTATTAAACCGAAACGGAAATTCTTTTTGCTCAATTGATCGTGAGCCCGGCAGCCACTGAGCAGCGCCAGATCGACGTTGCTCTATCCCTTATTGTTGAACGCCAAACAAGGTAGCAACAACTCCCATCTTTTAACGTCTTTTGGTATGACGCGGCCAGGGTTCGAACCCACGACCTCTGTATACTTAAACTTTCATAAAATTGAAAGAGATTTGTTATGGAAATCAAGGGAAGAGATGTGATCACCATTTCTGAACAAGAGGAATCCCACAGACATTATGTACCTATTATATTAAGATATAATAATTTCTGCATCACTATATACTGTAGTGATGCAGAAAAACAGTAATTATTATATCTTAATATAATAGGTATACAGATTCATTCACTTCGCTATCAATCCGAGGGTATCCTTTATGCCAGAGCGCTACATATTTGGCCGCCAGCTATGACCGGTTAATAATTCTAAAGCGCAAGCGCGTCATGACATGACGGACATTATTATAATTTGTCATATGTCATTTCTGTAATCACTCCTTTGTTTCAAATTATCATTTATTTTGTAATAAATTCCATCTAAACCCAATAGAACAACTAAACCATCTCATTTTATACCATCCTCTTTCTGAAAATCCTCCCTTTCAAACTTTGCTGCCCCATGACAGTAAAAGTACTGTTTCATACAACATTTTTTCACAGTGCATTTTACATTGTACTTGCACATACCTTTACAACAAGAGTCCCGGTAGTGTCATTTTGTATATATAAACACTTTAGGAACAATAGAGCACATTTAATGAGGAACGAAAAAAAAAGAAATTGGAAAGATAAAGAAAACTGGAAAAAAAAATCAAAAGAGCTAGAAAAGAAAGAAAAAATGAGACAAACTAGAGAGAGAGAGAGAGAGAGAGACTAACTGAAGAAGAAAGAAAAGGTAAGAGAAATAAAGAAGAAAAGCGAAGACAAAATACTAAGATATGCACACAATGCATACGAAGCGGCTGATCGGCAAGATTGACAATAGACTTCCGACTTGAATTTTCAAAGAAATTTTTCCTACATGTACATAGAGTAGGTAAGTTGAAAGGATTGTATTTTACTTCTATTTAGATGTCATCAATTGTCACTATAAAGTACCGATTTTGAATGAACTCTGGTAAGTTTTGAACAGTGGTGTTTAAAATGTTGAGAATCAATAGAGGTCGTCTGAATAGTTTTTGCTACACAAAACGTATACTAATGCTACTGTGTGTGGTAATGCCTATCTTTTTTTAGTTGAGTTGCCCAATGGTTTATTATTGAACACATAATTTCCCCCATATTGTGCATTTTTTGCCAGATATTCCATATATAACTTAGTACGTATAACTTACATTGGTGGTGCATGTAGATTTACTCCGTTTGCTGAATAACTGATTAATATGAAGATATCTCTACCGGTATATCAGCTTAAATAAATCAACGTCAATCCCAAATTCAAACTAGAATTTAAATCGTCACGAGGACGATTAAGGTGGTCTGTCTTCAAGTCTTATGATAGATTATAATACTTACTATATTGAGAAAGGGAGAAGTTATATAGACATGTAAACAATGATGATCATCATGATGATCATGATGATGATGATCCTGATAGTAATGGTGATGACGATGTTGATGATGATGATGATCATCATGATGATGTTGATGATGATCATCAACAGACCATGATGACATCTGATTGAAAAAAATGAGGGAACATTTAGATAGCATATAGTCTCAGCTACAACATACTCCAAAATCAACAAAAACCAAACGGAAATAACGGCGATATTGCTCGCAAAAGACAGGAATGTAGAATCCAGATTTGAGAAAAAGTCATCTCCCATAGGGACTACACTCAAAAAGTAATGGATCAAGTGATAATAGGGGAATAATAAAGTAAACATGGTTGTTTATAACATTATTTGTGATTCTACGTGTTTTAATAAGCAAAGGAAAAGGTACAGTGAAAGGTCAAAAAGAAAAAAAAAGTGAAGAAAAAAATTGTTGGAGACGCCCGGACTCGAACCAGGGACTTCGAGGTCGGAAGTCAAGTGCGTTACCGATGTACCAAAATATTTCCCATAGAGATTACACGTAAACGGAAAATGGAATTATCAAATCCCACTTTGTAAGTGAAATATGAGCATGATCCCGGCATCTGATCGAAAATTAAAGGGCACACTTACGATAGCATATTGACTCAGCTACAACATACTCAAAGCTCAGCGTAAACGAAGATAAAACGACGGAGATATTGCTCGCGAAAGACAAGAATGTAGAAACCAGTTTTGAGAAAAAGTCATGTCCCATAGAGAATACACGCAAAATGTGAAAAATTGACATGCCTCCTTTAATCGCAAAAATACGCCATGATGCCATTGTTCAAATGAAATATCGTGTGAAATACATTCGTAGAAAATATTCTCAGCTAAAACATATCAAAATTTGAAAGAAAATTGATCAACATTTACAGAGATACAATCAATTTTCCAAAAATCTGCTAACGTCATAATATGCAAATTGAAATTTTAAGTTCGGAGGCCATTATGATGACGTCATGAGTTAATTGAGGGTCAAATGAGACATGAAATCATATCTCCGACTCATGATCTATCTAAATATGAAAAAAATTGGGGGTATCTATCCATTCTGAAGAGTTAAAATGAATTTTGTATAGGCTTGTTTTTGCACATGTAATGTGGATAGGGATAATGCAGATCCGCGTGTGCTGTAAACTTTGACGGACGCTCATTGCGTTATCACTGGTCAGAAAAAGGTGAACAAGGTATCAAAATGCTTGGAAAAATGTGGTTGATATGATAGAGAAAATTTGGCGTTTCCATGTTGTAAAATGTCAGTACGCGCACTTACGCGCGGAAACGCGCGCAAAAAAGTGCTCTCGCGCAAAATCTTGAAAATGCTTACAATTGCCTGAAACGTGTGCAAAAAAAATTTGGAACGAATTTGAGCATTTTAAAATTTTAATGCGCGCGTACGTGCGCGTCGAGGTGCGCGCGCAAATTTTGTTGACATTTTTAGTTGAACTTTGACCTGAAGTTGATGTATACCAAATATGGTTTATTTTTGAAGACTCGTTATCGAGATATGATAATGACTTGATTTTTACAAAATGGCGCCTGGATGACGTCACGATGACCCCATGAACTTGAAAAAGGTTTCGGGAACTTGATATTATAGGGCCTAATGACTATCAGAAATTTGAAGGAATTTGACCAAGTCGATTTCGAGTAAACGTATACACAAAAAAAGTGTACGGAAGAAATAAAAATAAATAAAGAAAGAATAAAGAATAAAGAAAGAAAATTCTAACGAAATCAATAGGTGATCTGTCATCGACAGACCACCTAATTATCGCGGGTCATCGACTAAAGATAAAACGCATCACATCCCGGAAATGTTACGATCCGTTAAATGCCATGTTGTCGAAACGATTAACGAATCATTTTTATGATACTATTTTAAATCATAATCTCTTGTACGTTTAAAAATGGCGTCTCGAAAAGGCGACCGAATGTGTATTGATTGGTTCTTTTGTTAGGTGGGAATTCCCACCATGAACCTCCCTTTGAACTCAGTGCGTGTAAACGCAAACAGTGACAGCCCTCTGGTGTTCAGTAAAACTACTCGAGAAAATAGTCGATAATGAATGAAAGGTGGAATTGAGCCAGTTTAGAGCCCAAACTAAATAAATGTGAACACCATTTTCCATGACAGCTGAAAATTAAAAGTCAATAGCTCGTGTATTTTCACTGTACCATTGCTTAATAACAATAACACTTAAATATAAAATATATTTAAATCATAATTCAAAAGTGTAATGCACTTCCGGGGTCCAACACTAACGCCGAGCTATATTAGGGCTCAGAAAGCCAGGGGCATTGCCGGATCACCATTGGCTCAGATCCCCCCCCCCCCCACACACACACACACACACACACTTTTCCCGGAATCAAGGTCAAAACGCCAAATCTGCAAATGTAAATTAAAAAAATAAGATTTATTATTTATTTTCATATGTGGAGTGAAGCAAAACAAAGTATGGCCAAAATTTACTTGGGAAGGGGGTATTTTTGTAATATTTGTATACATTGCAGATATATTCACATACGTGTTGTATTATACCCTGCCGCGTTTAGTGACTAATTATGAAATCGTCAATTTGGAGCCAGAGGGGCGCTATTTCGGTGTAAAATAATACGAGCAAATGCCCTTCTGCATGGCTCAAAATTGACGAAATGAAGTATTAAATCGATGAATGCCAGTTTGGAATGAAGACATACACCATCAATCAATAACCCTTTCTGAAAAAAGCCTGATATGTAACTTTCTGCTCGCACCCTGCTTTAGTTATATAATTATTAACATTATGAGATTGAGAGGAAAAGAGAAAAGTAAACTAGAATGTGAGAGAAAGGAGAAGGAAAATATCGATGAATTTTTATATTCAATTGTTCTCGAAAGCAGAAGTGTTTTAGGGGCAAATTTTTCTAGTCCTTATAATAAATCCACAGGAGCATCAAAATATATCAAAATGGTAAAGAATCACTATCCACCCAATTTTCAAAATTTCCCAAAACTTTGTATTACCTTTAATATAAAACTTGAACCAGAGGGATTATTTAAAAAAAACACTTATATAGGCCTACTTGAACGGAGTATTTATGCCCTTCTTACTATACTCATGGTCAAGGAATCCCTTCAAGGAAACCAGTCTGCACACAAAGACACTGATTTGACACTGTACTACTACTCTGGCTACCTCAAATCAGCTAAGTAGAGCATGTGCAGTATGCTCTCAGCCGTCAAACTCTCATGACATAAGCCTACTACAAGTAGGCCTGCAGTAAAGATAGTATATTATGTTTGCGAGATCATGTTTGGGGGACTTTCCCTATATTTTCACTTAGTAGGTCTAGACGGAATACGAGGTTTGTGTTATTTCATGTTATTTTGAACTCTCATGATCTTCCTTTTCTCAACCGGGAGCAGAGGTTACTTCTTCAGTTGATTTGGGATCAACAGAGTCTACAAAAGTCCCAGATAATTATTAAAAAGGCGTTGGCCTGACATACATGTGTCAAAAGTAGGGATTAGAAGATGCCATGAGCAAGAATATTCGTAATAAGGGTTTAATTTTGGATGAAATATTCAGAATTTTGAAGGTCTATTTTCTGAAGTGTACATTTAAAGAAAGTGTGTTGCTTTAGAACTTCCGCTTTAGATATTTAAATAACCCAACCCATGCACGTCTATCGTCATGATTGTATGGATGACTTTCACTCAAATCAATAACAACCCGTAAACATTCCTGAGATTTGCTTTCATAAGTAGCCCCTTTTGGATTAATTCCATTGAAATGTAAAACAAAATAGGTAAATTAACCTAAGGTTTGTTACCGGGTTTGAGAGAACCGAGAAGTAAATGATCACATTCTAAAAGTCATTGGTAAACTGTGCTAATAGAACAGTTCATAATTATATTCAAATGTAAGTTAAACGTGCTTTTCCTGGAATATTCATTACTAACGAATTTCTGAGACTTAAATAAAGGATTTTGTTCTTGCAATGTTGTCTTTGTTACGTGTATATTCCATACGTTTTGTTTGATATCAAAACTACCTATTTTCTGATTTCATTTTTTTTTGGACATATGGAAACGTTTGCTTGTATTTGTCTCATAAAAGAATTTGACCATAAACCGACTCCCACACGGTGTTGAGTGCTCAGGGGTCACAGGCCACTGGCTTCATTGGGCAGGTAGTTCCATTATGTGAATGGGTAAATAACTATTACAAAATGAGGGGACACATTGCATTGTACAATAGGGACACACATTGTTTTTATTGTGCAGAACATACTCTTTTATTGACTTACTTATTGCATGAAACTTTAAAACCAAAATGCATTTTGTATTCTAACAATTGGAGTACAAACAATAATAACAGGTGAATGAAATGCATAAACACCACAAACACCTGGGGAGGAAGCATTCATAAATTGCAATACATATAGTTGATAAATGACTCCGCATGAAACTATAAAACCAAAATGAAATTTGCGTTCTGGCAATTGGAGTACAAGATAGCAGGTGGATACAAACACCTGGGAAGCTAGGAAACATCCATAAATTTGAATAATTTAGTTGATAAACGACTCCTCATTTGGACGTTTGTTGGAAGCAGTGGATTCTTAAAGGTGAAATTCAAAGAAAATCACAAATATGTCAACTAATGTATCACTAGAAACTGGTAAGCTAACAGATGGCCATCGTACAAGATTGAGGTCAGCTACATATCGGGTGATTTATACGAATATAAATACAACCACCTCCATAGCAGCTGGGATATACGAGAGATTCGCCAGAAAAATAACGATGTTTTAATGACGTCACGACAGGGATCGACCAATACTGCCCAAGCAGACGACATCCCATAAAGAATGAACATAATTGCAAAGCTATTATTTGTCAAATTATAATGAGTTTAGTGTATATAAATGTACTGGCACGTCAAACCGATCAAAAGGGGACATGACCCGATTCTGATAACTAAAATCTTTTGCTTGTAAATACACAGGATAGGGGTTAATTAACAATCAAAGAAACCAGACTTTCAAATTGAAAAGCCCCCGGATTGATATTAAGGACGGCATTTGTTCCCTCTTAAAACGCCGAACATACCGCGGTGTCTGCAGCTGAATATACAATGGCGTCTTATTTTGTTTACAAGCGACATATTCCTTTATTTTTGTTTCGCTGCATTTGTCATCAAAATAAAACCATGCGCGGGGTTTAGAGTGAAGCAATAGATTATACATTTAGCCTGACGGTAGTGAAGTAAGAGAAAGAACTCAAGAGAAGATGAAAACACAGGCATTGAAAATGTGTGAGATGTCATGGGACATCGTCTGCTTGTGTAAATCATGTCCCTGCTGTGATCTCACACATCTCAGCAGCGTTCGGAGAGCTATTCAGGTGCTATGCCGGGGCTGTATTTAAGCGTTTTGTAATTTATAATAATCATTACTTCGAATGTTTCCAAGCATTGAATTTTGATAACTTTGTCGAATCAAGTTTCAACTTTGCAATAATGAAAATAAAGCTAGATTTAAAATCAATGAATATCTACTTTAACAACACGAACCCATTTAACAGAATGTCGGAACGTAAATTAAATTTGGCGCGGTTGGAAAATGCATCTTTCTACCTTGCGAATTTAATGGTACGATCCGGTAAATTGAAACAGTAAAATGGCTCTTATTTTAAATTTACTCATTAAATAAAACCCAAAACTTCAGTGATATCAAAAAAAAAAAAAGTTATATCTTACTAATAATTAAAAAAAATATGTATAAACATTGTGAAAGTTTCGAATTTTACGATAAAAGACACCGATTTAGCGAAGATGACGTCATTAGTGCGCTTGCATCAGGGAATTCAAGGTCAAAAGGTCAATTCAGACGCTGATAAGTTATTGGTCGAGCCTTTTTGTTTCCTTTATTCCGACAAAATTATACAATCAATCAAAACAAGTTTAATACCAGAAGAAAGCTAACGATTAGTATTTTCATTAACCGCTTGCCCCAAAGTCGCTTGACCACATTGAAACGAGTGAGAGCTTGCGAGAGCGGCCGAAGTGTGATTGAAACTCGCTGTTTGCTCTCCTCCAACGCAAAAAGAGACGATATTGTGCTTGATAAATGTATTTTTTCCGACAAAAGTACAGAACATTTGCATATGGTCTTTTTATATTATACTTTATGAAATGTTACCCGAGTGACTGCCGGGCGCCCCAATGCTGGAAAGAAACGCACATTTTAGACAACTTCACTTTTTCATTGAAAAATCCTTATTTGTTCTATGCACGCAAGTCAGATTGAGCGGATGATACAACGTTTCCATATGGGGTGGGGATAGGGGTAGAAAGTAAGTTTTACTGTAACAAAATAAGTTTAGCTCTCAATAAACCAGTCCTTAAATGGCTTAAAATTGGATGTATTATTCTACAACATTAATGGCGACCCTGAAACTTGATAAATGCCTGCCCAATAAAACATTAACTTTGTTATCCAACTGCACACTCACTATTTAGATTTTATAGCAGGTGCAACATGTAATATCTAGGCTCTCGGTGAAGAAGTTATGCCTGCATCTCAAAACACTAATCAAGAGCTTCATTGAGATGAAACACTAATATCATAATTGTTTGACAATGGATAATGTTGAGACAAGGAGTGCTTTAAAGAGTAAAGAGCTCTTTACGTTGCATGTTTAAATATGTATATTAAGCTGTGAAACATTGAATAAAACACAATTCAACGACATTGATATGTAAAAGATAAGTTTTACCTTTATTTTCAGATAAAATCCTCTGAATATCTGACTAAATATTTGATGATATATCATATCTTCAACGAGAACACGCAATCTTATAATTTGTGTCTACAAACATATATATCTTTATTCCGAATAGTAGCCATAACAACATGAACAAGAAGTGAATGCTTAAACTCAGGTCCATGAAACAGTGAAGTAAGCAACACACGTATGTCATTGGCAGAGCCGTCATCACTGCATGCCAAGTCTGTTACAGACATCGTCGGTCATGACGCTCACTTTCTGTCTATTATCTGCTATTCTTAAAAAGCTGGTACTGCTGATTTCATTTTTGTTTGCCCATTTGTTCAGGGTTTGCAAATATGTATGGCTTTGCCTTCCCTTGCTTCTCTTTCCAGCAATCTTCCCGTTAATATTGTTTTTATCTAGATTATCTTTTGAGTATAATGTGACCAAGACGGTGCAGCAGATAGTACATGAAGACATTTTATAAAATAGATAACATATTTTGTAAACTCTCATCGGTTATAAACTAGTAGATTCTATGCATGCATTTTTAGACATTATTAGCCAATTTAAGGACAAAAATAGAAGAAACTTTTTAAAGATAACAGCAATTCTAACTGTACCATTTCTGCGTTATGATTGGTAATATTTATATCTCACCACTCATTGATTTACTAGGGCATTATTCCTTTTCCCATAGCCTTAATTGTAACAGAAAAAAATGATAACAAGAATCAAAATTTTGATTTCAGTATCCATTCAAGTTGACATCATCAATAATATGTACCTCAGCGACCTCTAATCTGATTTGCGCAATTTGACAGAAAACTATTTTGACAATATGATGTTAAACATGCACATAATATACAGAATTTTATGTACATAATATCAGTCTCTATCTCCATGACTTTTTCTAAATCCTCTTGCTTAAACAATCTTTTCCACAACCCCATCTTATGTCAATTCTAATATTTGTTAATGTTCTTTTCTTTGTATATGACATTTTTGTGTAATTCTTGTTTATTTCACTTCTCATATGATTCATTAATTTTTCATTTATTTCCCATATGGCCAAAAATACTTGGCCACGCTGCATAGAATACGTACAATATGATTTCTATAAACTTTCATTTTCATTATAAAATCCATTGTACATATATACAAATAATACTTTGATTTTAGTTTTCTGAATGGGATCTATTCTGTGAATGAATTTATAACATCAATGTCTTTCCACATAATGATAATGTGGAGATTTGTGGACATGTAGATTCACATTCCTGTAACATCTCAACTAGAAATCATCACATCTATGTTTAAATCTTTCTACAACATCTCCCAAACCCTCAACAACTCAACATACTTCATTTATAAGATCCCTCAGTCTAATTTGATTTAGTTATGGCAGCAATACAAGTAGGATTAATGGAACATGTTTGCTACGTGGATTAATCACCTTTCTTGTAATATTATGTTGGCTCATATAGAATTGCCTAAAAACTTTGTAACTGAGTTATTTCATTAACATTGGTAATTGATGAACCATGTATCATGCTTAATACGATCATTGCTACTCTTATTTAGAATGACGCCGTGGGAAGAGGGAACTACATAGAGTAACAGGAATTTTTAGAAGATAGGAGCAGCAAATGAGTCAAGGTGCATTCATAGTACCATACCGGCTACTCTTGTATAGAGTACAAGAATTAAAGCATATGCATGATAACTTTTAAAACACATAAAACCACTATCGTAATGCAGCACAGCTGACATGTACAAGCATTCTCTTGCAGCATGAGTTAATTCAAAAAGTAATTTCAAGATGTAACAAATTTGTACTTCAATTGCACATAGTCTTCTACATGGCATCATGACATACAGTTTAGAGATGTTAAAGACTTTCAAAGATTTTTTTTGGGGTCTGCTTAAAGTTTCTTCTCTTATCACATCTATGAACACTCAGGTCTACCAAATCACTTATATAACATCATTGAAATTTTGTCAATGTTTAGATTCCAGGGCAATGGCATATAGCTACAGGGTGCATGGGGCACATGCATCCCCCGACCCACATTCACTAGTGGTAAATGAAAAGAAAGAAAAGGCCAGAAAAAAAGGGAAAAGGGAAAAGAGGATAAAAAAAGAAAAGAAGATTCCTCAAATAATGGACCCTCCTTATAACTAGCCTTGTAAATTCACAATTAATTTCTGAGTGAGAATGCTCCCCCCCCCCCCCCCCCCTCTCGATAGATTAACTCACACTATGCCACAGTGCCAGGGATGTCATTAAATCCAAAGCTAGCCTCTGTCACTGGTACTTTTTGGAAGATGAACGGAAGTGAACCCCAACTCTTGTTAGTCTTGGTCTTGCTTGCTTTGCTTCTGAGTCTTAATGACTTGATGGAGAATGCAAGTAGCATCCGGTTATTGCACTTTAAAATGCTACCAAGCTTGGTGTCACATCGCTCATCCGCACATCTGTAAGACAAAAATGTGAAAACTTTAGAGATAAGATGAAATTACCAGTACCTTAACTACATAATGGAAATAAGAAATATTAAACAAATAGGGAAACCGAAGATACATCTATAATGGAACATGATTTCGGAACATGATTTACATGGAATACCGATCCCAAGTATTAATCAGAGCCTGAGAAACACCCCCAAATCCCTGCTACGTATATAGAGTCCACCCTGGGCAAACTGCTAGGTATTTCCTCCCAAAGACAGTTATCATTTCAAGTCATCACAGTACCGTTTCCCAGTATTGGTGAACAAGATGTTTGATGCCGTAAGCAGGGTACCCAGGGTCTGGGAAGAACCTGATGGCCCCCATGGTATTATTATTATTATTATTATTTATTCGGCATTTCAAAATACAAGAACAATACAGAGTAATATGCAAATTACAGCAATTACAGGAACATATATATATATACATGATAAAGAAAGGACCTGAATCAGAGATGATGGGGCTGCCTGGGTTTAGAAAAGGTTAACTAAATTACCATGACCCACAGGTCTTCCTTCCCACACCCCTTCAACTCCATCCAGGTCAGGATAAGAAAATCCAAAGAAAACATATTATATAAATTAACAGTGTATAACTGGAAACTGGCAACACACTTGGTGTAATAAATGTAACATGAATGTCTCAAGCAATATAACATTCAAACTGATCATTTAAACATGTATAATAATTCAAATATATGATTGAATTATAAACAGATTGACAAAACTTACCAATAATTATTATCTAATTTGTCTGCCATCGACTGTACTTAGTAATTCAATTAATTCGTAAAAAGAGTCGGATTTCATTATTAATTAATTAAAAAACAACTATTAGACAATGATTCTTAAATAGTTGTGGAGACAAATACATAGTGAGACTATAATAATTGAGATCAAGAATATCCTTATATTTATACAAAATAAAAATTATGAGTTAAATTAATTACATGTTCAGAGTATGACATAGACCAGAATCGAATGACCAAATGAAAAAGAAAGTAAAGAAAGTAATGCCAGATGACATCAAGAATGTCAAGATCAAGAATATCCTTGCAATTATACAAATAAAATTATGAGTTGCATTAATAACATAGAGTAAGGACAAGGGCAAGAACCGAATGACCTAATGAAAGTGAAAGTAATGTCAGATGGGTATACTAAACAAAATCATGTCAGCTGTTAGGTGGTATAGAAAAGATTGTAATGAAATTTAAAGAACAGAGAAAATTTCCTGACGAAGAAGAGTGAGAAGCTTTGAAATATTTCCAGAAACAATTTCGTCTTTGACATGTGAGGGAAGACTCTCCCAAATAATGGGAAATCTGTGAACTGCAGTTTGGTGAAGACGTTCGGTTCTTGCCCTGAGGTGTTGGAATAAAATGGTATGTTCACTCTGGCGTGGTCTTATGGCTACATTCTCATTCCCTGCTTCACAACACACGATACCGTAGAGAGTTTTAATTACGAAGGAAATCAAGAGATATTTCCTTCTTGATTCCAGGGTAAACCATGCAAGGTTTTGGAGACGTTGTGGATAAGGCATTTCTTGACGTCTTTGTTTCAAAATCAGTCGTGTTGCCCTCCTCTGAACTCGTTCCAAGGCTTCCACATGTTTTCTTGTGTAAACATACCAGGATGGAACTCCATATTCCAAGATAGGCAACACGAGTGATTTGTACAAACATAACAATGCCTGCTGGGACACGCCCCTACCCAACCTTGAAATGAGACCAAGCATTCTGTCTGCCTTCTTAATTACATTATTAACTTGATCATCCCATGTCAGGCTGGAATTGAGGGTAATTCCAAGGTACTTGATTGAATTCACTTGTTCAATTGTGTTATCATCAATGGTGTACTTTGTCTTTTCGACATTTCTCTTACGAGGGGCAATTCTGAGAACTTTGGTTTTCGTAGCATTAAGTTGCATTTTGTTAATGCTGCACCAGTTTATGACATGAGTAATGTCTGCTTGGAGCATTTGCATATCAGTCTCATTTCTAATTATGTGGTACAGAAGCGTGTCGTCAGCAAAAAGCATACATTTCGATTGGACTACATGGGTGATATCATTAACGAACAAATTGAATAGCCGTGGTCCTAATACACTTCCCTGAGGTATTCCCGAGGTCACTATTGACCAATCAGACCGTGATCCTCGGAACTGGACAGTTTGTTCCCTCCCACAAACAAAAGAACTAACCCATTCCCAAACATTAATTGAATGTTATATTTCTTAGCTAATTTATTGAGGAGAAGATCATGGGGCATGCGATCAAAGGCTTTGCTAAAATCCAAGAAAATAGCATCAATTAGAGGGGTGGGTGTTACATCAAGGGACGAAAACCAGTCATGTGTGATGTTGAGTACTTGTGTAACACATGATCGTTTAGGTGTGAATCCGTTTAGGTGTGAAATACAGAGATCGATTCTCACAATGCTACAGCAAAAGCACAAACCTGATTTCTTTCTTGGCATGTTCAACGGATGACCAGTGTCCTGGATCTTGACCTACTCCTGAAGCCACAATCCTGATCTTGCTGAAGATCTGACGATGGATGACCACATGATGACCACCAGGTACAATCCTGATATCCGCTGAATGGCAAACTAGAGCATCACAATGCTTGCAATGATAACTGTGGTTGCACTCATCAAATGGTTTGGGTCGCTGTTGGTTGAAGATCTGTACATTGCGATGTTGCTGGTATTCAGCAGTCTGTGAAAAATAGATCAAAAGTTATTGCAGTGTTTGTCAAGGTTATTATACAAAATGTAATCTTAATGATGTGCATTCACAGGTGATGATATACTGCATGTACCACTTCATTATAGTAGACCCAGATTCCAATTCTTATTGGTTTTAAATGTGTTGATTACCAACAAGTTGTACATAAATTATCAAAAACTTGTACTTTTGTGTTTCACCTTTGATTATACAGTGAAATGAATCATAAAGAAACGATATCCGAAAAAAAAAATTAGGAGGAAGCTACCTACATCAAATAAGTTCCACTCAATAGATACATTAATGAGAAATAGAGTATTCTTGATATACACTAGCATCAGAGAGGGTTTGTCCTACACAAAATACTTACTGAATAAATTTAAGCAGGTAATTACATATAGTATATTATTGCTGATATTTTTGTGTTTCAAATACCTGTACATCCCTGTCAGTGCGTTTTTGTAATGAGAAATTTGATCAGAATTTCACAATCAAAATTATAATTGCTTTCACTAGCTTACCCCAAGTATCATCTGCTCAATAGAAAGTGATGAAACTGCATCAGTAGCTTGCTGCATGATCTGTTCCTGTTCTTTACTAAGTTTATCTTTCCCATCCAGTCCTCTGTAATCATGAACTACCAGATCAAAACGACCTCCTGGTTTACGCGTTCGACCTTCAAAAGTAAGATTTAAAATGCAATATGAATACAGGCATGGATCCATTGAGCACAATTATAGCAGTACAGTAATAATAACATAATACTAATTTATTCTCTTAAAGAAGAAGTCTATTGTTGCATCAATTTTGCCTTACTGAACAGAGAACGATGAGAGAAACAGGTTTGAGGAAAATTTGATAAAGGATAACAAAATTATGAAATTTAGAAAATGTTGATCAATTAAACATTAATTTAGGAACTCGCAAGTAACAACAAGAAATATACCTCTGGCTTGAATACGTGCAACAGCATCAGTGATGTAGTTGTACCTGTAGACAAAGTTGCATGCTGGGATATCAATGCCTTGTTGAATGACCGAGGTTGCTATGAGCAGCTTGTGCACACCATTACGAAAGTTGTCTAGGACATCTGTCTGATGACGTAAGTTCATGCCTTTTAACAAAAAGATATGAAATTACATTTTATACTGTTCTGAAAATAAACTTTCCAAATATTTCCATCTAAGGTTCAAACTGCGCAGTATATCGATCAGTCATTCAAGCACATTATAATTGTGAGTATTTGTCTTCCTTTAATAGCAGAAAGTTAGTTTTATACATCTGTAGTCAATTCCTTTTCAAGCAGAATGAACATTGAATTAAAAATTTGTTTGCAAGTTTTTGCTAAATATAAAGAAAGAATAGATTTACAGTTGATTTGTAGGATAGGCCCTGTGAATACAGTCCTTGAGTTAATGATGATTAAATATATATGAACCACTACGATTTAGAACATGTTCAATAAATCTTCTTATTCCTCCACTGGGCGTTGAAGATAAACAGCACCGAACGGCCCGGTGTGAAGGTATTACAAAACAAGAATGTAAGCTTTGTACATTACTTTCAGTATGGGCTTATCATGGCAACCAGAAGCACACGTTGTATGGATTTGAAGAATAAAGTGGAGAGCAACTAGTAATGGAATGAGATCCAGACTGATTAAGACAATTTAAGGCTTTGGGAGAAGGGTGAGGTTTGTAAAGGCCTGTGTGCTGATATTGTCAAGGGCAACTGGTATTTCTACATCTTTATTTTATTGGGTAGCAGTCATTACAAAGATGGACCGTAATTTATGCAGGAAACAGCATGCAGGAGACATTAGAGATCGCAGGATAGTAGCTGTGACTCACTGTAAATGGCACACACAACCTTTGATGAGGCAGGTAAGTATATACACACCTGGGTTTCTACAGCCAACTAACACCTCTGGATGAAGATCTTTGAGGGAATCTGTCTCCATGACCCATTTCTGGAGAGCCCATGTAGATGCGATGGTCTGAGTGAAGAGGATAGCCCGGAATGGACCATTATTCTCCTGGGTCCGACATGTCACTATGTCTCTTTCTATAAGGTTCTGAAGCTCATCAAGTGCTGGGTTATTTGGTGATTTAGGACTCATTGAAATTCTCTCCAGTTCTTGTTGCTTTTCTGTTTTGAGTAAAGAATATAGCAGAGTGAAGTTTTTATATTATAGTAGCCCGGTGATATGGAGTAGCTAGGTCAGCATTTTTCAACCTTTTTGAAATCATGGCACCCTCTAAAAAAAAAAAGGTTTAGTGTCACAAATCCTTACACAAAATTGATTTTGCATCGTATGGCACTTGTTAAGTGCCATATATGAGCATAGGTATGGGCACATTTGTTTCTAAATTTTGTAATGAAGAACAGAAAATAAACTTATACCTCGATCTCTACTGCAATCTGGAATTTGCAGTAGCTTTCTTCTTTTACTTTCATAAAATTTTCTCACTCCCTTTATGTCAAAATAATTATCGGAAAGATATTGGCTTGAATGAATTTACTGGTACGCGGTAGGTGTATAACTCAACACATTGAATTTATGAAATCAATTAATGAAAAGATAACACTTCATCTACTATCAAATTCAAGAACTCATGGCTTGTTGAATGATAGCTCTCAGACATTCTATTAGAACAAAATGTAAGCTTACCTTGGAATGTCCGAATGAGTATTTTCTCTGTGTTCGTGGTGACAGCTTTACTGCTCTTTTCTTTGATGAACTCTTGGAGACATTGTAAAGCATCCTTGGTCCGAGCTGTTTCATGGATGGCTAGAGCACTACTGTATTCCTAAAAAAGGTTTAAGAATGGCCTTCAATTTTTTCTCAGAAAATAATAATAGTAATATTAAAGGTACTATGTCCCTTTTGCAGCCAACCTCAAATTCTGTAGAACTTTGCAGGAATTATGAATATGTCATGTATGTCCTATCTGTGAAATTTAAACGTGAGCAGTGTCCTCATATTTAAACTATGCAAGGAAACCCGTTTACTTGCTATACTTCACTGTCAGACACTATTGAGTGACTGACTGGCCTTTTTTCTTCTTTGGTACATGAAAAGAGTTGTAAAGGGTACATGAGCATTTGTCTACATCAATAACCCACTTCTTGTGATGGCCAAGATTAATCTGATTGAATCTTTGCGCAGCATAAAACGTATGACCATTCGGTACAATTGTCTGAAAATCAAAACTATTACTTTTGGGCTCTATAGCCCTAAAGTCGATTTGACAACTTATAGTCATTATTTTCCCACTTGAAGACATTTTCAAGCCCCACCTTTTTAGGGAAGTTCTAAATTAGTATTATCTTTGAACTGCAGTTGGAATTTAACTTTTTCATTTTTTTTTGGCCTGCAAATGGGACATAGTACCTTTAACATTGATGTAGCGCTAAATACAGATGTTTCTAAGAGCTGTACTATGATAACCTCAGCATCAGCCAAACTAATAATTACATAATAGAGTCATTCACAATCCAACATATGCGACAGCTATAGATGCACTACAAGATCAAAATAAATGACATCATAACATCAATCATTTCTGATCTTTCAGTTAACATTTCTTGTGTTCTGTTCTTTCATATGTATGATTTTTAAGATAACTTAGAGTTCTATTTCATCTGCTTCATATGTTTCAGGGGGGTAATATATAGAGGTCATTATAATTACATTGAAACTATTAGCAATATTATAATGTAGACTGAAAATTATATGTCTTGCAAAACTTAAGTTTGGAAGCCAATTGACATCATTTTTTTGCAAATATATACAGTCAGAGCTGATTATTTCACAGATATTACAGACTGAAGGAGGTTTTCCATCAGTCTGGAATAATAATGAATAAATAAATGATAAATAAAAACTTTACTTAGGAAGCGCTTACCATCTAAGTCTCTAAGCGCTATAAAACACGAAAGAAAAATGATGTTGGCGGTGGGATATAAACCAGGAAGCATGTGAAGGTGCATAGTGTTATGACATGTGGACAAGTGTTCTGACTGTATATTTCACAGATGTTATAGACTGAAGGAGGTTTTCCATCAGTCCGAAAGATTAATGATGTCAGCGGTGGGATATATAAACCAGGATGCATGCATGTAGAGGTGCATGGTGTAATGACATGTGGACAAGTGTTCTGACTGTATATTTCAAAGATATTATAGACTAAAGGAGGTTTTCAATCAGTCTGGAAGATTAATGATGTCAGCAGTGGGATATAAACCAGGATGCATGTAGAGGTGCATGATGTTATGTGTGGACAAGTGTTCTGACTGTATATTTCACAGATATTACAGACTAAAGGAGGTTTTCCATCAGTCCGGAAGATTATTGATGTCAGCGGTGGGATATAAACCAGGATGCATGTAGAGGTGCGTGGTGTTATGACATGTGGACAAGTGTTCTGACTGTATATTTCACAGATGTTACAGACTGAAGGAGGTTTTCCATCAGTCCGGAAGATTATTGATATCAGTGGTGGGATATAAACCAGGATGCATGTAGAGGTGCATGGTGTTATGACATGTGGACTAATGTTCTCACTGTATATTTCACAGATGTTACAGACTAAAGGAGGTTTTCCATCAATCCGAAAGATTAATGATGTCAGCGCGGATAAAAACCAGGATTCATGTAGAGGTGCATGGTGTTATGACATATGTGGACAAGTGTTCTGACTGTATATTTCACAGATATTACACACTAAAGGAGATTACACACTAAAGGAAATTTTTCATCAGTCCGGGAGATTAATGATGTCAGCGGTGGGATATAAACCAGCATGCATGTGAAGGTGCATGGTGTTATGATATTTGGACAAGTGTTTTGACTGTGGATGAAAATTAAGGTTCAAGATTCAAGCCCCAGCCGTGGCATTACTGTCCTTTGATAAAATAGTAACCTAAATTTTCCAGTCTCAAACTTATTGAGATCAATAGGAGCCATGCAAAGTAATATTTGTAGAAACTTGGAGCTTTGAATGAAGTGACTACCTTTAGATACTGTGCACATGTCATTAAACCAAGCTGTAAATCCTTAGATTGAGTATTCTCTGCTATCTCCTTCTTCAACTTGCACAGAACATGGCTGAAGTTCTCTCTGGAATGGTTACTGCTTCGTAGACTGGAAAGCTTCTCAACCGTAGTGTTGAGAACAGCGCTTCCTGTAATAAAATGATTCAAACAAAGATAACATAATTGACCTCTCTACCTAAGTAGAGAACAACTCTTCGCAGAGTCATCTAAAAGCATGTTCATTGTGCCAACAGTTAGCCAGAGTTTTCATTTACTTCACAATTCAATTTATATAAAAATGATGTTAAAAATACGTGGAAGATGATTAATAATGTCCTGAAAAGTAAAAACTAAGACAATACACATTGAGAGTGTTATTGACCATTCTACTTGCATATTTACCATTCTACTTGAACTAAAACATCATAAATATGTGAACACAGTGCATCCACTAAAACAAATCAGACACTTTACAGACCATTCATCACTATCAAGTGAATTTGAGGAGTATCTTCTTGGACCTACCTGTGCTTGAGTTGATATACTTGAAGACCTGATACATGAGATCCTGTATTTCTTCTGCAAATAAATCCTCGGTTCTGCTTGTCACTACATGCAATCCTGATAATGAAATGGGTCTTTAGATTATGATCGTTAAGAAAAAATAACCTAAGATTATATATACTAATTATGTATATCATACAAGTACCATAGACTCCAAAATAAATGAGATGTATATGAAGCTCCACTACCACGTTGACATTTAAACCGGTATTATTTCCAAAGCTCACGTTCGCTTTAAATCTGCAATTGAAATATACGAAATTGAACATGGAGAAAATTTATGATATATTGTGCATATCTCATGTTTCTTTTATGTGTATCCATGTATCATACAATCAGCTAATAATAATAATAATAATAATAATGTAACTTATATCGCGCCAAATCCACTCTGTGGATTGCTCAAGGCGCGTGTAAACAGGAAAAACTAATGAGGAAAGCCTTCTACTGAAACTTGGTTCCTTTTGGTGATCAGTAAAGCATCAATTGGCATCAGCTGGTGATTTCTTTTCTTCTGTTATTGCTCTTTTTGTCTGTGTGTGCGTGTGTATGTTCTTAGTTATTGTTATACTCCTTTATGTTCCTGGAAATGAAAGAAGACAAAATAAACATTAAAATAAAGTATTCTATGAAAGATTTTAATTTTGACAAAACAAAGAGGGATAAGGTCATTCTTACCTTCTTCAGGCTTGTTGACAACCTTTTCCAAGCTCTCTTTATGTTTCTTAACGGTAGATAGCTTCACTACATCCATGTTAGCACACATCTTGAGCATGTATTGAATGGCATTCTTGTCAGAACGTGCGTTACCTACTCCTAGAGATGCTGTCATGCCAAGAATCTAATACAGAATAATAAAATCAATACAATAATCATAAGCATAACCAAATATTAAGAAATACATAACATTTAATCAACACAATACCACCATTTTCTGCCATTGAAGCAACCATGTGATACTTCATTTAAACTCAGGATGGTAATTCACAGAGTTTGAACAAAAATCACTTTCTTCAATGTACATTATTGTGAATATTTTAAGAAATATGAAGTAAATGAGGGCAATTCAAAAAGTCCATTTTCAAATACATCACTGATATTACATATTGTTTAAAGTGCTAAACAAACCAAAGATGTAAGTTTTTAACCTGATATTTAAATTTTCTTTGACTTATCTGCTGCCGGATTAACCTACCTGAGGAAGTGGTTTCTTATTCTTCAGTTTTTGCTCCATGTACTTTGCCATTATAGCATTGTATTGACTATCTTTCTGAAATGACAAAAAATTACAACAATCCTGCAGTGATAAACTGTATATAAAAACATTATTTAAAAGGGTGAAATATTGTTCATAAACAATTAGATTTCCTATTATTTGGAAAACAGCAGTTAGGATAACAATAACCAAGAGAAATGTGACTTGAGTTGATCTTTTTTCTTCTCCAAATAGCAAATGAAATGCTAATGTATGGGGCATGCAGCTCCCTTAATTTTCTGGTTTCTCTTCCCTTTTAAATGAATATTGTAACATGGACTTTATTCCAGTACATGCCAAATGGAATGATATAGACACAAGTTATGATCTATTAATCAAATATACCATGCACTATGATTCATTACTTCTATGGCACTAAACTTCTGGGAATCTGGACCACTCCAAGTATTTGTGAGAGTTTCTACCACGTGGCAATTTTCTAATTTTATACCTTTGTCTCGTGGCACTCATCAAAGACGATGATTCCAATTTGGTTGAATGACACCTGTCCCTTGGTCAAGGCATCTACAAGTATCTGTGCTGTTAGAACCACTACATCGTTCTTCCTCAAGACTTGATCCATAGGAAGGCGTGTTATTTGAGGCTGGCCATGATCACCACATATATAGGCCACATCGTTGATGTATTTCTTGAACACTGTACTCTGCTGGTGGACAAGAGGTACCTGTTACAAAATGATGCATTTTAAATTATTAGTATGACAGTAATTATATATATATCCATTTCTGTACATTTAACTGTAGCTTAATCATATGCTGAATTTAATACTATCCCATCTGTATACTTAATATTGTTGGATCTCGATCAAAGATTTTTGGATTTGTCCAAATTATAAATTCATATTACAATTATTACTATTACTATTACCATTTAGTATAACTTCTACGGTCTTTACACATTATTTGGTATTCATGCAGACAAGGATTAAAAATTACAGGGGGGATTGTTGATCCCTAAACACCCTCCCCCCCACCCCCCCCCCCCCCCCCCCCCCCACCACTCCTGAGAGAACCTGGAGAGGGATGGTAGTATTCAAAAGATCATATTCCCAGGGGGGAATGTGGAAAACAAATTAATTCTGCTTCTCCTCCCCCTCTCCCCACCCCAAAACTGTGTCTTTATGTAAATTTTGATAGACAGAGGTGCAACAAAAAATGGGACAAGAAAAATGGGAAAAGAAAAATAGAAAATCCCTTTTTTTCTCACTTTTTTCATACACAATAGTAATGTCTTTGTCAATAAGTAGGTTCTGATGCATATGGAGGAGGAATGACACCTCATTGATCTGATTACCTGGTTTACAACAAAGATGACCTTTTTCCCTGGTGATTTCCTGAGGACCTCCTGAGCTACAGCCACAGCAACATATGTCTTCCCTGAACCAGTAGGAGCTACTACACATGTATTATGGCCCTGAAGAGCAGGCTCGGCCAGTTCTACTTGGTAGTCTTCAAGTCTCAAGGTTTCCAGATGACCAATAGATGGACGGATATCTGGAAATGCCCAAAAATATTCATCACACAATTAACTGATTATGTACATGTATGTCTTTTAGCTAAAGCATCTCTCTCTTTCTGAACCTATAACATGCAAAGCTAAAGATGTCACATGCATTAACTAATATTTTTCTTCATACATTTTGTGAAATAAACAAAAATTCACTTTTACTGTTATTAATAATAAATGAATAAATTCTGTGAACAAGAATAAATCTATGTATAACTATTTTATTTCAAAGCATGTGATGTTTCATGAGCACTCATTAAAGAATATCTAATTATCAAGGTTTAATTGTTAACTTATTTTTATCCATGATTGGACATGTTTTGGTTCCTTTTTACAAGAATCAAGCTTTCTGTTGGTGACTTTATGATCTTAAAATGACATCAAGACCTATAACATTTACCTGTTAGTCTGTCAGCACCGGGTGCTCCTATCCTTGGTTGCATGGCAGCTCCTGTTTTATTGACCCATCCTGCAACACCTACATCTACACTAGGATCTTAAAGATAAGATTGGAGATCTTTAATGATGACATTGACTGTAAAGTCCTGTTATAAATTCATCAAACTTACAGTAGTACCAATTTGTAGCTACATTTAAAAGCGCAAACGATCCATAAATATAAATGTAATTCACATCATCATAATTCCTAAAAATGTGATCGATTATAATGATTTGGAATTGTAAGATGATGATGTAAACAAACTGATGATGATGGTGATGGTGATGATGATGATGATGATGATAATACAACAAATGGAATAATATTAATGATAATAACAAAGATAATAATAAAAACAATAATAACACTTTTTATGAATAAAAATAATAATGATAATATGCCATTCTTGTATAGCAAGTATTATGATACAAACCAACAGAAGATATGATGATAAAAATAAATTATCAAAGCTTCATAATCTCCTATCTGAGGAATGATTGATTAACATTAATAATGACATAATTTCCAAACCATTTTGGAAGTGAATAGGAATACAAAACGTCAAATGCACTATACAAGAGTAGAATATTATTTTAATTAAAGTGTTAACATTTAACAAGAAAATATATCTCTGTTATCTAATTACCTGGTGTACGATCAACATTCATTTGATCAAGATAATCTGTTAAACCAGTACTCCTTGGCTCACTGGGCTCTGGATTCAAATAGAATGAAACATGTTGAATAGTATATCCTGGTAAATTTGAAGTTCATAAGAGCACTGAGTGATGATTAGTCCACTAAGCATCTTTCAGGAAACCTGACTTTCATTTGAACAATGGAAGGGATTCCTTGTTTTAAATATTTACATTATTTACTTTATTTATTCCTAAAACCATGAGAAGGCAAGTATTGATGACAACCATAACAGCACAAAGTTGTGTAATAGAATGCAGAATGTTGGCAATATCTAAATGTTTGTCAAGTTAAGATTATGATGGATTTTGGTCTAGTTTTCAACAAAAAAAATCACCAGAGATTCTAACCTTCAACAAAATTCAGTTTTTCATTCAATATTGATAACTACTGATTATTTCATGATAGTTCTGAAGGAACAATCACAATTCACAAATCACAAAGTCAGAACACTAATCCAATTTATTAAAGAAAAAAATATTGATTTTGAAAATTGTGTACATTTTTCTCAGTAAGGAAACTCTGCAATATGTTGAAAATTTCTCAAGAAAGTACATAGAATGTGATTTACTTTCTGACCCCGATCCTGATCCATCGAATTTGCTGTCTTTCTTGACGGGCATGTAGTAATCGGACTGTGACATGGCTGATGAAACCATACTGACTTCATCAGTTAGATCACTCTGGATGTCCATGTTCTTTGTATAGCTTGCTGAACTCTCTGAAGGTGTACAGACTTCTACTGTCCTTAGAAGACTCTTCTTGTCAAAATCATCATCACCTGAACAAATTCAAGAAGGAAGAAAACGACACTCCTTTCAACAGGTCAAGTCTAAATTAAATGGTCAATATGACTTACAAATGTGGTGGCATGGCCCTACAATACAAAAACTTGCAGAAGGAAATGAATTGTAAAACTTAAGATCACTTTAAGAGAAATTTAAAAACAAAACTAATAACAAGTGTTGTCCCTTGAATATCTTTTGATCTGCTTTATTGTAAGCATTTCAGGGTAAGTTTGTTGTTACATTTAATCTATTTATACTAAACGCACCATGTGGTAGAAATGTTGCACATAATAAATGTCTATATTATCATCATGATCATTATGTTTATTATTATTAGATGAAAGAGATAAAAGGAGAAGCACGAAGCTAATACAGACTACAACAGAACCCCCACCTGATTTGCTCCTGAATATACTCCAACTGAATGAGAGAATTTCATAAGAAATTCAAACTGCAGTATACCCCTATGTAATCATCATTTATTTTAACTGCAGCAGTTTTGATACATCATTTCTGAGCAAGGCTTTAGTATCATTCAATTTGCTAATCAATTTTTCTTCAAGATTGCTGATACAGAATTAATTTATTGGATTCATGATCGGTTGAAATTGTATACATGCATTTCCATAAAAGACTTATTATGTTGCAGAACAGACGTTTGTATTAGTTACCTGTAACTAGCACATCAGCAGCCTTGTGATGACCAAGTTCCTTTAAGATGGTATAAAGCTTGGATCTCACATCTGTTCCCGGTCTTTGAACATCCCTCCAATGATGAAGGGACATTACAGTTGCTCTGAATACATCATCCCTACACTCTTTCAGAGATTTATTGATCTCAAGGATAGGAAAGTTCAGCTTCCTTCCAAGCTTGAAGAAATCTTTTTCCAGAGTGAACTCTTCAGCAAGCGAGAGAAGTTCATCATCGGATAGTACGCTTCTTTTTGCCATGGTGTTGAATCTGAAAAAAGCAAACAAAAAATTAAATTTTACTGCTTTCATATGACCTACCACATCAACGAGACATAACAATTTCTAATTTCTCCTCATTTCAATCCTTCAATTCAGCAATTGTAATTGCTGTATAATTGCAATAGTGCATCTACTTCTGAATAGTATGTGTCAAACACGTTGAACATCTACATCGACTCACCCACACTTTTTAAACAAATGGTCCTATATTAACGGGGAATCCCCAAAACACATTGCAATATTGCATTATTTCTGGTATCTGACATAGATGTTAGACATTTCTCTTTTGTCAATGACTTACAGTACTGTTTCTTTAATAAAGAGATCAAGTTAACCTGCTTATTCTTCTTCTTCTTTTTTTTTTCCTCTTCTTCTCATCATCATTATCATCATCAACACTACTACTATCGTATCATTATTATCATTATCATTATTATCATCATTATCATCAGTTTATCATTATTATTATTATCATTATTAATATCATTATTACCAGTAACATCAGTATTATCATTACTATCATTATCATAATTATCATCAGTTTTCTTTCTACTTATTATAATTATTATTATTGTTATCATAAATATGTTTTTTATCATCAGTATTACAATTATTATTATCATTTTTATCGTCATAATTATTTCAGCAAACAGTGCCCCAATTAGAAATGTTGTATCAAAATAAATTCACCTCTAGCTATCATCCTTCTACAATTGGTATCTGGAATCAACAGGGAAATAAGAAATTGCCCCAAAACTGCATAAAATCAAAATAGTGACCATGAACTATTTATGCACACTGCAACACCTATCATTGAAATTGTCCATTTTATTACAAAAGCATGTTTTGGCAATCCTACATGGGAACAAAAACTTGTCATTGTTACATCTGATCTATCAGTGAACTATTCAGTGAAAACTTGGTATTTGATAAATCTACACCTGAACCTCTTATTGATAATGCACCTAAATTATACACAAAGAAACTGGAACAAAATCCATGCAGCAGAGCATAACAATCAAATGCAGTGGTTCTAATACTGGCCATGTGGAATTGCTTGGAACAAATAAAATGAATACCAGTAGTGCAAAAACGGGGAGGGGGGAGAAGAATTGTTTAACTGATAGGCTTAAAGACAAATATGTTCAAGATGAGTTATCAGGATTGTATCCAATTGTAAATACTCCTGACATTAAAAAGGTGGACAAGACTGGAATTTGAACCCTATTCTGTATGTGTATGAGCAATGGTATGATGCCAGTACAATACACAATCATCTTTGCACAATGTTGACCACACATTGTGATTGAAGGCTATGTTGACTTGATATGTGATTAGCCATCATTTTTAAAGATAAATAAATCAAATTGTTTTATTTGGTTAAGTTGTTTAGATTCCATAAAAAAAACTCAATCTAAATATATGAATGTACAAATTAATAAACAGTATGCATAAGGATTAAATAAATCACAGCAGCAACTGGAGAAATGGAGATTTCAGTTGATCGCAGGGGCGGCGGAGCAACTTTCACAGTGGAGGGGCCGGGGGGGGGGGGGGGGGGGACTTTCTTTAAAACATGGGCACCTACGAAAAGAAATCTCAAAGTGAAAATATACCAATTTTTCGACATTGGTATATACACCTACATTGTGATTACATTATCATGGATGATTTCAATATTTGTTTATTTTGTATACATCATACAAGATATTGCTGAAGAGTCATACTTTGCAGTTGGGTGTGATGGTCTGAATATTTATTTGCGAGCGAGTGAAGCAAGTGAGGAAAGAAATTAAGATTTGTGAGGTCGGTGTGGGAATATTACATCTTATAAAGAGGACAACAAATTAATCCTGATGGGGTTATAAACACATTCTCATAACGGATGACTGAAAAGACCTTTGATAAGTAACATAACTATATCATCTATAAATGCAAGTGAGTGTAGGGGTGGAGCTTTAGGGGAAATTTCTCTTAGTCGCTGTAAATTAGGGGCACGTTTAATGATGGGAGGAAAAGGGGACACTTATTCAAATGGATAAGAGGCACTCAACAGGGATGTAAAAAAAGGCAGTTATGAGAATAGTAAATGGGCATTTGTTGACGGAAATGGGGCACCAAACAGATTTTGATAGGGGAATTTATAAGAGGTGAAAAGGGGCACCAATCAGATTTGAGGGGGCTTTTATGAGAAGGAGGAAGTGGCTCTCATTAAAAAGAAAAAGGGCACCTGATAAAATAAATGGGGCACTTATCAGAAGGGGGTGGGACACTTATCAGAGATGAAAAGGGGCAATTATCAGAAGGGAAAGGGGCACTTATGAGAATGAAAAGGGGAGTGTATGAGAAAGGGAAGGAGCTCTTTTATTTCATGGGGGCACTAATTATCAAGAGGAAAAGGGACACTTTTCAAAGTAAAAGGGGCACGTGTCAAAATAGAAGAGACACTTTAGGTGAAATGTTATAGCAGCACAAAGTATAAAATGAGCACTTTTCCTATCAAAGAAGGGGCACTTTTGGTGTACTTGAAAAAGTGCCCCCTCCCGCCGCCACCTAGCTCTGGTTGATTTTCATAAATCCAATAACACAACACCATAAACTATATATCCATGATGTGCAATGCAATTGTTGTGTTCAGAACTATCATTACACCATGGGCGTAAATCTACAATTGATACCTATATTGTTCGGGGGGGGGGGGTGATCTATTCATTCATCCCCCCCCCCCCCTGAACAATAGGTATTACGTAAGGATTTACACCCATGCATTACACTGAAATAGATTGCATGGATTAATTTGTGGGGAAAGCTAGGTGAATTCAAAGCATTATTAATCATGTATCATCTATAAAAAAAAAAAAAATCTAAAATCTAGAATCGCTATCACTATAGTACAAGGATTTTTTACATTACTGTTATTGAATTGAATTGAAATTTATTGTCCCTTTCAGGAAATTCTCTTTTCACTGGTTTTAGTCATTGTATATACATAATACAAGAAGTTTAATACAATAATATCAAATGTTCATCTTCACAAACATAATAACATTCTGAAAATGGAGATTTGATTATCAATACTACGATGGCAAAAACTAATGCACTTCGAGTTGGAGTCGTATGCAATGACTATGGCCTATAATAGTGCCTATAGAAATGGTTCGGATAATTATATCATTCATTCATTGTCCTGTCCACACACAAAGGTTGACGTACGATACGTGCAAGTGACAAGTTTCGGACGGATGTGATACAATTCATAGACCTAAGGCTTTAATTATTTTATAGGTTAAAACTATAGCCTTGATTAATTTGTTCACAACGAATATATTTTTTAAAAATAGCTTACCAATAAGTCCAGTTGTACCGGAAAATCGAGAATGCTTGACGTGAAGTTCTGGCTGGGCTTGGTGGGTTCGAAGCATCCAGAAATAAACATGCACTGCAGCCTGCTGGTATAGTACACAGTGTACGTAGCACAGTCGTTCGTAGCGCGGAGTGGGGAATCCCCACCCTGGAAATCCCCACAGCCTATAGAACTATAGGCAGATCCGTGGATCGAGCAGTACGTCTTTTTGTATGACGTCTTGAGAAATGAAATAGAACAATTAAATTGTGAACTATTGCATTATTTCAGTTCGTTATCAACACGAACGCAAATATATATACAGAGGCGGCCCTCCCGCGGGGAACAGTGCCCCCTCACTTTTCCAGGTACCCCAAAGTGCCCCTTTTTAAAATATAGGACAATTGCCCCGTTTCCTTTTTAAGAACTGCCCTATCCCCTTCTAATAAGTGCCCCATTTCCTTTTGATAAGCACACCCCCCCCCATAATAAATAAGATCCCCTTCAATTTCTCACCAAGTTCCCTTTTCACTTCTGATAAATGCCTCTATTCAAAGACCAATAAGTGACCCTTTTCCATTGTCATAAGTGCCCTTTTTCACCTCTGATATCATATGTGCCCCTTTTCAGGTACGAGAAGTGCCCCCCTCATCTGAGATAATTCCCCCTTGGCTATTCAAATCTGACAGGTACAACTAAGTCCCCTTTTCCTTTGTAATAACTGCCCCCCCCCCCTTCCTTTCTGATAATTGTTCATTTTCTTCTTTGATGAGTGCCCCTGTTCATCTCTGATAAGTGCCCCTTTTATTCTGATAAGTGCCCCTTTTCCTTCTCATAAATGCCCCTTTTTCACCCCCAATAATCTCCACTATCAAAATCTGACAGGGGCCCCTTTTCCATTCTCATAAGTGCTTCTTTTTTTTTTATCTCTGGCGAGTGCCTCTTTTCAGGGGCCAGAAATTCCAATTTTCACCTTTGATGTTTTTGCCCTTTTTCTTTAACGTGTTTCCATTTCGCTTTCATCTTTCATTTTTCTAGAAAATTAATAATATTTTTGAAAATCAATTAATCATAACAAACCATCCAAGATCACTGCAATCACTATAGCATTTCGACCCCCCCCCCCCCCTCTTTCCCCTTCCAAAGGTATGAATGTCGCTCTAAAAGCGCAGACCTTTGGTGTTCCACTTTTCCAGGCGGAATAATATTGATTATTAAAATAAAATAAGATTTTATAAGTTTATCTACGTTACGGAATTCAGCGGGCTAACACTTTGATTAGTTTCAAGTTTTCAAGTTTTATTTCAATTCAAATCCATTAAAAACATATAAGATACAGATTATATGCAGTATACAAAACACACAAAATGGAAACATGTCAACAAATATACCGGAATTATACAAAGTTAATCAGCAATTGAAATGAATTGGGGAAACTGCAACTTAAACCACAAGGTTCTGTCGGCGGCAGTCCCTGTTATTAAAAGATACATAAAAGTTCCAACAATTGGCTATACAAAATATAACAATAACAAAACAGTGTACAAAACATAGTATTAACATGCAAATATTATTATAGATTTAAAAACATGATGAAGTATTTTTTAATTCTAGATTTAAATAGTTAAAGAAAGTAGTATCACGGATATCTCTGGGGAGAGAATTCCATATTTTCGGGCCAGTGTGTCTAAAAGTAAATAAAGAACTTGTTGATGGACATTTTTCAATAAAATAGTTATCAGGATTTCTAGTATTATAATTATGAACAAATTTTCTACATTTCATCATAGTGGTAAGATTAATCGGTAAATTATCAGTTTTATGTTTAAAAACCATGAGTGATATACGATATTGATTCAATTGAAAAATATTTAAAAACTGTGGTTGTTGAAATAATGGTATTGAATGGGCATTGAAATCAGATATAAGACATTAACCTTACTACACGCTTTTCTATATGCAGTAGTTGTAATCTCGTTGGGTATGAGTGCCCCATACAACATTACAATACATTAAATACGGTAAAACCATTGTATTATACAATATAATCAAAATAGTTATGGCAAGATATGACGTAATTTGCTGATTAGTAAATGATATTATATGTTTGCCATTAATAGGCCTAGTATACGTGTTGAAAAGGCAAGGAAGAAAACAATGATTTCAATATTCGATTCCAATGAGTTCTTTAGGGCACTACATTTTATATTACTTAAAGTCTGAGTGCAAATGTTTAACTCTGACACTTTTACTTTTGACAATATTTTAACCCTTGCATTTTTACCCCTGGCTTTTTTTACCTCACATCAAATGTTCTGGGTGAAAATAATAATTGTGTTTTTGGTCGGACTCCTAGCCAATACTCGTTATCAAAGGTACTATGTCCCATTTGCAGGCCCAAAAAATGAAAAAGTTAAATTCCAACTGCATTTGAAAGATAATACTTATTTAGAACTTCCCTAAAAAGGTGGGGCTTGAAAATGTCTTCAAGTGGGAAAATAATGACTATTAGTTGTCAAATCGACTTTAGGGTTATAGAGCCCAAAAGTAATAGTCTTGATTTTCAGACAATTGTACCGCTGGTCATACGTTTTATGCTGCGCAAAGATTCAATCAGTTTAATCTTGGCCATTACAAGAAGTGGGTTATTGACGTAGAAATATGCTCATGTACCCTTTACAACTCTTTTCATGTATGTTATTACCAAAGAAGAAAAAAGGCCAGTCAGTCACTGAATAATGTCTGACAGTGAAGTCTAGCAAGTAAACAGATTTCCTTGCATAATTTGAATATGAGGACACTGCTAACGTTTAAATTTCACAGATAGGACATACATGACATATTCATAATTCCTGCAAAGTTCTACAGAATTTGAGGTTGGCTGCAAAAGGAACATAGTACCTTTAACATTCCTAAAAAATATTCTCAGTCTTCTCCAAAAGATACTAATCAAAGGAAGAAATGGCAATAAATGATTGAATCAATGGGCCAAGTGAAATATCTGGATTAAAACGATGCAAGAGGAATCATGAAAGTAGGGGTAAATCATGAAATTAAAAAGCGCAGAGTTGCTTGAACCGAGTCATCACTGACATAATAGTAATAATAATGTTCAATTCCAGACAATGACAATGACCCCCCACATTGGGGTATTGAAGAAGTTAACAATCAGTTTTAATTTTCAATTTAACACTGTAAAATATACAATACAAATCGAATTAATGTTAATCAATACAAAATGACACTATCGACTAGTGAGAAAAATTATAATGATAATAATAACAATATTATTAATAACAGTTATTTATAATAATTAAAAAACAAAACGATAATAAAAATTACAACGATAATTAATGACGAAATTAATGGAATTTTGGGAGTACACAACATGCAGTCCCTCCGACCCCGACGGTGGGGCCGGGGGGGGGGGGGTCGGGGAATGAATGCTTTGAAGATGAACAGAGATTACGAGTAAGACAGTCGGTCGACGACTTTTGCGAATACCTTGGAGCATCATTGTGTTTCATATATACAATTGTTAAGAGTTATACAAGCGAATCTATCTCTTTCAGGTATCCAGTTCGTATATACAACACAGAAGTAATGTGATGATACGCGTGTTTTGGCGGGAAAGTAATGAAAGAGAGAAATAGATTACACTACAAGATCATAAACAGAGAATAATTTAAGGATTGGTATAGGAAGAAAATGATAGACGTGATAAAAACAAAGAAAAACGTAAGAAGGTATTGCATTTTAGAAGGAAGAAACGAGTTAAGTAACACAAGGAAAGGCAGAAAGAGATGGTGATAGAAGATAAAACCAAAGAATAACATAAGAGAAGGGGATATATCAAGGACGAAACGAATATAACATAAGGAATGGTAGGAAGAAAGTGATAGAATTTATAAAAAAATAATAATAATAACATAAGAAAGGTGATAGAAGGAAGAAACAAAGAAAAATTACATGACGCTTTTAGCCCAAATATTTATTTTTTATTTACGCTCGTAGACAAAAAGTTTTAAGTGAAAATTACAGAAATTTCATAAATCTATTCACCAATTACCAGGTACTTTGTAACATTGTCAATAAACAAAATGCTTTTAGTATGGTTCTTTATGCCGGGAATTAATAATATATGTATATATATATATATTCAACAATTTCTGAAAGTATGAATTGAAAAGAAGATCATTTACCCACAAAAAATGTAAAAGAACATGACGTTGTTGTTCGTTTGGTATTATAATGGATCGACTTTGGATGGTGGTATTTTGCCCCATCTGGATAACGAAACTTTTTTTTCCTCGTAATTTTTTTAGTGTTTGTAAGACACCATAGCACTGAATTGTCAACATTCGACATGTCGTCTGGTAAGATTATTTTTTGTTAATTTATCGGAATTTCAGGATATATAATATGTGAACTCACATTTGATGTATTTTAATCACCATTTTTTGAATGTGTGTATCAATGTTATGCTACGTATAAATGTTGTATGAGCATGCATGCATGGAGGTTTCCAAGTGTGATTCTATGCATGCCGTTTATGGAATGTGGTCAGTGAGTGACACAGCAGTGTTGATCGAGTGTGTGGGTAGTCTAGCTAGGCATACTTGCCAACTTGGGCCTTAATCTTTGTTACAATATTGGGTGCAGTGCAGTGCTTATGTGACCCTGAGGAGTAGGGGCACTGGTACGAGAATAAGGATTGTCTGCCTAAATGCAGACCGATGCGTCCTCAAAAATAAGGATCGTCTGCATTTTGAACGGCGATGCGAAAAACGGAATCTGCTATGATTTTTTTGATGTAGGGTCTATTTCACATCAACTTTGCACAGAGACTTTCACGTTATAAACAATAAATCATCAGGAAGGCGGACAACCCATGAAAATAAATGGTGAATTGGGGGGATTTTATTATGCGGAATCTGTTTTTCTCATTGCCAGCGCGCGTATCGGGAAGCCTAGATCTATACCTGTAGATCCCAGGCCAGAAGAAGAAAAAAAAATGTCTGCAAATGCGAAAGATCATTATTTTTTTAGGACGCGATTTGTTCGCGTTTACAAGGATATCCTCGTTTATGCAGACAAACCTCATTCTCGGACCAGCACCCCTACTGTACTTAAAGCTTGGCAGAGAAGTACAGGTGATGGCGTCCTGCGGTAGTGAGTTCCAGAGCCTGGTGGTTTCTGGAAAGAAACTCCTTTGCAGTACTTGTGTCCGGGCATATGGCACTTGAAGTTTCTGGTCATGGCCTCTTTGCGGAGCAGGTAGTGATGGAGTCTGGGGGATGGATATCAGCGGGCTCTCCTTTCTTGCAAAGATGGCCATTGTATTTGGTGGAGCATGCATGCTGTGACACTGCTTGTTCTTCCATGGTCATTGCCTTTGTACTGTAGCTTATCTTCATAATGCAGACTGGGGCTGGCCTGGGACCAAGCTCAGCAGACTGCACTTGGTGGTAGACCGAAAATTCTGTCTCTTTTGTTTGTTAGCCGCAGTCTTCTTTGGGTAGGATCCGCTCCTCATTTAAGACTCTTTAGAGACAGAAACCGACCATAGGGTCTGCTGTGCAAACATTGATTTTTAGCGGATGCATGTATCTGATGCATTCGTGAGCAATATAGAATACGGCTGCAAGATTTGCAACAGGGACTTGTAATTTGACTCATAATTTCCTGAAAAAGGACCATTAAACGCATTATACAGGGGTGATAGCAGGACGTCCCCGCGAGCCTATAAAAACAAATATGCTTCCAATACTAAAGCAGTCTCTATTTATATCTTTTACATGACATTGTATATACCATATTCACAAAAAAATCTACAAAGAATTCTTATCTTATCCTTTTCTTGAGTAAAAACTGGTTAAAACATCACAGTAAATCGATGTCTTCAAATCAGCTTTATAAGGGGGAAAAATATATTGAAGAGATTTGAAATTATTTACACTATTTATTATATTCTATTGCTTTCGTCCTTTGAATCTTAAGGGTCTTTGTATAGTTTATCACTTTAATCTGTCTGTAATCTGCTCATCACATCCCTCACATTTTTCCTTTATCACCTCTTCTATCATCTTTTATTTATGTATATCTTTGATTGGAGTCGGGCCAACTCGGACCAGCTGTAAAAACGGTCATTTTTTGCATGTTTAGGTTTAGGGTTAGGTTTAGTGTTAGGGTTAGGGTTAGGGTTAGAGTTAGGGTTAGAGTTAGGGTAAAATGACCGTTTTTGCAGCTGGGCCGAGTTGTCCCCTGGTCCGAGTTAGCCCGGATCCCTTTGATTCTTCTACCATCCATTTCTTGAATTCCTTCTGTTATAACTTCTTAATCGTATTTCTGCCCTCTGTTGTAGTTTCTCTGTTTTGTTATAGTTTTTTTCTTTTAATTCCCTCTTAATTTTTCCCCATCTTTATGTTAATTGTTAATTCTTTTGGTGCATTCTACCACAATTTTCCATTAGGCATATAATATGCTCCCTTTTCTTCTACAATTTGTTTTATATTGTTTCCCACAAGTATTCATCTTCTCTTTCTATATTTCCATCATTCCTTGTAATTTCCATCCTCTTATGGTTTATTCCCCACTTAATTTTTATATGTCGGTCTTTTAAAATTTTGCTTTCTACATTTTATTTTATCCCTTTATTTCCCTTTTCTTTTTCTCTCATGTAAATCTTGATTTTCTCCAATCATTAACTTTATCACTTTTAAATCTGGCATATGAATTCTTTTAATTCCTTTTGTAAAACATTTTTTCCTTTGTATTCCATTTCCTGGGTAGTTCTATATTTTCCACATCTTCTCACTCATTCCATTCCTTCCTTTTTCATCCTATTAACAGGCCTATCATATTCCCTTATAGTATTACACTTTCTCTAAAATCCACTTTCTCTAAAATCCACTTTGTCTTTCCTATTATGTTAGCCTTACATGTAATTCTTGTCTTCCTATTTTTCTATCATTAAAAAAAAACAATTACAAGTTCCAACTTTTTTTAGAGTAAATTTCCCCACGCACCCCCATTGAAAAATGGTTAAAAACAGTCATTAATTTAAGTTAGATTTTCCCAGAGTGCAGGGCCGATTTGAAGACACCATTAAAAAAAAACAGTTGCCTGAATGTTACAATCATTCGGGAATCGCACACACACTGGACTGTATTTTGTATCCGCCCTCGCACAAAGAAACTTAAAACACGTACCGGTAAACCTATGAGAATTTCACCAAAATTTATTAAAATGCAGCCCGTTAAAGGTAAAGACCAGTTTTGGAAATGTCCCCCCCCCCCCCCCCTCTCAAAAAATGACATGGAAGCTCTTATTACCAATCATGTGAAAGAATATGTTTTGACTAATTCATGTACATGATGATTACAATTTTGCCAGGAAACTGCCTACTAATTGATATATTTGGTAAATTAGTTTAGCTATTTGGATGTGATAGATATAACGCACGTGTCGCGCACGTGTGCATAGTCCCATATGCGTCTTTCCGTGTACAGTGCTTAACTTTACAAAGACTGGGCCAAATTTCTTATCATTTTGATGATTCCAGAACCTTGCAGTACACACCAATACTTATATGCTAGATGATCAACCTTTTCTGATCGATTCCACAACGTTTCTTTCACAATGCAATCGCATGACCATAACTGGTCTTTATCTTTAACCGGTGCATGCAGTCATCTTTTAAAAGACTATCGACCGTTAGGCGGGCTTACTGGCATCTTTTAAAAGACTATTGACCGGTAGGCAGGCTTGCAGGCATCTTTTAAAAGACTATTGACCAATAGGCGGGCATGGCTAAAATCACGACACCAATTTCGACCAATCAGATGGCTAGATTTTATAAAGAGAGGTAGTGAAATGAAGCCTTCTCAAGGAAAATAAGAACACTGGCCTTTATTTTAAAAGGGGATGACCCACTCTGGTATACATTCTTAATGGCTGCATGCACGCTACCTACATGTATAGAGTGGTGAAGTGTGACGTCATTAAAAATCTATGTTTAGAATTTCTCAATTTTTTCTTCATTTTCGGAAAGACCATTAAAAATAATGTCCAAATGTCGAAGACCAATCGAATATGTTAAAGCTTATCTGCCGTAGTTTATAGGAGAGATTAGACTGCCCTGCAAGGTCACTGGACAGGTGGTTATCTCCTCAACTCAGCTCTCAGTTAACATAAGAAAAAGAGGATCATGGGGGAGCAATGGTCACTGATTGGGCATTGTTTGTTATATAGAGGGCGCAAGTAGCTGCAAGTAGTGCAGTGGGCCTTTAAGTATTGGCTGAGATATGACCATCTGAATAAATATACTTCCTATAGGAACTCAGTGTTATATGCTCTGGCTCTAACCAGGAGCCAGAGCATATAACACTGAGTTCCTATAGGAAATCTTTTCATTCAGGTGGTCATATCTCGGCCAATACTTAACACATTCAATTAGTTTTCGACATTTGGACATTATTTTTTATGGTCTTTCTGAAAATGAAGACAAAAATTGAGAAATTCTAAAAATAGATTTTTATGACGTCACAGCTTCTGTACTCTATACAGTATAGTATTAATGACTGCTTGTAGCCCAATTGTAACCTTCCCGAGAGCGTATAAAAACAACTATTTCTCGAATATTAAAGCAGTCATTAATACTTTTATATGCCGAAAACAAAAGAGTCAACTAATGACACCACCTTGGCCTTTCTCTAGTTTATCTGCACGGTTGTTTTTTATGAGTGTATCTTTGAGAGTACACTAGATCTACTAGTCTAAGCAAGATATTTTTACAATTTTAGGGGTGGGCCGGCCCTGTGGGGAATATGGAGAAGAACCTGCGCTTTCATATGACACCTCACTTATTGAGTATCACCTTCAGGATCATAACAGATTATAAAGGTTTGAATCTCGAATTGAAAAAAAAACTTGATCTTTTTTGCATGGTCGCGGAATGCACGTAGACTGCATAGGGACTGCATTGCATACAATCTCTATGGGAATAATTTTAACACACAACATCGGGTGCGCGATCAGACACCCTGACAACTAGATCTATTTTCGTCTAGAGTCTATAGGTCTATGCTTTTTCAGCAACTAAACGAACATGTTTATGGATAATTTCACGTACCCTTTTTGTTGTTCTTGCTGTCAGCGAGTCTTGCATTTGATAAGTTGAAATCTTGGGAGAGATTCTTGAGCCATTTTTGTCTTGTTTGGAATTGTCTTGTCTTGTATGAAAATACCGACCAATTCTTCGCACACGTACGGTATCCTTGATCGCTCAAACCATTTTTTAACATGTAAACCTATGGGGTAACCATGGAGACTGACCTATTTTCCCGGTAACCATGGTTATTGGGAATTTTACAGAAATAGTTAAAGTTTATGAATGCAATTTCGACCAATCAGATGGCTGGATTTCTTAAGTGAGGTATATAATTCAATTTATTGACTATGAAATGAATATCAGTAATCTCTAACATTTTGACAATAGTTTGAAACTTTGTTTAATTTTTACCCCTTGTCACTTCATCATACCGGTATTCAAAATTTGTGAAGAAGAAAAAAATTACATGAAAATAACATTTCAATATTATTGTTAGGATATGTGTTTTTCTTTCAAATTTTGTATGAAGATGCATCTTGATAAAATCTACATATTTGTAGTGTTTGGTGATACTGCCACCAGTGGTCATCTATTATAGGGTCGAAGGTCATATTTTGGTGGGTGTCTAGTATGTGCTCTGCAGGTCATATTTCAAGACAGATTTCTTTCAAATTTTGCCTGTATCTTGGTACAATTTACCCATTTACACTTTTGGGCGATGCTGCCCTCATTGTTCCGTCTTTTACATGGTCAGAGGTCATATGTCTTTAATGCGCTCTAACTGCCACATTTCTTGACGGATTTCTTTCAAATGTTGTATGGAAGTGTGTCTTAATAGTACGATCTACACATTTTTAGTGTTTGGTGATGCTGCCACCTGTGTTCTGTCTGATATAGGGTCAAAGGTCATATTGTGGTGGCTGTCAATGTTTCTTGACTACAATTGCACAATTTGCTATTCCTGTTTGGAAATTATATATCAGAACTGCATTTTCTGAGATTTTCATGGTCGCAGCTACAAAAATGTACCATGAAATGGCCTCGTGCGCTATTTGAAATATTTGAAATTTACCAGGAGCACCAGTAAATTTTTAATAATACAATTCTCTAAAGCAGAAGAGTTTTAGGTGCTAATTTTTTTAGTGCTCATACAAGTAATACATCCACAGGGGCATCCAAGTACATGTATATCAGAATTTTAAAGAACTACTATCCATCCAATTTTCAAAGCTTTGCATTACATTAAAGTAATTTCTGCAATGAAGATTTGACTTTCTGTGCATGCTGTATTCAATGTATGTGCATCATGGAAGCTATCTTTATAGTTTAGTTTGGTACTTTAACTTGCATGATCTCTAAAACAGAAGATTTATTCTTATTTTGTATTTTGTTTTTAAAGGATATTAGCATGGAACTCCAAACATACAGAGCCAAAAAGTATGTCCGTGAGTGCTCCCCTTATGTCACTATGAATTAGCTGTAACAATGGAAACCTGTTTTGTTTCTCTCTCTCTACAGACAACAAACGTGAATCAGAGGAAACCCCAATGGAGCAGACAGCAGATGATTCAAGCTCCAAGACTTCTCAAGACACCCCTGGAGGTAACGCTGAGACACTCAAATGTCAGACTTCGTCATCAGAAAGCAAGGAATCAGGGAAGGAATCAGGGATGGAATCAGGGATGGAAGCAACCAGCATGGAGCAGGAAGCTCAATGTGAAAGTAGAACTGAGAATAACTCATCAGCAGCTAGCACAGACAATAGGATGGAAGAGGAAAGTAAAGACTCATCAGCGGCGGCGAGTAGTAATGGTAGTGTTGTAGGAGCAGGAGGTGGATCAACGGTGGCCAGCGGTGCTGCAGCTAGTGCAGTAGACAAAGGTGAAATGGTAGAATTGAAGATCATGTATAACAAGAAGAAATATGATGTGAGGGTCGGTGTGGAGTCGACCGTGGCGGAGCTCAAGACAGAAATTCAGACAACAACAGGTCAGTTTATTTCTTACTTTTGTGTAGATCTATTATTAAGAAAGTCTTTATTCTTTCCTTTCTTAAAGGTATAGACCAGTTTTGGAAACACCCCCTGTAAAAAAATGAAATGGAAGCTCTTATTACCAATCATGTGAAAGAATATGTTTTGACTATTACGTCATGATCACAAATTTTGCCGGGAAACCGCCTACTAATTTATATTTTGGGTACATTATTATATTGATCCGGCCTGGATAGATATCGCGAATGCACTTCATTGTACATTTGGGCATATATTTCTGCTTTTTTGCAAATTTAGGTTGAAGTATAACATTGCACCCAAAACCCTTGAACCGCAATTTTACCACTACCAGTCTTTACCTTTAACCAGCAACATGTACTTTCATTGTGATGTTTATTCAATGGATGTTGTATGCCCAATCTAACGATGAAACGAGGTTATTTCTCTTGCATCGGAAATGTTGATGAAACGTTGAAACCTCACACTACATTGATGATTCTGATTGGTTCAAAGTTCAATGTTATTCAAGATTTAAAGGGAAATCCAACCCTAATAGGTTCCAGTCTGAAAGAAAGCAAAAAAATCACAGTAGAAGACTGAGGAAAATGTGAATGAAATCAGACAATAAAATTGAAATTTATGAATTTAAAAAAGTTGTAATCACTATAGGACCAGGCCCCCGATTCCCCCAAAATTGTCCTAGGGGATTTCAACCATTGTCGGCTGGAGGACACTATGCCCCATTATCACCAGCATATCGATAGACCTACACGAGGTGGAAACATTCTAGACCGTTGTTATAGCTCAATAGAAAACGCATACAAAGCTATTACACGACCACCACTTGGACGTTCCGATCACAATGTGATCCACCTCTTGCCAAAGTACAAACAAAAGCTAAAACGAGAAAAAACGGTAAAAAAGACCATCCGTGTTTGGAATGTTAAGTCAACTGAAGACTTGCAGACAGCCTTTGACATCACAGACTGGGAATTGTTCTTTGGTTCTTGTGAGAACATTGATAAGATCACAGACACAATTAATAGTTAAACATTGATGATCCAAAACAAAAAGCTGATCAATTAAATGTTTTCTATTGCCGATTTGACAAACACGACTTTCATGATACTATCAAGGAGCAGGAAGTATTGCTCCGATCAATGAATGACCAGCCGATCTCGATCGACGAGCAAGAGGTACGAAGGCAGTTCAAAGCGGTGAACCCCCAAAAGGCTAACGGCCCAGATGGCATTAGAGGTCGAGTGTTGAAAACGTGCGCCAGCCAACTGGCTACCCCGTATACGGCGCTTTTCCAGATGTCCGTTGACCAATGCAAAATCCCGGCATGCTGGAAATCATCCGTCATCACTCCAGTAGCCAAGAAACCCCGCCCTACAGAAGACAACGACTTTCGACCAATAGCGTTAACGTCGATTGTCATGAAATGCCTTGAGAGAATTGTCTTGAGAAATCTCATTGGACCGATTCGCTCTAGTATTGACCCCCTTCAATTTGCATATCAACCGCAGAGATGTGCGAATGATGCCGTTCTTTCTTTTGTGCACACGCTACAAGAACATTTGGACACACCGAGACGTTACGCAAGGGCATTGTTCGTTGACTTTTCATCAGCCTTCAACACGATACAACCGCACCGTCTTATAGAGAAGCTGTTGCATCTGAAAGTGAAACCGTCTCTTATTTTGTGGATAACGGACTTTCTCCTCACGAGAAGCCAGAGAGTGAGAGTAAACAACATTTTGTCCGAACCACTGCACACCAACACTGGATCACCCCAGGGCTGTGTACTTTCCCCGATTATTTTCATTCTATATACTAATGACTGTCTATCCCATTTTAACAATGTTCATACTTTCAAGTATGCAGACGATACTGCCATATTAGGGCTGATTAAATATGATGAAAAGGATTACAGAGACTGTGTAGATAACTTCAACTCATGGTGTGTGGAAAACTATCTAGAACTGAATGTGCAGAAAACCAAAGAGATCCTGTTTGATTTTAGAATCAAAGTAGAAAGCAAACCAAGTGACCACCCTGTAAGCATTAAAGGGCAAGATATTGAAATTGTTACTTCATACAAATATTTGGGTATAAACATTGATAATGAACTGGTCTGGAATGGGCATACAAAAGCCCTCGCAACAAAAGGGAGCCAGCGAATGCACTTTCTGCGAAAGCTGCGTTCATACCATGTTGATAGGACCATACTGTCACTTTTTTATCGGTCCGTAGTTGAAAGTATAATGACCTATGATTCTGTAGTGTGGTACAACAGTGCTAGAAAGAAAGACCAAGGAAAACTCAAAACCATTGTCAAACAAGCAGCCAAAATAATAGATAGACCAATGGACCTTGATGATGTTTGCAGAAACAGAGCAGTGGAAACGGCTGTCAAGTTGTCAAGGGATTCAAGTCACCCCCTGAATGGAAATTATGTCAGGTTAAGAAATGGTAAAAGGTGGCAATCAAAGAAATCCCGCACTTCGAGGTACCTGAACTCTTATGTCCCGTATTCTATCCGTCTGCTGAATGAAATATAAAATGTAAAAATGTATCACCCGTATCTTATTTTGTTCTATTTGATTGTAGGAAATGATCAAAATTTCATTTGTATTTATTCTAGGACAAGTATATTTAACTACTTACAATAGCCATCTTTTCTCAAATTAAATGAAAAAGTTTCTTTTTCTATTTATACTCACATGTCGTAATATATTGCATGTTTACTAATAATTATCTCATACTGCCTCCAATAGGTATTCATATCTCATACATACTGCATTGAGTGCACTCATATTTTAGGTTTTATTTATAGGGACAATAATTGTTGTGGATCTATCAGAATATCAGGATATATACATGGTTATTTTTACTTGTTTCCACCATATAGACATTATGATAAATCTGTTTTATTGTTAAACTGTTTGTGTTTTATATGTGCCTTGTTATATTTTGTTATCATAATGATATAATGAGTCAAACTAATGATTATAATAACAATTCAAACAATAATAATAATAATAATAGTATTAGTAATATTGATAATGATAATAGTAATAATAGTTACAATGTTATATTGTTCTGGTAATTACTCTGGATACATAAACAAATATTGAATATAATGTAAATTCAAAGAAAATATCTATATAATGTGAATGTTAAAGTGCTATATGTTCACTCTCTCTATATACTCGTTGTATGTTGTATGTATCATGTTACATGTACATTTTATTTATTCTTCTATGTGAACAATGCATGTAAACGAAACGAATTTCCTTTTGGACCAATAAATTTGAATTGAATTGAATTGAATTGAGTATACATTATGTAAAATCACTTCAAATTGGCTGAAACGGTATTGTCACTGTGCCGGACAACTTTCCAATTTGTTTTAACACCCAAAGTGACTAAAATGTATGACTCAAGATCGTCTTTTATTTTTAGAGGGCCTATAATAATATACTATCCATTTCTAGTACTACCCCAAAGGAGAAGACACTTACGAGAAAAACAGAAATTAGTGATATTTTTGTACACAACAAATGGGAGAGTTGTCCGTGACTATGTCACAATCCACTTACCGAATTCCCAATCTGAACTTAGCAAAGTGATCAATCTCAAATTAAAAAAATACATAAATAGTTATTATTGGTCTGATATATTTAAAACTATTTTGTTTCTATAATTTGTTATACTCTCATGCAAATGAACTTATTAAAAAGGTTGGATTGTATTTAAAAGTGGCATTATGCTAGAGATGACAGGATGGTTTGTGTACAATGTGGATTGGTTTGCCCATCATCCCCTCCCTTCCCAAGCTTTTGTGCAAAAGATCTGATCTGATCACAATTTGGTTTGGAGTAGTCCATAATGGTACCTGTAAAGCGGCCTTATCTCATATAACCAGATTATCAATTTAAAAAAAAAAGTTAATGTACCAGTAATATCCTTTTTACCAGCTTGTAAATGCTTTCTTTACAAACTCCTATTTTATGTTCAGTAGAGTTTTATGAATACTTTTTTGAAAGCAAAGTTTGTGTCATTGTAATAAACTGAGCTAAAATTTCATGAATTAATCCAAAGTGAATTGGATGTATTTGGTTGTCTGATATATATATCACAATTCTGTAATTTGTTTGTCTTGATTGATTTCCAAGGTTATGCAGAGTGCATGGGAAACAAGAATTAGCATTGTTTTAGGCCAAATTTGAAAAGGAAATGGAAAACAGTCTCAGGTTATTTGACACAATGAGTGTGGAAAATGATGATTCAGTGCCATTGTTTTTGTCTCGCCTGCGTAGCAAAAATGTGAGACATAGGCGCCGCTTTTCCGGCGACGGCGGCGACGGCTACGGCGGCGACGGCAACGGCGTCAACATCAAAAACTTAACCTAAGGTTAAGTTTTTGAATTTTTTATATAATTTCGAAAGTATAAGTTCTTAGTCAATGAAACTTGGACTATAGGGTTATCAAGTATCCCCAATCATGTGAGTAGTATTTCAGGTCACTAAGTTAAGGTCAAAGGTCATTTTAGGTCAACAAACTTAGACTTTGTTGTGGCATCAACATCAAGATTTTGAATTTGTTAGCATATTTTCAAAATTGATTGTTCAAATTCCATGAAACTTGTACCCAAGGGTTATCAAGTATCACAAATCATATGACACAAATTCCAGGTCACAAGGTCAAAGGTCAGCAGACACAACTTAATATGAGAATTAATAATTTTTTCTATTAATTTGTTCATATTTCATTCAAGTTATCGATCGTGGTACATTTAATAGTAAATAATTCTTCTGATGATTCTTAGTCAATATTCACTTCAAAATGTGATTATATTTAAAGGATTTCATTTTTGGGGGCCTGCTAATAGGATACACTCCCTACTATGAATAATGTTCCAACCTCAATTTTTCATCATATCGAATTGCGTAATGCAGGCGAGACCGCCGAGAGCGTTTCTCTTGTTTATTAGACATGGGACTATTGAATGTCACATGATCTAACTACAAATGATCTGACTATGCCAGACGTGGTATGAGATTCCCCTGAAGACTTGACAGGAAAAGCTCATGTACAGTGTATGTGTGTCATTGTCTACTTCTGTTTGTTTTATAAGCAACTCATCCATGCCATCCATGACTGTTGCTGCTTTCCCCCCAAACTTAGTCTTATTTCCAATATTGCCCATGTTATACCTGCTTCACAAGAACCAATATTATTCTGTAAAATTGAATATTTTTAGGTGGGCTGTATCTAATACAGACCACCTTATAATTTTGTTAAAATTGCCTTTATTATTATTATTATTATTTATTATTTATTTTTCTTATTTCGACCCACTTTTTTGTGTTCAAGATAATTTGAAAATGGTTCAATCAAATACCTTGAAATTTGACACACATATGTATAGGCATATGAACAAAACACAGCAAACTTTTCAACCTTGACCTTGACTGATGACGTCATCTAGGCGCCATTTTGTGAAATTTTCTGAAAAATTACTCATGATCATATTTTCATAACGGTACGTCATTTCTCATTCATATTTATCATGATTAAGGTCAATATCAGTCCAGTCAAATTCAGGTAAAAAAACGCGCGCGTGCGCGTACGTCCGCGCGTCAATGCGCGCGCAACATTTCAAAATGCTCAAAATCGTCTCAAATTTATTTTGTATACGTTTCAGGTCATTTTAAGCATTTTATAAAAAATCGCGCGTACGAGCATGCGCGCGCGTTTTCGCGCGTTACACCATTACACAACATAGAATCGCCATTTTTTTTTTCTTTCATGATATTTCTCATATGATTTCAAGGAATTTGATACCATGTTTATTTCTTTATGGCCATAAATAACAAGATGAACGTTAATTCAAGATAAATGTCCGTGCGCGCGAGCTCTTTTATTACATAGCATATATGGGCAAAAACATGCCTATACAAAATCCATTATAGCTCTTTGGAATGAACCGTGACCTTCAATGTTTTTTCATATTTAGATAGAGTATGAGTCGGAGATATGATTTCATGTCTCATTTGGCCATTAAGTGTATCGTGACATCATCACAATGGCCTTGGAACTCAAAATACGAATTTGCATATTATGACGTCAGCATATTTATGGAAAATTGATTGTATCTCTGTAAATATTGATCAATTTTCTTCAAAATTTCGATATGTTGTAGCTAAGACAATTTTCTACAATATTTAAAATAACCATTTTTCATTTTGATGACGTCATTATAGTGAAAATCTTGATTAAAGGCCTCATGTCAAAAGGCCTTCATAATTTGCCTTATCCCTATAGAAGGTGAATTTCGTTCACGTCATGAAACTACATGATATTGTTTTTTAAGAATTTTTAAGCAGTATCTCGCTTATTTTTGCTCTATTTTGTCTCAAATTTAAGTTGACCAGCCCACCTATACTTGTTCCAAACAAGTATTATATGTCTAGTTCTATCTGTGTTTATGATCAGGCGTTCCACCTGCTATGCAGAAATTAATGTTCAAAGGTCTGATGAAAGATGAGAAGACACTGAAGGAACTGAAGGTTACCAGTGGATCTAAACTCATGCTGATTGGATCTACAGCTAAAGCTGTGATGGAGGTCACAAAGCCTGTACCTGCTGGTGGAATAGTCGAGAAAGATGAGAAAGGTAGGATCAAATCATGCTTTTAATCCGTTGAATACCAAACGTATTCACTCCCATAGGCTTAATGCAGTGACCACCTGCTTCCCGTAGACAAAGCGTTTAGCGTTATATGAATGAAGAATTGACAGAGCTCTACATTTTTAATGTGTTTATTTCCATTTTAGAGGATGTTAAAAGTACTTCAATAACCCTGGCTTTTATAACGGTGCTCTAAGGTTTTGAAAGCATTCAGGGAATTTCTTTATATCAGGTACACAATACTTCACCTGGGTTGAGAGCGGAAAATATAGATTGATGTCTTGCCGGGGTACGTTGGTGCTGAGGGAGGGACTTACATTGTGGTGTTGACCATTTGAATCCAGATGGTTACCACATTTCTACAGACAAGACAGATCAAAGAGTTTACTGTAATTATGTGGATCTTCAAGGGTTTTGGCTGCACTGCTGCCTAGTGACTGACCATTACTTTGTACAAGCTTTACAACATGGGTTATTAGTTATTTCAATACTTGGAGGCATAGAATCACAGATCTCTTTAAGGTGTTTTGAACCTAAATCTTGATTTACATCACCTATTTACAGGAAACCCAAACAGGAAAAATTATTTTTAAAAATAAATAATTGAAATGCAGGTAAAAATGTGAAACCTACCGGTAACCCTTTTGTTCACCTTTATTTTTCAAAAACAAAGAACAAAATCTGTGTCAGCCTGAACTTTTTAGTTAATTTGGCTTCCCAAAGCATCTCCTCATCTTTTTTTTAAGGCCTTGGTTTGAATTTTCGGCTTAGACAACTTTCATTAAATTGGGTGAAAGAATTACAGACTGACTACAGAGCAAATACATAGGAAATGTTTTTATAGCATACTGCCTGCATTAATATATCATCCCTTTTCTTTTACTCTGCAGCAAGTGCCGCCAAGGAGCCCCTAAGTAAACTTAAGATGCATAAAAAGATCATTGATAAAGGCAAACCAGATGATGCTATGATTGGCATCAAGAACCAACATGTAAGTATTGACTAGAGGAATGGTAACCTTGGTGCATACAAATGTCAAGCAATTCTTATTTTAATAACTTTTTCTTGTTTAAGAGACCTCCTTTTTCTTTGCTTAGGTGAAATGAGATTTTCTTGGAACAATTTTCATATTTCTTTGCTTGCTATTTTAATTTCATCTCTGTTTCATCAGAGCTCTTTGGTACCATGTATCTATCTAGGGCTCTTTTGACATTTTCCACAGTTAAATGGATCAATGATCAGTCACATAAACTTTTCAAGCCAGATTGCATTTGTTTAAAGCCCCACTGCACTACTTATAGCTACATGTACCTGCGCCCTCTATATAGCAAACAATGCCTAATCGGTGCCTTTTGGTCCCTCATGATCACATTTTTCTTAAGTTAATTGAGAGCTGATTTGATGAGATAACCACCTGTCAGTGACCTCGCAGGGAGGTCTAATCCTCCCTGGCCAAACTAGTACAGACGGCCTTTAATATATCAAATAGACTTTGATTCTATCCCTGTCCTCTTGTCTTCATCTGCTATCTCTAGTTCTGATGTAACTCAGTTTTTCAAGTGATATTGTATCTAAGTCTTGCTGAAGGATTGATCAACTGGTGAATAAAGAGCCTTAATAAACCTGCTTCAGCAATCACCTCTATATTACAACCACAGACTTTGTCAATAGTTAAATGGCAACAATCGCCTCGAGCTGTGATCAACTAGCATATTTTAGATACACATGCCATATTTCATACAACTGTTATCAGAATAATAACATAGACAAGACTGATTAAAACTTTATCCATATGAGACGAGTGAGTAGTGATGATGAATTTGAACTGTCTTGATCTTTCAGGAACCGCTTCCAAATGTTCCAATATCTGGCATGCTGAACAAAGCTGGAGGAAAGGTTCGACTCACTTTCAAATTAGAATTGGATCAAGTGTGGATCGGTACAAAAGGTAATATTATTTTCTTCTAGAAAGATGTCAGATTGTTATCACTCAAGACTCTGTTCTGTTCATTTTCAGAATAGTATTTTGCTGATTTAGTATTTACCATTGGAGGAGGTTTGGGGGAAAAGATCAAATGATCTATATTAACAACTGAATTATTCATACCCTCACCAAGTTAAGTATTTTGTTTATGTATGTGAATAAATTTAATTTGACCCAATTTATAGTAGTCATATTATACCTCATTGGCTCCGGAGTCAGGCCACGGAAAAGACACGTAGTCTTGTCAGGCTACACTCCCTTTAAGGTTTAAGTGTACACTGTTTCTCTCTTTATGAACTGAAACTCATACATCTACATCAAAAAACAGAATGAAGGTATTCATAGAACTTGTTATCAATAACAATTCATAATAACTCCTATAAGCTCCTGAATTCTATGAAGTTGATTGGCAGAGGGCAAAGTTGGCTTTTTTTATTGATGAGAATAATAGGGTCCAAGCCGATTATTAAACACTCTCCATCCTGAAATTTACCCAGTACTATACAGTATGTTATGTAGCATTGACTATTTTCTTAATGGTTTGAGTCTCAGAGAAGATATTAGAACTTTTCAGGATTCAAATATGCATTTGGAGAAGTATGAGCTCAAATTTTATGATTTCTATTACAGAATGTGAAATATTTGCATGTTGTCATTTATCAATTGAAAGATACTAATCCAGTTTCATTAAAGTATTCTTCATTATCATTACCCCTCTTTCATGTGGTATCAGCTTTATGAAGGTTACAGTACTTGGTTTGGATTTGGTAGAACTCCTTTGTAAAATGTCATGAGATTGATAAAAAAGAGCCATGTATGTTTTATTTTTTTCAAACAGAGAGAACAGAAAAGATCAACATGAATTCCATCAAGAATGTTCTCAGCGAACCCATTGAGGGGCATGAAGACTATCACATCTTGGTAAGTACTGTAGTATCCCTATGATTAGCTTGTCCTTCATTTTCTTTCCTTTTCTTTTTTAAATTGACAAGAACCTGAAAAGAAATTATCACATCTATTTCCCAGTTAGTAAACATGTTATCAGTAATACCTTGAAGAGATCAAGCCTTGTACCTCAGCATTTTCTTCAGAATGAACCCTATCGTGTCAAACCCTCCTTTTGATGTTTGCTTGAGATTAAAGGGTACCTGGTGGAAAGCTTCTCAAACATTTCAGCACCTGGAATGGCATTTTGGATAAAACCAGGGCAGGGGCAATTCAGTATTTCTATTATTTTTTATTTTAGTACATATCCCTGAAATGTCAATATCAGAGCCAGAAGGGCATTAACCCTAAGTAAAATAATTAGGAGTTAATGCCCTTCAATGCTCTCAGCAGATGCTACGTTCGTCAGTCAAATTAACAGGGCATGGTTGATTACAATGAACCTACCGGTAATTGACTCTCTTTATTATCTTTGTGTTCTGTTTACAGGCCATCCAGCTTGGTCCAACGGAAGCTTCCAGGTATTGGATCTACTGGGTTCCTGCACAATATGCAAAGGGAATTAAAGACACGGTTCTAGGAAAATGGGTGTACTTTTGATCCAACCTGTAACATCAACTCTACATGATTATGAAAGTGAAGAGAATTCCATCCTGAACTTTTTACACGGATGGACAAAGGAAGGATTGCGATTGTCTGATGATAATCTTGAATCAAACATTTGTGCAAGGCTTCCATGTTGCTCCTATCGCTGAGATGAATGAAGCTGTAGATGCCTGAATTCAGCAGCTGCCTGTTCTTCATAGACTGTACAAAAATAATCAGAGAAGCATGTAATGTAGCTAAACCAGTCATTATCTGTCACAAAAGTGTAACGGTACATACATGTTATGGGCTTGCAATAAGAAGTTTACATGCTGAGTGACTAAAATGTATTCAGTCCATGGACTGTCTCAATGTTTGACCCATTTTGCTAAGGTCTCACAAATGATAGGTGTTGACCCCGTCCCCACTATCTGATAACACTAATAGCTATTAACCTGCATAATCATACAACCAAAGTTATGTACAGGATGAATGGGAACATAGGTATTGAATAGGACTGGTGTTGTTTTTACTTAATTCATTCTTTCATTTCTATTTTTTTAGGCGGGCAGTATTTTGTGAACACACATATTGGATTAAATACCCAAATTACACACAAATGCCCTTTTTTAAATAGAAAGGGACCAGGGCTAATAGTATATGTACATTTTCAAGTATATTAAAGAACCAGCTCCTTTAAAGAACCATCTCTCCTGAACTAAATCCTTGTTATGTGTCACTCTTTCAAGAAGGTAATCTAAGAATTAAAAGGGTGATGACTACCTTAGGTGGTCTCAAATCTCATTATTTATTTTTTTTATTTTTAGATATATAAATCTAATTCAAGCACTTTGAAATAAATATTTCTTTGTGATGATAAAAAACTGTCCAAAAGCTTGTGTGCATGTATGAAATGAGCAATTTGCATGTCAGTTTCAACCCTCATCTACTTAACAATATACATTGTATGGGAACCTTCTGAAAATGGAATGTTATACCAATCATTTTTTATATGCTCAAAGATGTTGCATAAGCATGCCTTATATCTCAACAACTAACAGCAGTTTGTACTTTTCATCACTTAGGTAACCAGGTGTGAAGGGCTTTGAAATGGTTAACAATGGACAAAGCAATCTCATGTATTGTTCTTATCTAGGACGAAAAGTGCCCACTTGACCACGGAGGGAGTATAACTCTATGGCAATAAGAATGTATGGATCATAGCATGGTTAAGGGCTAGTAAGGCATAGAGACTTGGAGAGAAAAGAATGCATTGAAAAGAAGAAGACTCTCTCATCCCAGTAAACAATGATTGAAAGGAAGAAGAAATCTATTAATCCCAGGAGGTAAAAGAGTGGTTATTCTGGAGAGAAAAGAATGCTGTGAATAGAGGGATCTATAATCTGATGAAATAAAGTGACTACCGGTAGTTTAATAATCAAGAAGTATCCTAAGAGAAAACATTGTATTGATGAGAAGAATCTCTAATCTGGGTGTGTAAAATGGTTAAGATTAGTTCTTTAAGATTTATCTGGAGTAAAGATTGCTTTACAAAGGAGAATCTGTAATCCCAGGATGTTGAAGGACTGATTTATCATATTTTAAATCCTGGAGAGAAAAACTACTATGAAAAAGATCTCAGAGGGTGTAAAAGGGGTGATAATCCAAGAAATCTCTAGAGAGAAAAAATGCCTTGATAACAACAATAGTGGCCAATCTCTCTTTTGTTAAGTACAAATGTATAGGCGTGACCATTACATTATTGTAAGAAGGTAAATATGGTCATGGAACAAGAACAGGGTGATTGAAATATTTAATCTCATATGTCTGAAATATGGTTAACAATTAGTTAAAAGTGCATTTATTCCTACGGTTTTTCATGTAAAAATGATACAGAAGTGAAAATACAAAGCTTGACCAGTACATGCACTACTGGATTTCTTTCATGTTTCATTTTACCGTCCCAGGAAAATAATCACGGTTCAGAGGAAAGCTCAGCATGCCTCATTAGTAGCTTGAACAGAAACAATTCATATTCATGTACAGTATATGTATCTATAGAGATATATTATGGAATGGAAGCTGTTCTCTTTTACATTTATTCTCAAAAACAATCAAGTTTAGCAGATGCAGTTTCCATGTACTCTAAAGTATGTCTGTTTTCTAAACTAACTTTTCACCCTTGAAAATCCAATTCATCAGTGAGGCTGGCATCTCCCTAAAATTGCAAATTTGCTTACGTTAAATTCTGAATTTGAAAACAAAATCATGCTGTCTGAAAGTACTGTAACCATGGAATAAATGTTAATTTACTCCAGTTAATAGTCCTTTGGAAATGTCAAATAAAAAACGCATCTAATCAGACTATGAATATGTATGATCTAGTGATCTTGAATAGGATGGAAAATCTGGAACTGAATACAGATCGAGGCATGACATAGAACCATTCCTTCATCCATCCAACTATTATCTGCTTATATAGTGGTCTAGTGGATAATATTCTCTTAGATAAGTCAATGGACTGTAGATTCGGTTCATATCCCAGCCTGGCACTAACATCCTTTGACAAGATGTTATTCCACAATTGCCACTCTCCACACAGTTGTCTATGAGTACCTGATACTTGAACGCTATAGTTACCAATAATTTTGTTTTCCAGCTATAGCCAGGGTAATAACGTCTAAGTGCCATGGTTTTTACTTCATTAGGGATATGAGGGATATATAAGTTAATAATTCTATTGTTTCTCACATTTACTTTTGGAGTAGTACCTGCTAAAATACCCTCAGAAATTTACATTAAATATACCAGTATTGAGAAATGAAATAAAATGTGTAGGTATTGGATTTTTAATGCACCATGATTATGCTATCATTGAAAATTATTTGAATTTTCATTTATGAAGTAGATGATGGTAACAGATGACAAGTTAGATTATCTCCTTTAATTTGGCAAACATAAATTTTGTGTGGAATACATTAAATGGTCACTCCTTTCTTCTTCAAGTTTAAAATTCATTTAAATTAATGTTTAACTTCAAACAATGAACTTTGTTATTCATTTAGAGGATGTAGTCTTCACTAAGTATTACAAAAAATCAAATACTTGACATTCTTTGTTCCTTTGTTTAAAAGTGACATGTATGAAATGTTTTCTTAGATCACACCTTTTCAGAATGAGATATGATGAGTACATCACGTTTAATTTGGAAAGGGCATTTGTTAACTGATTACCTTGCATATTCCATCTAGAATGTCCCAAACATTAATGGAAACATTAATTTTATTCTGTACGACTAGATTACATGTCGATCACGTCTCCATTATCCTTATTGGAACCGATTCATTATGGAACTATGTCAAGGATTAATAGAGCGAAAGCTCAATAACCTTTCAAGAAACAGTATTGAAGGATCATTTTTCAAACAGAGTCGTTTGTGAATTGTGATGTATGAAATGCCTGATGTAGATTGGGTGACCCTACATTTGCTCCTGCAACAATTAATTGATTCAGTCTTTATTTTGTCAAAGGTATAGGCTTAGTATTGTGATTGTGTATTAGGCTGGGTTTAGGGTTAGGGTTAATCTTGGGTATAGTGAATGGGTCAAGGGGTAATAGTTAAAGGGTGTGGTACTTAAAATTCATGTTCTACATAATGTAATCTCTAATTGTCACAACATGTCAAACATGCTTTTCATAAACCAAAAATAATATGCTTTATTTTGGGTTAAGATAGAAAACATTAGAGGTACTGAATATAAAGTAGGTTTTGCTCAAAAGTATAGTCAGGCATGGATTTAGTCTCAGTTTTCAATATTATCTTTGAATGCTATTTTTGTTCTCATATTGTGTTTTTTATAATTTCTTTCTTTGTTTTTGTTTTATTGGGCCATTTTCCATGTGTGTCACAAATTACAACTTTAACAAATTAAATATAATATTCATGTTCATCGTGAGTTTGAATATTTCTGTTTATATCCTTTATGATTTTCTCTGTCAACCTTACATTGACCCATCTCCCTGCATTGACGCACTCTAAACAGTTTTATCGTGAAGCGTTGTATGCAATATTACAATTTTGAGAAATTCGATGGAATCATATAGTTGGAAGAAATCGTTGATTGATTCATATAATGTGTTGTGGCTTACTGTATTTCCTCAAAATGTTGCTTAATATAATTATATTCATGTTATCAGAACTCATGAGGTTTATCTATTACTTTGAATGATCTCTGAGTCTGAAGATTTTTTTATTACATTATTAAAGGGCATGTCATTTGATTTCTTTGAAGTGTGGCACTTATATAGAGAGATTGGAGGAGACATTTTAAGGAGAGAGAGAGAACTGAAGGATATTACAGATGCAAAGAAGGAACTGTGATAATTAGGGGGGAAATAGTGATTGTGATTGCGTGTATGTGTGATCAGAGAGAGAGAGAGAGAGAGGGGGGGGGGGTGTATGTGTGTGTGTGTTTTTTGGGGCGGGGGGGGGGGGGGCGGTGGAATGGTGTGATATATAATTAAGGTGCAGAGCACAGGTTTATGGAGCGAGATTATGTGGGAATATTAAAGATAGAAGCCAAGGAACGAGAGCGTGATAAAGAGAGAGGTAGAGCAAGAGAAAACTGAGGATAAAAGAGAAGAGGCATGAATTTATTTTTAAAAAAAAAATGAAATGTAGAAATTAGGGGGCGATGTGAGGCCGGTGATATGGCCAGGTAACATTCTTTAATTTTCTCCTAATTATAATTACATATTATTTATCGATAATAATTAATGGAAATGCACTTCAGTTCAGTGAAAACAAAAGAAACATTATGATAGAAGGCCATATAGAAAGGAAGAATAGAAAAGGAAAATTAAGAAAAGAAAACGTGAGAAGGATAGAGAAAACAAAAAGGAAATTACAGAAAAGGACAATTCAGGAAAGGAAATTAAGGAGCGGGTCGAGAGAAACGATTCTTTTCTTTTTTGGCTATGAAAATATAATTATATTATAAAAAAAAAAAATGCGCGCAACAGTTAAAAGAAACGATTTAAAAAAGGAAATAAAATAATATATGGCGGTTATAGTAGCTGTTGCCTGTTTGGGTTTTTTGAGGCCGGACATACTTTTTGTGCATTGTGAGGCATGCTAAAAATCCCTGATTATACAGGCCTATTTGCAAATTGCGGTTAACACGAAGGACAAGAAGATGACAAGAACACAAGAAGAAGATATGCCTCAATGGATGCGGCTATTCCCGCTATTTTGTCACATGACACTCTCCGTACGTACGTACGTACGCGCGCGTCAAAGATACTATAGTACTTGACCTCACGCACGCATTGTAGTGTATAACGCGTTGTTGGAACTTAACTGTGCATAATCAAGAATCCTGTACGCCATTCGCTAGCGGAAAAGCGGACCAAATCCATGAAATCTAACACGATCCGGCTTTTTTGGTATTAATTAACAAACAATCTACAATCTCAAAATGTCGTATGGACGAATAGCACCAGACATTGAAGGGATGACTTCCCTGAAAGTGGACAATTTGACATATAGCACGACACCTGAAGACCTACGACGCTGCTTCGAAAAATATGGCGAAGTTGGGGACATTTACATTCCACGCGATAAATTCTCAAGAGAGAGCAGAGGGTTTGCTTTTGTCCGATATCCGGACAAGAGGGACGCTGAAGATGCAATGGATTCTATGGACGGTAACCTATATGATGGTCGGAAATTGAGGGTCCAGATGGCAAGATATGGCCGACCACAAGAATCCCGAGGAAGCCGATACGGAGGAGGAGGAAGCCGATACGGAGGTGGTGGACGACGCGACCAGTACCAGGGTGGCTACGGTGGTGGTGGTGGTGGGAGATACGGTGGTGGAGGAGGTGGCAGCAGAAGAAGGTGATGACGCGTAATATTATGACGATGGTGTTGCCTGTACTATTCTAGTGTTGTATGAATGAAGGGAAGCCCGATGTATTATGCACCTACTGACCTAGATTCTAATTTAGACCTAGACTATGTAGGCCTAGACCCTATGTTGAAATTGATGTTTTTTTATTCCGATATGGGTGATATTATCTGAATTACAGAGAGTATTTCAAGAATCAAGGCATTAAAACGATAGGTTTATTGCACGAGCTACGAGTTAGTAATCACAGTTTTTCCTTTAGACTATAGGTAGAGTAAAGGAGCCCGTAATCGGCCAGCTCCCGTTTTCGGCCGATTGGTTGGATACAAGGTAAAATCACTCTAAAATACATCGCATAATAGCATAACAGATTAACACATAGATCTATCCCACACATACCATACCATGCCAGTGTCACTGAAGAACCACATTTGCAATGGAAAATATATCCTAAAATATCACATTTTAGCGATGTAATCGCCGGTCCCGCTACCCAAATCTGAAAAATCGAGTATCTTACGCGTGTCTGTAAGAAATATGGGTACCATAAAATGAGCTTTATTTCAAGTATTTTTCAGATTTAAAGCCCGATTTTGTGCTAGTCGCAAGCTCAAAAGTATGTCATCGCATGTATTAAATCAATGCAGCCCATAGAGATATATACTTAATAAGGCTAGAGTGCGGACTCGTCATACGCGCCCGTTCAAAGCTCTGTGCGCGCATGGAGCGCGGTCCGCCATTACTAAGGAGGGCACAACTTCGAGAAATACCCGGATGTTCCCTTCGAAACTGTGCTACTGATATGCAATGTGAAGCTTCATTTTTCGGGTTGATTTATCGGTTTTCGAGTATGAAACGTTATAATTGTGGTATTTTGCATAATGCATGAACCCTACTCATGCCTCAGTCATGGTATCTGGTGTAGGTCAAGATTAATTACGGATGTTATGGTGAGGTAAAAGGGACAAAAAGCTATTTATATTTCAGTATATCTTCAATTTTTCTTCCTCTTTGTCAATATAAAACTGCGATATTATGACATTAAATATTACTTGGCTTTCAACCAATCAGAATCAAGCATTTGGGACTTGTATTTGATATTTATGTCATGATATTAAACAAAGTTTTATGCTACAGGGCCAATGCCGGGGGCCAATGTCTTTCTAATTCAGTTATTATGAGAGCCAGGGTTTATTGATTTAAAATGCTTTAAAGGTAATATATTCATTTTATGTTTATGACTATTATAAACAGATTGATACTTATAGATTTGGGATAGAGATGGGTATGTAGATAGCTAGACACATAAATAGATGGATAGATAGATATAATATAGAAGGATAGGTAGATAATGGAAATGCAGATAAAGGACGATACTGAAGATAGGAAGAGGGGGAAGGAAAGAATTATAGGCCTACACATTTATTTTAAAAAATTATGTTATTTACTCATCCAATCATTCATCCATCCATCCAAACATTCTTTTTCTTCTTCTCTCACTCATTTTATATCAAATTCACACCTTATGTCTTTCACCCATTCTCTATAAAATCTCTATTTTTGTCTGAAAGAGTAATTCAATTTTTTACAGTTCACTATAAATATATATGAATATTCTTTAAAAACAGCTGATCATTGATGTAATAATTATTTATTCACACCACTTTTTTTCTCCATAAATAATATTCTCCTTGATACAGTGTATTTCTTATTTTCTTCATCAACCAGTTTTAGAGAATAAACTTATAATTAAATTTGAAGAAAAAAATGAATAAATGAACCTTTTATTACCACACGGCACACGTGTGTTGATATTCTACAGCATAGGCATTTAAGTTTTGACATTTTATCGGACATATATACTGCAATAATACATCACAATTGAAAAGACAAACATTGCAAAAACAACACCTCAGATTTTAGCCCCAAATTTACTGTCACGGATCATAGGCAACACAACCACAACAAATTGATTCGCCACCAAAGACAAGCATTACACATCCCAAAACCACCACAATAACTCCCAAAACATAAATGTCAGGAGGCCAATGTCTATGTGTCAAGATGTCAGCTATAACGAACACTTTATTAACTAGTCTTGGCTCCAAGCGCACGCAGGCGCGTCACATTTACAAATAATACATCGAGTAATAAATGCAAACCAGAAATAGTAATTGAACATATATATTCCAAGTCACCTGTATTGCTATGAAGAACTATAATTGAAGAGACTTACATCTCAGGATACTGCACTACACTATTCAGTGAAACCTCATAGTAACATGGTCTTTTGACATCATTATTCATCAGGTGTAATAATAAATTTGAAACTGATTACCCTCAAATGTACACAGTAGATACAACAAGCCAAAGAGTGCACAATCTTATGGGTTTACATCTAGTGACATTATTCCATATAATTTTTCTGTTATCAAATCTCTTCAAAAGCAGTTTTCCATTTTGGAACAAAATTCAAACCTATGTACAAAACGATCTATGGGTGTGTATATGGTGTGCATTACACAGGCTTTTCAATTGCCACACATCTGTGAATTCTTCTCGTTAATTAAAAATGGGCTCACTTGATGTGAATTTCTTGCTTTTCATCTTTAATGATGTAAATCACTTGTTTGAGAGCAATCCAGACAATGTTATAGAAAAGGTCTACATGTTTATCTCAGGTTATCCATACTGTACCTGCAGAATCAAAGCACATGTAGAGTGCAAATAATTTGCAAAAATTTGTCGCTGTTTTCACGAAGTGACGGTAGTGAAAAAAAATGCATTCACTTTGCGTTACGATTTTCCTCACTACCGTCACTTCCTGAAAATAGGGACGAATTATAGCAACTGAATCAGATACAGCAGGTACAATCATGAAGCTTATAGAGTAAATATTCAAATACAGTGTACCTCACAACAACTCAAAATTCAAGTACATTTTGTTTAACCCCTAATTTAATCAACTCTTCTAAGTTCCACTTTAGTTTGCCTTCGTGTAAAGTTAACAAACAGAAAATTATGGTTAGGTTGTGCAACTGTCACAATGTGTCCCCAAAATTTTATTTCATTACACAGAACAAAAGTCTCAGATTGTTCTGTTTTTTTAAAAGATTATTGAAAGCTCTCTCCAGTTTTAAACGGCTTCACAGTCAATCATCCAGTGGATAAGCTATGCAGACAAGAGGCAAAATATAAAAGACCGATCTGTCTTTGTAGTTTGTACGAATGAAGTTCTATGTTTTGTTTTGTTTTTCCTGAAAATGCGTTCTCTCCAAAGTTGTGTTGAAGTAGGTCAAGCTGATCCTGGCTAATGAGCTTGCTTTCGTGGACTTCCTGCAAGAGAGTCCTGGTTTTTCCATCTCTCCTGTTTACCTTGTTTCACCACTTTAAGCTGTTTCTTGGCATCTTGCACTTGCTGTCTGGTTATATTCAGTTTCTAATCAACTCAGACAGAAAAAGAATAGTCATGTTCTTTTGTAATGTCATAGGGTTTCTTTGGAGGCACGGGAACACTTTTGGATGTTGTACATGGTTTTGCTGGGAGTCTTGTTTATAGGGAGGATGTCCAGGAAAGACAGTAGGCACAGCTCTAAGAATGAGATGTGGTGTGTAACATCCTTTCCTCTCTTGGGTGTATTCCTGCATTACAATAAAAGCAAATGGAAACAATAATGAGTTTTTTCTCATAACATGACAATTGTTCTACTATTCATGCTATTTCATGTGATTTTTAAGACTGAAACTGAAAGCAGCTTCCAGCCAAATAAATAAAATAATAATGATGTCAGCAAGTCATAAGCAAATTTGATAGAAATAGTGTAGTGTGCGGTGGGATTTTTAGGCTAGCCTAGCCTAGTTGGATAACTCCTGTGATGTGAAATTTGGCAGGCTAGCCTGGCTTAGACCAAAAGCTTCAGTCTCTCTATATCGTCGGTTGTTCTACTGAGACTGCGTCTGGCTCCACTAGACCTCTGATTATATTATGGGGAATGTCAACAAATGTCAGTTTTATTAAAGAAGTGACCCATATCAGATGGTTATATCTGTCTAACCTGGCTTTGCCTTTCGGGCTTTAGAAATTAGAGAGTAGAGTTTAGATCTAGAGTCTAGATCTAACTTAGACCGAATTTTCCGTCTCTTTCGTTCGTTAGCCTCTTATTGGGGTAGGGTCGGCTCTCTCTTTAGAGACGGAAGCCGTTTATACACATGTCCTTGCTCACGCCACGGCCAGTCCTGGTCGTAGCGTTTTGCCCCCAAAATCCCCCAAAATGTCATTTTACCTCGAGCATGTTATATTGTAAATTAGGCCTAGGCTATAATAAATCAGTTCCACTTACCAACTTGACTGAAATAATCAGTTTAATAGTCCCTTTTTAGGAAATTATGGGTCAAAATCGGAATCCATGTTGAAAAAGATTTTCAAAATGGATTTCGATTTTGACCCATAATTTCCTAAAAAGGGACTATTAAACTGATATTTCAGTCAAGTTGGTAAGTGGAACTGATTTATTATAGCCTAGGCCTAATTTACAATATAACATGCTCGAGGTAAAATGACATTTTGGGGGATTTTGGGGGCAAAACGCTACGACCAGGACTGGCCGTGGCGTTAGCAAGGACATGTGTATAAACGGCTTCCGTCTCTAAAGAGAGAGCCGGCCGACCCTACCCCAATAAGAGGCTAACGAACGAAAGAGACGGAAAATTCGGTCTAGATCTAACTTAGATCTAGAGTCTAGTCTAATATAGTTAAAATATAGATCTAGATCTAAAGAAGTTGACATTTGATTTTTATCTTGAAATTAGATAAGATAAAATTAATTGTATCGTTTTATTCTAGACTTTTCTTTAATAGAATCAAGCTCATGGAGTTATATTTCCGAGTTGGACTCTCTGGCTCTTGGAGTTGCGAGCGACTCCAGCGCAGCAGAATTTTCCCATCACCATCCCCAGAACCTTAACCCATGCCTGCCCCAGCCCGGCGGGCGTGGACTGGCGCGCTCCGCTGCTGCAGGAGCTGCGGTGGCTTGTCATCATGAGACAACCCGGGTACAGACTACAGTCACTGCATAAACTACATTTTTAGCTCTAAAATCTCCTTATTAATCAACATAACATTAAGAAGAACTTACTTGTGAAATATTATGCAGTTCCCTTTCTTTCTTCGGTTCGAACATCCAAATGCAACGCACGAACCTGGCTTCTCCAATTTTTTCCACGTATGTTGTGCACAGTATCTTGTTGGGTCGTTCGTTTTTCTGCCCTCCTTAGTAATGGCGGCCACAGCTCCAGGTCCACACAGCAATTTGAGCGAGTACGCCCTCTAGTGTTATTAAGTATATATCTCTATGATGCAGCCGCACACCGCGACGCACACACGATATCTCTATCTAATTCAGATTCCAACTTCCGATCACCGCTGTGCCCGTCTTCGGCCAGGCGAGCACCAGGGAGCTCCGGCGTGGGATACCTGCTCCGCCCGCTTGTGCTGTACATAAGCGCGGAAACGCACGGCGCGCGCGAGCGCTTCCTATTGACTTTGTACATGCGGCCGTAAACTGAAACGCTCGGCCGATAACGGGCTCCAAAACAGTGAAAATTGAAATGGATATTGTCATGGCAATTCGTGATTTTTTTCTGGGATTCTTTTTTTGTGTAAATAATAATAATATTTGCTTCATGATTTGAACAAGAAATGATAATAAATAGGAAGTAAAGAGTCCTAAAAATAGGATTTTGTCTTAAGTGGCCGAAAACGGGCTACTTTACTCTAGATGATGCCTACCGATAATCATTTTGCCTTGCGCGTTGACTAGAAGCTACAAGTTCGTAATAAGTTTTTTCTTCATAATCATTTTGCCTTGCGCGTAGACTAGAAGAGATGAGACGAGAGAGAACTAGGCGTTGTGGCGTGCGCCTGTAATCCAGCTAACAGTGGAAGTTACAAACTAATTCAGCCGAGAGCGCAGGTTCGAAACTGAGTCACGTCTTTTGGATGGTGACGTTAAAGGTCGGTCCCCAGACGTAAATAATCATATCTGATTGATACACGTCTGTAAAAACCCAATTACACACACATACATGTACACACACACACGAGATGAGAAGAGATGAGAACCGTGTCCGAGTTGGTCCTTGGGCGTCCTATATAGCCGATAAGCCTTTTGCTCGCCAGCCACTGAATTCTTCATCATTAAATAAAAGTTTAGCTTTTAAAAATCCAATTTATCCACATCTAGAGTCTATATATCAAAAAAAGTAAATCTAATTTTAAAGGAATAAAAATCCTGAGAGAAGAGGCGTAAATATTCACTTCTGAATGAAAAACGCCTAAAAATTAAAACAACAACAACAACGGCTGCAAGATTTTCTTCATGGATGTCGATCTTGACCCATAATTTCCTGAAAAGGGACCATTAAACGGATTCAAGTAGTCAAGTTGGTAAGTGGAGCCGAAGTAGTTGAGCATGTAGGCCTACCTAATTTAGCAGTATAAATTAAATACATCGGATATGCATCCGGTAAAATATCAAAATTAGGGATTAAGCTTGGCCAAGTTTTGTGTAACGTTTCTTTACACAAACGCGCGTCCACTACAGCGTATAGGGCTGTTCTGTCTCTAAAGAGAGAGCCGACCTTACCCAAATCAGAGGCTAACTAACGAAAGAGACAGAAAAATTCGGTCTAGACCAGGCCTAGCCCTAGACCGGATTTTCTGTCTCTTTCGTTCGTTAACCTCTTATTGGGGTAGGGTCGGCTCTCTTTTTAGAGACGGAAACCGTTTAAACGCATTCCCTTGCTAAGCCACAGCCATTTATGGCCATATTTTTATGTCCCGAAAATCCCCCAAAATGTCATTTTACCTCGTGCGTATCCAATGCATTGATTATTCAAAATTAGGCCTACGCCAAAATAAATCGGTTCCACTTACCAACATGTGACTGAAATAATCCGTGTAATGGTCCCTTTTTAGGAAATTATGGGTCAAAATCGAAATCCATGTTGAAAATCTTGCAAGACGTATTTTAATTCTCGCTGCGCATGACGTCATCTAAATCTCATCCCTTCTAGTCTACGCCGAAGGCAAAATGATTATGAAGGAAAAACTGTGTGCGAGCTACACGTTCATAATGGCGTTATCACAGTTTTTCTTCATAATCATTTTATCTGGAAAATTGTGGGTTTTGTATAGATCTGGTAAAGCCAAAAATAATAAATATATATATTCATACTTTGTGCATATGTATTTTCTTGCATATTAATTTCATTTTCAGGCTCTTTTGATGCGTCAAAGTGTGGTGTTTGAGACGGTGCCTTCCATTAATTATTAGCTCTGCTAACTGTTCCTCCTATTATTCATATTGCAGGTCAAGATCAAGGTCCCGTGGAAGATACAGGTAATGTGTTATCATAAGAAAGGGCTACATACACAAAAAGCTTATTATGATCGATCTGACTTCCTTCCTGATCGAAAATGCTTCATTTATATTGCAGTGTGTTAGTTGATTTAGCAGCTACATGCATGTACATGTATACAAGCTTTTTACTTTTGCTATCAGACTTGGATTACCATGGTTTATTGCATCATTGTTTTTTGTTGCAAAATAATGTATTTCACATTAATAGGCAAACAGCAAGAAAAGGTGTAAATGGAATTCACAATTTCTGTTGAATTCTCACGTGCCTACGGGTCACTTTCTCAAAATCATTTTACATGTCCATGTATGTCCAAGTTCATGGTGAATAAACATCCCAGTGAAGTGCATCATACTAAAATGTTAATGCCCTTTTCCAACTTGAAGATGTCCATGGACTTGTACACAAATACATGTGAGACAGTGAGATGGTTTCAAAAACTGGCCCTACAGGTACATGTACCAGTAGGTGATATTTGACACGTGAAATGAAGTGTAAATCTTTTACTTGTAAGTTTGAGGTAGTGAATTCATATTAACCTTCTTTTTCCTCTTCATTATAGGTCCCGTTCCCGATCCCCACGCAGACGCAGACGCTCGTATTCCCGCTCTCATTCCCGCAGCCGATCAAAGTCTAGGAGTCCTTCACCTCGCAGGGCTCGAAGCAGGTCACACAGCAGATCCAGATCTCCACGCCACTCCAAATCTGGTTCACCGCCAGCGAGACGTGATAGGGATTCACCAGCGAGACGTGATAGGGATTCACCAATGAGACGCGATAGGGATTCGCCAGTCAGACGTGATAGGGATGATTCTCGCTCCAGATCTAGATCGCCTGATGAAGAGTAGACTAACTGCAGCTCTTAGGGAAAGCCGTCATCCCTTTTTTGAAATACCAAGATAAGGGTGATTGACTGTCTTGACTCTCTGCCATGAAATGGAGACTCGGTTTCCGTTAGAAGATTCTTCTGCAGTATCTTCCAGAATAGATGCAGTAGATAAATGGTAAATGCCTGTTAAGGTTGCATCATTTTCATTGTTGGTCATTTTATATTTGTTTATGTAAGGCCAAATAACAAAGTGTTTCTCATCCCTGTCTGCCTCCTTTTTTTATAAGATAAGAAAAAAAGCCTGTGATATACATTTTGTTTAAATAGCTTCGAAAGTGATACAAATCATTTGTTTCGTCATGAATACATGATTGCATCAGTATACTCCCATAGCACAATATCTGTAAATAAATAGGCCTGGCCAGCTATAATTAGCAGCATGGCAGCCATCTTGGAAAAAAATAGCTAAATATAGTAAATAGTAATGCCCTGCCTCCTCCTTTTTTTTAGTCCGAAGAGAAACACGTTATTTATGTTATTTGGCCTTATTGCTGTAGGTGTTTTTTTTTTTAACCCCACTGTACTACTTGTAGCTTTTTGCTCCCTCTACATGTATATAGAAAACAATGCCTAATCGGTGACCATTGGGAGCCAAGTTGATGAGATAACCACCTGTCCAGTGACCTTGCAGGGTGGTCTAATCCCTCCTATAAACTAGTACAGATGGCCTTTAAATACTGCACCTAATCTTCATTCGCTATGAATTCCTCTTTTCAATACATTAACTTTGCTTTTTCAGTTTCTCCATTCACGTCTGTTTCAAACTCAAAGTGGCAATATCAGATGCAAATAAAAATGCAATCTACTCTATTTGAGCTCTGCTAGATTTGATATCAACTGGCCTGTTATAAAGGGCAAAGAACAGCAAATATATATTCTGTGGAGGAAGTAGCATCTGCTTCTGATTTGCAAATCCTGATATTGGGTTTACACTTCCAATGTGCCAAAACCTTTGAGCGGTAGTGTACATGTTTCTACACTCTACAAGTGTGAAACAAAGCTGATGTTGAAGATTTTCAAGGTCCATTTCTAGTAAGCATTATTCTTTGTGCTTAAAAGATTTTTTTTTTTAATTCCTCGGGCATCAGATTTTTTATTAAGGGGTAAGGTTGGAAATTTCTATTTTTAGGAAAAGCCTATTTCTTTATATCTCTTACATTTATCGTGCATCCCTTGTTACTCTTTATATTGCATGCTACATTTTGTTATGTCTGTTTTCTGTTTCTCTTGTCAAAGTATAACGGCATTTACAGTGCGTTTTCAAAAGGTTTTCGTCCACAGATGGAATAAGTGACTGAGTGTAACAATGCATGTTTATCTTTTTATAAACATTTTAATCTTTACTAGTTCAGAACAGTGTTATATATGAAGTGCATGTTTGGATCTTGCGTGAAAAGTTTCAGAGTTCTCATTTAAATGTACATGCCCAATTAATATCACACTGATCATGAACAAGAGTAATTACAGTGCCTCATGGTATTTAAATGTACAAAAAACACAACAACTTACAAGTTTTGCAAACCAAAATAGCTCATGAGAATTCCAGAAGGAGACTTTGATTTTTTGTACTAGAGTATTGTTGAAAGTGCATGCATTATTGCATTTATAAGGAAACCTGCTGCTACCATGTAAATATATCAAAAATCTGTGTCTTTTCACATTACAGCAGATATAACTGTACATTAATTGATTTCTCTCTAATTCGTTAATTTGTTCAAGCAGGAGGTTTTTTCCCAACAGTTTTGTTATTCTGAATAGATTCAAATTTCTCTGTTGTATAACTTGGACTTGGAATCCCTGATGGCAATTATTTATGTAAAATAATGTACATTATGAGTATTTGGATTCACCATATTTCTATTAAATCTTGGTGGATGTATTATCCAGCCATGTTTAAGTACAGTATGTTATATAATATAGAATAAAACCTACCGGTAAACATAGGCCCTGCGGATTCCACACTTAATTTGTTGTTTTCATTTGGGGGAGGGGGTCTTGAACAATCTATTGTGGGTCTTATCACATTTGGCCACTTAATACTTATAATATTTGTGGGGTCTACTCCTCACTCCTGGTTCAAAATGTTTACCGGTACTAATGTATACCCCATTACCCCTGCTTATGTTGGGCCCTGTTATACAGACTAAATATTGTTGCGATACAATAGCCCCCCTCCCCAAAGGAAACTTTTTAAAGTTATTTATTAATCAGATACACATGAATGTTGGAAGACATGATAAATTTGTAATGTGAACAGGTAATCCCCTTTGATTGTTGTATTATCCTTTATGGTGTTATAGGAAAAAATAAATACCAGTCTTCTTTTTTATGCTAACACTTGATTCCTTTTATCGTTTTCTTCTTACATAGCCACCAGTTATTGCCTGAAAGTATAGCGGTGGTTGGTGCAGTAAAAAGGGGGTGTTAGAATGTGCAGTTAAAGGTGATGCAGTCAGTCAGAGGCAAAGCTGTTTGCTGTAGTCAGTTTGTGCAGTCCAGTCTGATGGCCTGCCTGCCTGCCTGTTTCCAGTGCGTGTATGGTGCACATCAGTGTAGCTGTGTAGCAGCAGGCCCTGTGCAGCTAGCTGTGTATACCAGTAGAAAGAAAGCTGTGTAACCGGCCATGTGCAGAGCTTTGTTTACGGCACTGGGGAGGAGAAAGAAGTTGGTGGTGTTGGCGAAGAAATTCAAGAGCAAAATTGCAGAAAATGGGCTTGCTGTCGTGTTAGCTGTGCAGAACGGCACTTGAGCAGATAAGCTGTGCGCCACCAATTTCAGGCACTAGGGGAGAAGAAGCAGGTGAAATCAAAGAGCCAAATCTTGAAGAAAGAAAAATCAATTCATTTCTGCCTTTAATTTTGGACCTTTGTTTGGAGGAATTGTAAAAGAAATACAGTACCATAGTTGATGAGATGAATATCTGAATGCTGTCAAAATTTGTGAGGTGTGATTTTGGTTGTGAAAGTAACACCGAAGCTGTGACATCATAAAAATGTATTTTTAGAATTTCTCAATTTTTTCTTCATTTTCCAAAAGAGCATCAGAAATTGTGTCAGAATGTCGGATACTAATTGAATATGTTAAGCATTGGCTGAGATATGACCATCTCAATAAATAGATGTCCTATAGGAAGGAACTCAAGTGTTATATTGCTCTGGCTTGTAATGTTATGAACCAAAGCAATATAACACTGAGTTCCTATTGGAAATGTTTTTATGCAGATGATCATATCTCAGCCAATACTTAACATATTCAATTGGTTTTCGACATTCAGACATTATTTTTGATGACGTCACACTTCAGCACTCTATACAGAGTATTCCCTTTCCTTACTATTTTTAGCGCTGATCATTTCTTTGTTTGATTAAGGAAAAGGGCATGTGATTTTCAGATATTTTCCAGACATGTATACAAAAGCAGAAACGAAATTGCTTACAATGCCCTGTGACTTGTTTTGAAAACTTGACTGAAACTTTGTAAGTACCAAATTTGTAAATGAATTAAAAAGAATTTGTAGGCTCATTTGATACTAATTTGGGGTTATTCCAGGCCTGTGCAAGTGTTCATACAATAAATCACCCTACACTTTTTTCTCCTATAAGTTACACTCTTTGGTATTCAAAGGCAGTTTAATAGAACAGTTAACAAGTCTTCATGCCTGGAGTGTGATGCACACTCATATTGGATTAAATACCCAAATTACACACAAATGCCCTTTTTTGTTTAAATAAACATGCTGATACTGCTTTAGTTGACTACCTGTCTTCAAAGATCCCATTTTTTGTTTCCCTTGAATATGGTTTCTCATTGAAACATGTACTCGGGGAACCTGTCTACAATGACCACTTTTTGTGTTTCCCTTGGGTCATCGCTATACAGATTTGACTGTATATATACATTGTCAAGTATATTAAAGAACCAGCTCTCCTGAACTAAATCCTTGTCATGTGTCTCTCTTTCAAGAAGGTAATCTAAGAATTAAAAGGGTAATGACTACATTAGGTGTTCTGAAATCTCAATATTTATATCATTAAAAAAAAAAATCTTTAATTCAAGCACTTTGAAATAATCAGTTCTTTGTGATAATATACATGTAAACTGTCCAAAAGCCTATGTGTGCATGTATGAAATGACCAATTTGCATGTCAGTTTCAACCCTCATCTACATCCAGATTTACATTGAATAGGATAATGTAATGTTATACCAATCATGTTTATATGATCGATGATCTTGCATAAACATGCCTTATATCTCAACAACTAACAGTAGTTTGTTCTTCTAGTCACTTGGGTAACCAGATGTTAAGGGCTTTGAAAAAGTAACAATGTACAACAATCTCATGTGTTGTCTCATCTAGGATGAAAAGTGCCCATGGGGCTATGGAGGGGGAATAACTCTTTGAAAATAAGAATGTGTAATTCTAGCATTGTTACGGCCTAGTAAGGTATAGAGACTTGGAGAGAAAAGAATGTGTTGAAAAGAAGTAGGATCTCTAATCCCAGGATGTACAAGAGTGGTTATTCAAAAAGAGTGAGCTAATCAGAGAGAGTGAGCTAATCAGAGAGATCTCTAATCCTAGGTTGTAATTAAAGAGTTGGTTATTCTGGAGGGCAAGAATGCTGTGAATAGAAGGATATATAATCTGAGGATGTGAAGTGACAAGGAGTATTCCTAAGAGAAAAATGATGAGAAGAATGTGTAATCTGGGTGTGTAAAAGTGTGAAGATTAGTTCTTCAAGATGTGCCTTGAGTAAAGATTGCTTTGAAAAGGAGAATCTGCAAACCCAGGATCTTGAAGGACTGATTTATCATATTTTTAATCTTGGAGAGAAAAATTACATTGATAAGGGGCTGGTTATTCAAGAAATCTCTTTAGAGAAGAATGCCTTGATAGTAACATTCATGGCCAATCTCCCTATAGATAGGCGTGTCCAGTACATTATAGTTTGGGGAGTTGTTGAGGTTGTAAGAAGGTTAATATGGTCTTGGACCAAGATCAGGGTGATTCAATTTATAATCTTATATGTCTGAAATATGGTAAACAATTAGTTAACAGTGCATTTATTCCTATGGGTTTTCAATTTTCATGGAAATGAAAATACAAAGCTTGACCAGGCGGACGCGCATATTTTTTTTTACGCATCCAGTTCAGTCAAAATACTGTGCAAACGACTAGAGACATTACCCTTGGCAGTATTTTTGGATTGCTGGAGCTGTACATGACTTGTGTACATACTCGTTATATTTTTGTTTCTCGTTAAATCTATCCTTTTCTCCTTCGTTATGTACTATGTTTCTCCTTCAATCTATCCTTCAGTTCTCCTTTGTTCTCCTTTATTATATCCTTTTTCTCTTTCGTTTTACTTTTTCTTTGTTTCTCCTTCTATCTATCCTTTTCTCCTTTGTCATCTATTTCTTTGTTTTTCCTTCAATCCTTTTCTCCTTTATGTGCTTTGTTTTTCCTAAAGTTAGTCTATACCCGAATCTATCATCCTCTTGGCTCTTCCGTTATGTATTTCTATGTTCTTCCTTCGACTTATCCTCTTCTCTTTCCTTTCCTTTCCCTTTTCTAACATCTTCCCCTCTCTGGGTGTAGATGTGCTTGCACATGTAGTGCGCTGATGACTATAGACTCTAGCTTTCACCAGAGCACTTCTAGGATTTTTTTGCGAAAATGACTCGACAGTTGTGTAAAAAAAAATATGTGCGACCAGGACATGCACCACAGGATTTCTTTAATTTTTCATTTTATCCTCCCATGAAAGGAAACAATTAAAAAGGAAGCTCACCACACCTCATTAGTAGCTCGAACAACAACAACAACAACAAATCATAATAGTGGAATGTAAGCTGTTCTCCTTTACATTTATTCTCTAAAGATATAATCAAGTTTAGCAGGTACAGTAGTTTCCATGTACTCTAAAGTATGTCTGTTGTCTAAACTAACTTTTCATCCTTGAACATCCGATTCATCAGTCATAAGAACACCTTACAATTCTACTGAAATTTGTGTTATAAAATAATGACCCGCCTGTCGGTTGGTTGTCGGCAAATTTTTATTGTGATGGTTTTGTTAAAGGGACTATGTCCCATTTGCAGGCCCAAAAAATGAAAAAGTTAAATTCCAACTGCATTTGAAAGATAATACTTATTTAGAACTTCCCTAAAAAAGGTGGGGCTTGAAAATGTCTTCAAGTAGGAAAATAACGACTATTAGTTGTCAAATCGACTTTAGGGCTATAGAGCCCAAAAGTAATAGTCTTGATTTTCAGACAATTGTACCGAATGGTCATACATTTTATGCTGCGCAAAGATTCAATCAGTTTAATCTTGGCCATCACAAGAAGTGGGTTATTGATGTAGACATGCTCATGTACCCTTTACAACTCTTTTCATGTAGTTATTACCAAAGAAGAAAAAAAGCCAGTCAGTCACTCAATAGTGTCTGACAGTGAAGTCTAGCAAGTAAACGGGTTTCCTTGCATAATTTGAATATGAGGAAACTGCTAACGTTTAAATTTCACAGATAGGACATACATGACATATTCATAATTCCTGCAAAGTTCTACAGCATTTGAGGTTGGCTGCAAAAGGGACATAGTACCTTTAAAGTTTAAACAGTGCCCAGAATCCACCCCAATCTTGTTCTTGCTGTAAAGTATCAGTACACGATCTCAATTGTATGTACAGTTATCTTCTTTAATTTCCCAATTTAATTTTGAATTGAACAAAAATATCGGGCTGTCTGAAACCATATGTGCAATAAATGTTTATGTACTCCAGTTAATAGCGTTTTGGAAATGTCAAATAAGAAACCCATCTAATAAGACTATGTATAATCCAGTGATCCTGAAGACGATGGAAAATCTGGAACTGAATACAAAGGCATGACATATTTCACGAAATACTTCTGTGTGTCAAATTGGCAACGCGATCTCTAAATATGATGACACCCTCTCACATTTGAACCTTTGTTGAATGCAAGAAATGTCATTTAGTTCCATTTTTATCAAAAGATATATTTTCTTCATCCCTATCTCGAGCATATATCACGGATAACATGTTCTTTCAAGCACCCCATATGAGATAGGTCTACTATATTCCATTAACATTCAGAAAAATTGAGGTTGAGGGCCTTTTTTCATTTAGATCAGTGGTGAATTATGAGGGGATGATGACATCACAATGTCCGACTGCATTGCCATTATGTCTCAAAGATTACACGATTTTCATAATTTTGAAAGATTAAAAACTTTCTTATTATAGTGTTTGAGCCTGTGTGTTTGATAGAGAGAGGGAGGGGTGTTTTTTTTTTTGGGGGGGGGGGGGGAGGAACGGTACGATATATACGGACATCATAAAACGCAGGTTATGGGGCGAGATAAATTGTGGAATATTAGAAATGAAAGGAACGAGAGCATGATGAAGAGAGAGAAAAGGACTGAAGAGGAGGAGCATAAATTTACAAAAAATGAAATGGATAAAGATCGAGCTAGCAAGGAGATGGATATAGTGTTTTTGTGCGAGTGATACAAAAAGACACCTGAATGGGGCCAAAGGAAGGGAGACTAATGAGGGAGGGAGCTTACAACATATATTTTATTCAGGGGCGAATGGGCGCGCCACACGGGGGGGGGGGGGGGGGGGGGGGGGGGGGGGGGGGGGGGGGTCTGAGGGGGGAGTTGAAGATTTTTTTTTTTTTAATTGATGTATAAATGGCTCGCTTTGGTGCGTATTATCTGAAGGGGGATTTGCCCCCCTCAGAAGTTGAAGATTTTTTTTTAATTGATGAATAAATGGCTTGATTTGGTGCACACTTTTTGCTAAATTAATATTCTTAAGTTCAACTAACAAGAACAGGGGGGGGGGGGTGTCACCATATTTTTCAGAAAGGTTGTTATAGATGAATTTGTCGTTTCCATTGAATAATCAGCCACAAGGTTTAGGGGATAAAAGGGATTAATTTTATTTATTTTTTCTTCAGTTGGATGGTGAAAGGTTTTTCTTCGTAAGCCATGTTTGAACTTCCGGTAATGTGAATGTTTTAATGACGCGTCTAAATATGATCACCTGATTGAGCTTGCTTTTTCTCTCTTTTTCTTTATTTTCTCTATCTTTATTTTTTTCTCCTCTCAATCCCCCGCCCTCCCTTTCGTCATAATTTATATGTTATATGGTTCTCTTTTTCTGGCCTTCCGCCTTCTCGTCCCCTCCTTTTCTTTTCTTCTACTTTTCGTTTCTTCTCCTTCTTTTCCTTTCCTTTTCCTTCTCCTTTTTCTCTTTTTTCTTCCCTTCCTCTTCCCTTTTTTTCAAAATGATAGGGGGTGGCTGCCCCCCCCCCTGTGGCGCCGCCCCTGATTTTATATACAGACCCATTGGATGTTATTATAAAGAAGTCGATCAAAATTACGATAAGGGTGATCAATTACCCGATCAGAGATGCTATAGCCTGCAAGTAATGAAAACAAAAGAAAGATAATAATATAATAAGTAAAACGAGTGCTTATGATGCGCATATTATACCACAGAAGCCTCTAAGCGCTATAATAAACAAAAAACAGTGATGAACAGTTACATATTAAACAAAACAAAAAAATGCAAATAAACCTACAAATGTGACATATGAAATATACATTAATGTGAACAGAGTAAGTTAATCATCGAAGGCAAATTTTGAAAAAAAATGTCATCGTGTCTGAAGACAAGTTTTGAATTGGTTGACAGTTTTTTAACATGATGATAGAGAGGAAAAGAAGAGGGAAGGAAAGGGATTAGGAGGATGGGGGTGGGGGAACAAAAGAAAGAAAATTATAGAAATGGAAGAAAAAAAAAACAGTGCCCTCCTCTTTCAGGTACCCCAAAAGTGCCTATAGGAAAAGTGCCCTTATTAATTTTTAAAAGTGCCCCTTCCCCCTTTTCACCTCTGATAAGTGCCCCTTTTATTTTGACATACCCCTTTTCCTTTCCTATTTTCCTTTCCAATAAGTGTCCATTTTCAATTCTCATAAGTACCCTTTTTAATCTCTAGTAAGTTCCCCTTTTCAGGTATGAGAAGCGCCCCTTTTCAGTTTTGATAAGCGCACTCTTCACCTCTGATAATAGCCCCATCCAAATCTGAGAGGTTCCCCTTTTCCTTTGTAAATAGTGCCCCTTCCCCTTTTAATAACTACCCCATTTTTAACTTGGATAAGCGCACCTTATATTTTCACATGTGCCCCCTTTCCTGTTTAATAAGAGCCACTTCACCCTTTTCATAAAATAATAATATAATAATAAGTTATATTTATATAGCGCATTATACAAGGTACGTCTCTATGCGCTTTACATTGTATTACAAGCTTAATTAATTACATGCATCTACTATTGAACTATCATCAAACAAAAATTCTGACAAGATCTTAACTAAAATAGTATACAGTAACTAAATAGATAAATAATGATACAACAATTATGGTTCATTTATTCATATAATTATTACAAGTTGTAGACATATACAATTTCAATTGAAATTATAGATAACAAAGCATGATGATAATTAATTCTTAAAAAGGTAGGTCTTAAGTGCAGTCTTGATGGTATGGATGGAAGGTGCAGTTCTAATAAAAGCCCCCTTTCACCTCCGATAAATGCCCTTATTAAAATCTGATCGGTGCCTTTCTTTCAACAATTGCACATTTATCATTAGTGCCCCTTTTTCATTCTCATAAGTGTATATTTTTATGTATGGTCGGTGCCCCTTTTCAGATGCGATAAGTGCCCCTTTTCACCTCCGATAATTACCCTTTCCCTTTTCCCTTTCTAATAAGGAGCTATCCCTTTATCATAAAAGCCCCTCTTCACATAATTTCCCCTGTCAAAATCTGATGGCTGCCTCTGTTCCGTTGACAAATTCCCATTCTCATAAAAATCCCTTTTCATCCCTGGTGCGTGTTTTTTTTTTTTGTTAGGTGTAAGAAATGCCTCATTCCTCTCATCATTTAAACGTGCCCCTAATTTCAAGCGACAAAGAGCAATTTCCCCAAAGCTCGCTACGCTTGCTCGTATATAATCATGTAGGCCTACCTTATCAAAGGTCTTTTCAGTCTTCCGTTATATGAGAATGCGCTTATATATAACCCCATCAAGACTGGATTTTTCCTCTTTATAAGATGTAATTGTTCTCACTACGTCCTCACATATCTTTTTAAAAAATTCTTAGCTCGCTTTGCTCGCTCACAAATGAATTTTCAGACCATATCACACCGAAATGCAAAGTATGATGCTCCGATGCTTAAGCAACATCTTGTGTATAAAGAGAAACGAATATATTGAAATCATCCCTGATAATGTAATCACAATATATGTCTACAAAATTGTATATTTCCTCATTGAGATTTCCCTTTGAAGGTGCCCTTTTTACTCTCTCCAGAAAGTGTCCTTTTTAGTTGGTGCCCCCCCCCCCACCCCCCCCCCCCCCCCCCCCCCCCCCCCCCCCCCCCCCCCCCACCCCCCCCCCCCCACCCCACATTGGAAGACGCTCCACTGCCTCTGAACCCTCGCTCGAGTCGAGCACCAACCTAGAATTCCCGCTATTTGTCACATGACACCAAAGACTGGATGACGTTTCGTCACTGACCTCTGTAGAGGTCAGTGCGTTCCGTACTACTACGTACGTACGTACGTACCGCGCGCGCGTGAATCCATTATGACGTCACATATATTCTACGATTTGTTTTGGTGCGCACGTACACGACAGGGACCCTGTTTTTTGCTTGCGGAAAAGTGGACAAAATCCATCAAATCTGATACGATCCGGCTTATTCAATATTAATTAACAAACAAACTACAATCTCAAAATGTCGTATGGGCGAATAGCACCAGACATTGAAGGGATGACTTCCCTGAAAGTGGACAATTTGACATATCGCACAACACCTGAAGACCTACGACGCTGCTTCGAAAAATATGGCGAAGTTGGGGACATTTACATTCCACGCGATAAATTCTCAAGAGAGAGCAGAGGGTTTGCTTTTGTCCGATATCCGGACAAGAGGGATGCTGAAGATGCAATGGATTCCATGGACGGTAACCTGTATGATGGTCGAAAATTGAGGGTCCAGATGGCAAGATATGGCCGACCACAAGAATCCCGAGGAAGCCGATACGGAGGGGGTGGACGACGCGACCAGTACCAGGGTGGCCACGGTGGTGGAAGATACGGTGGTGGGGGTAGCAGAAGAAGGTGATAACGCGTATGACGATTAATGACGATGGCCGGTGTTGCCTGTAGATCTACTTGTAACTTAGCTTATAACTCTTACTTAGGATGATCTGTATTGTAAAGCGGTATGAAGTGGAGCCCATGACCATGTGATGTATCCGCAGATTCCGCACCTAATATTTGTGGGGCGCTAGAATAGATCTAGATCTAGACTAATTCAGAATCGTACTGAGTTGGACCCGTAACATACATGTAAATCTAGCTTGGAGATTTTATTTTTAAAACATGCCAAAAATCAACTAAATCTTCATCAGTCGTGTGAATTGTTCAATCATGCGGGCATGACTAAATTCAGATCATTAAATTCATGTGAGTAATTCATCATTACGGTCGCTAATTTCATGCGGCCCGCAACCCACTGTCTTCACGCTTTGCAATTGTATGGTGTAACAGTTTGCAGTGAATCCCGCGGATTGGCCAATGGGAGTGCATTTTCTAAATTTACAGAGCTCAATGCGTAAAGTTCTATGTGACTCAGGCATCGAGATATTTGGGTAGGGTCGGCTCCTCTCTTTAGAGCTAGAAACTATGAGTGTTGGCTCAGTCAGTAGAGCGTCCGCCTCGCAACCGGGAGGTCTTGGGTTCAAACCTCGGCAGCGTCATACCAAAAGACGTTAAAAGATGGGAGTTGTTGCTACCTGGCCTTGTTTGGCGTTCAACAATAAGGGATAGAGCAACGTCGATCTGGCGCTGCTTAGTGGCTGCCGGGCTCACGATCAATTGGGCAAAAAGAATTTCCGTTTCGGTTTAATAAAATTTGGAGTGGACTATTAGGCTATTATTATTATTATTATTATTAGAAGCCGGCCATAGCAGGGCGGTGAATTCTTTTTATGACCGGGGGGGGGGGGGGGGGGGGGGGGGGGATGTGAGATTTTCTAAAATATTTACCTGTACATTTTGAGGAATTGAAATAGCAAACGAGCTAGAACTTAAAGGTAATACAAAGTTTTGGGAAATTTTGAAAATTTGGTGGATAGTGATTCTTTACAATTTTGATATATTTGGATGCCCCTGTGGATGTAATAAAAGCACTAGAAAACTTAGCCCCTAAAAGACTTCTGCTTTCGAGAAAAATTGAATATAAAAATTTACCGGTGCTCCGGTAAATTTTGATAAATTTCAAATAGCGCCTACGGCCGTACAATGGTAGCTGCGACCATGAAAATCTCAGAATATGTAGTTGTGATATATAATTTCCAAACGGGAATAGCTAATCGGTCGATTTTAGTCAAGAAACATTGTTTTATAGCTTAATTAATATCTTGAACTTGAGAGGGAACTATACAACATAAAGAGTTTATTATTACAATTCCATAACTTTAGACTCGATTTCAACCCCGACAACGATCACTGAATATTGTAGGATCCCATATGCTTCCAATATGTTCATTTGAACCAAATTCATGACCCCATACCAAAACTTTGTATTACCTTTAATAGATTTTTGCATTTTTATAAGTCCAATAGTCTGAACGCTGCACTCTTGCTCAAAGTGTGTTCTTTTAATAATACGGTAGTCTTTTATAGTCAGTATTTGCTATAGTCTACACTTTTTGTTGCACCTTTTCAAATTTTCTTGGGGGGGGGGGATAATCCCCCCTTTAATGAGGGGGTGGGGACGTTTCGCAGCCGAGATGTTAGTGGGTGGATTTAAGAAGAAATTAATACTGTAGTATTTGTGTCCAAATATATCAGTAAAGAAACAGGGAGTCTATTAAGACCTTTTTCTTTTTAAGAAGGACTGCCAAAAAGAATAAATATGAACATTCATACTTGTGCATACATCATGTATTCTCTTGCATATTAACTTCATTTTCAGGCTCTTTTGATGCGTCAAAGTGTGGTGTTTGAGACGGTGCCTTCCATTAATTATTAGCTCTGCTAACTGTTCCTCCTATTATTCATATTGCAGGTCAAGATCAAGGTCCCGTGGAAGATACAGGTAATGTGTTATCATAAGAAAGAGCTACATACACAAAAAGCTTATTATGATCGATCTGACTTCATGATTGATAATACATGCCTTTGTAAATGCATTGCATTTGCATTGTTTTTGTTGATTTTACTTTTGCGATCATACATGTAGTTTGATTTCCATGGGTTATTGCATATATTAGGTGTTTTGTGTTGCAAAAGTATATTTGTCACATTATCAGGCATGAATGAACATGAAAAAGTTGAAAATGTATTAATAATTTCTGTCAAATTCTCACGTGCCGAGGTGCCAGTTTCTTGAAATCAGTAGATGTACATGTACATTAAAGGTACATGTTCATTGAGAATTAACCACTCAGTGACGTGCATCATACAATAAAGTTACTTCCCTTTTAAATTTGAAGATATCCATGGACTTCATGTTCATCATGTGAGACGGTTTGAAGAACTGGCCCTCCAGGTACACCAACATGTACATGAAGGTGGTATTTGACATGTTCATTTAGAATGAACTGTACATGTCATTATTTTACTTTTACATTCATATTCATATTAACCTTCTTTTTTTCCCTTCATTACAGGTCCCGTTCCCGATCCCCACGCAGACGCAGACGCTCGTATTCCCGCTCTCATTCCCGCAGCCGATCAAAGTCTAGGAGTCCTTCACCTCGCAGGGCTCGAAGCAGGTCACACAGCAGATCCAGATCTCCACGCCACTCAAAATCTGGTTCACCGCCAGCGAGACGTGATAGGGATTCGCCAGCGAGACGTGATAGGGATTCACCAGTGAGACGGGATAGGGATGATTCTCGCTCCAGATCTAGATCGCCTGATGAAGAGTAGACTAACTGCAGCTCATAGGGGAAGCCATCATCCATCATTTTTGAAATACCAAGATAAGGGTGATCGACTGTCTTGACTGTCTGCTGTGAAGAGGAGACTCAGTTTCCGTTACAAGCTTCTTCTGCAGTATCTTCCAGAATAGATGCAGTAGATAAATGGTAAATGTTTGTTAGGGTTGCATCATTTTCATTGTGGTCATTGCTCAATATATATTTGTTTTTGTCATTGCTGTAGGTGTATTTTAATATAAATACTGCACCTTATCTTTGTTTGCTATCAATTCCTCTTTTCAATACATTAACTTTGCTTTTCTGTTTCTCCAGTCACATAATATCAGATGCAAATAAAAATACAATCTACTCTATTTTGAGCTCTGTTAGATCTGAAATTAGCTGGCCTTTTATAAAGGATAAAAGAACAACAAATATATATTCCGTGGAGGAAGTAACATCTGCTTCTGATTTGCAAATCCTGATATTGGGTTTACATGTGTCTACACTCTACAGGTGTGAAACAAAGCTGATGTTAGAAGATTTTCAAGGTCCATGTCTAGTGAGCATTGGCATTATTCTTGTGCTCAAAGAAATTTGTAAACAATTTCTCAGACATCCGATATGTTATTGGGGGGAGGGTGGAATATAGCATTCAGGAAAGCCTATTTCTACATATCTCTTACATTTCTTGCGCGTCCATTTTTATTCTTTATATTGCATGCTACATTTTGTTATGTCTGTTCTCTGTTTCTCTTGTCAAAGTATGACAGCATCTACAATGTACATGTACATGCGTTTTCAATTGGTTTCCATCCACAGATGGTATTAGTGAGTTGTGACTGATAGTAACTACACTGTATGCATGTTTATCTTTTTATAAATATTTTAATCTTTACTAGTTCAAAAGAGTGTTATATACAAAGTGCATGTTTGGATTTCGCGTGAAATGTTTCAGAGTTCTCATTTACGTGCCCAAGTAATATCACATCGATCATAAACAAGAGTAATTACAGTGCTTCATTCAAAATTCTGTGTCTATTCACGTTAAAGCAGATATAATTGTACATTAATTGCTGTTCTTTCCTCAACATAAACATTCATTTGTTCAAGGAGGAGGTGTTTTCCTAAATCAGTGAACATTGTTTTTCTTAAGAATTTCTCTGATGTATTTAGAATTCATGTTGATAATTAATTATAAAATGATGTACTGTACATTATTGGTAAGCAGAGTCACCATATTTCTATTAATTCTTGTCTGATGTATAATCTAGCCATGCTTTTAAGCACAGTATGTTATATAATATAGTTTAGAACCTATACAGAGGCCCTGCAGATTCCGCTCTTAGTTTTTGTTTTCTTCTTTTTATTGAGGGGGGGGGGGGGGTGGGGGGTTGGAGTGACGAGAACAAGCTATTGTGGCCTTTGTGGGTCTATCTGATAGGTTGGAAGGCTTGATAATTTGTTTATGTGTAATCTTCTGCATTCGTTTTATTAGCTAGCCTTTGTGATCTTTGTGATTTAGTAGTATAAATTGAATACCAGTCTTCTTTTTTATGCTAACACTTGATTCCTTTTATTGTTTTCTTCTTACATAGCCACCAGTTATTGCCTGAAAGTATAGCGGTGGTTGGTGCAGTAAAAAGGGGGTGTTAGAATGTGCAGTTAAAGGTGATGCAGTCAGTCAGAGGCAAAGCTGTTTGCTGTAGTCAGTTTGTGCAGTCCAGTCTGATGGCCTGCCTGCCTGCCTGTTTCCAGTGCGTGTATGGTGCACATCAGTGTAGCTGTGTAGCAGCAGGCCCTGTGCAGCTAGCTGTGTATACCAGTAGAAAGAAAGCCGTGTAACCGGCCATGTGCAGAGCTCTGTTTACGGCACTGGGGAGGAGAAAGAAGTTGGTGGTGTTGGCGAAGAAATTCAAGAGCAAAATTGCAGAAAATGGGCTTGCTGTCGTGTTAGCTGTGCAGAACGGCACTTAAGCAGATAAGCTGTGCGCCACCAATTTCAGGCACTAGGGGAGAAGAAGCAGGTGAAATCAAAGAGCCAAATCTTGAAAGAAAGAAAGAAAAAGCAGATTCATTTCTGCCTTTAATTTTGGACCTATGTTTGGAGGAATCTTAAAGGAAACCGTAGTTCCAAGAGCAACAGAGATGTGCACCGAGATGAATATCTAAATGCTGTCAAATTTGCAAGGTGTGATTTGGGTTGTGAAAGTAACACATGTACAGAGTATTCCTTTTCCTTACTATTTTTTTGCACTGTTCATTTCTTTGTTTGTCCATGGAGAAAAAAAGAGCATGTGATTTTCAGAAATTTTCCAGGAATCCAAAAGCAGAAACTAAAAATTGCTTACAATGCCCAGTGACTTTAAAATGGTTTGAAAACTTGACAAACTTGTATGTACCAAATTTGTGAAAGAATTTGTACGCTTATTTGATACAAATTTGGGGTCATTCCAGGCCCTGTGCATACAATGACTCACCTTACACTTTTTTCTCCTATAAGTTTCACTCTTTGGTATTCAAAGGCAGTGTAATAGAACAGTGAACAAGGTTTCATGCCTGGAGTGTTGTGCACACACATATTGGATTTAAAACCCAAATTACACATAAATACCCTTTTGTTTAAATAAACATGCTTGATCATAGTCCCAAACAATGTATAAATTTGTACAGTTGATGGTCAGTTGGGACCAGGGATACTAGTACAGTCTATTGACCACCTGTCTACAAGGACCACTTTTTGTGTTTCCCTTGGGTGGTTGCTATATACAGGTTTGACTGTATACATGTATGTACATTGTCAAGTATATTAAATAACCAGCTCCATTAAAGCACCCATCTCTCCTGAACTAAATCGTTGTCATGTGTCACTCTTTCAAGAAGGTTATCTAAGAATTAAAAGGGAAATGCGGTATTAGGTGTTCTCAAATCTCATTATTTGTAATTTTTTTAAGTAATGTTTTCAATTTCTTTAATTCAAGCACTTTGAAGTAATAATCATTTCTTTGTGACAATATAAACTATCCAAAAGCTTTTTGAAAATTGGAAGGAATCAGATAATTGGAAGAAATTGTTGATTGATTCATATAATGTGTTGCGGCTTAATATAATAATTATATTCATGTTATCAGAACTGGAACTTATGAGGTTTATATATTACTTTGAATGATCTCTGAATTTGGAGATTTTTGTATTTAATAGATTAAAGATTTTGTTGAAGTGTTGTACTTATACAGAGAGATTGGAAGCGACAATATAAGAAGAGGGAGAACTTAGGAATTATTACAGATGCATTGAAGAAAGTAGTGTTATAATCAGGGGGAAATAGTGTGTGTGTGTGAGAGAGAGGGGTGTGATATACGAGGTGCATTGGTTGTTGGGCGATATATGGTGGGAACAAGAGCATAGAGAGAGGGAGAGAGAGAAAAGGATGAATTTAGAATAGTCGAGATGGAGGGGGGAAAAAAGAGGATGTGAATATAGGGGGGGGGGGGGGGTAAACACGAGTCTTTATAAATAAAGAAAGATTGAGCTAGCAAGGAGACGAGTGTCAATTGTGAGTGATACAAAAAGACATTTAGATGGGGTCAAAGGCAGTGGCAGATCCAGGGAGGAAAAAAACCTTGTAAAATCACATGAAGAGGGGGGGGGGGGGGGTGCAAATTTTTTAATTTTCGAGGGCCAAAAAAAAAAGTGTGCTCACTTCCCCCCCCCCCCCCCCCCCCCCACTAAGCGATTTTCAAATTTTCGGGAGCAAAAAAAAAAAAACAGTGCTCACTAACCCCCCCCCCCCCCCCCACTGAGCGACTTTTCGACCGGCGCGATATAATTCTCGGGAGAAAAAAAAAATTGGGCCCCCCCCCCCCCCCCCCTAAGAAATCCTGGATCCTCGCCTGGTCAAAGGAAGGGGAAATACACGTTGTTTGAAAAGGAGTACTTGAGGGAAGGAATTCAAAATGGGTAGGAGTTTGCATTCTTTATTTTCTCCCTACAAATTCATTATTTATGAACCCATTCAATTTTATTACAGGGAAATCAATCATTATTACCATAAGCCACAGAAGGGTTATTAATCACCTATTTAAGATGCTACAGTTCCTAAGAAATGAAACAAAATTTAACATAGAAAATAAATGAAAAAGCGAAATTGAAAGGGATTAAAATCTTAATTGGTAACGTTAATTTTACCTTTTTTAAAACAAAAATCTAGAGCAGGATGTCTCCCCCCCCCCCCCCCCTCCACAAAAAAGTTAGTGTTTCTTTCCCTTCCCTCCGCATATTCACTGGCTGGATGATTCGCTAGCTGTTAAATATATTCCAGTTCGGACCAAAATTTGTTTTTAAAATTAGGTTCTTACCACCCCCCCCCCTGCTTATTCACCGGCTGGCTGAGTCGCAGTAAGAAATATTCCCTCACAAATAGGATCCCCCCTTGCTTATCCACTGGCTGGCTGAGTCGTGGCTAAATATTTTCTCACTAATTGGGCCCTATCTTGCCGCCGGCTGGATCCGCCCATGGTTCTATACCTGGGTCCTTCTTTATTAAATATTTAATTAGCTATTTTCCCAAACAGATATTTATTAATTTCTATTACCACAGGGGGGAAGAAACATGGGACATGTATTCATGCATACAAGGAAACCATTCTCCATTCATATTTTTAATCTTGTGTTGTATGCTTCACCGGTCACCCCTGCCCCCTTCGATATAATGAAGAATAAAGAATATGAATTATTCAAAGTAGTAATAATTTGTGAATAGAGAAGACTCCCTTTTGTGAACATTTTTTTTTATTTCCTCAAAATAGGCGAGGTCAGGATGGAATAGTTAATTCCTCAATACCAGGTCCCTCGGAGAGGACCTATGGCTATAGCCGTCGGCCGTTTGGTTGCTTACTTACAAGCATTTATGCTTTCTTGGATGTCAGGTTAAATAACCACCAATAACCAATCAACCAATTCAATATTTTTGAGGGGGGGGGGGGGGGAGCGAGATGATAGAGTAGAAGTTTCGGATTGAGTTTCGGCTTTCTTTTTTTTGTGTGTGCACTTGAAGTCGTAATAATAAGAATATCAGTCAAATTGCCCATATACACACTATATATAGGGCGTATCCAAGATTTTGAAGGGGGATGTTTTTTGCCCAATTTGTGAGAAAATATTTAGTGGCGAATCAGTCATTCGCTGAATAAGCAAGGAGGTATAAGCACTCGTTTGTTGGGATGGGGGGGGGGGGGGGGGGGGTGGTGTGAAAAATCCTTCCCCCCCCCCCCAACATCCACCCACCCTTGAGCAAAAAAAAACCAAGAACATTTTTCCTTTTTTTTGTGCTGGGGGGGGGGGGGGCATAGATAAAACACCTATATATCGGGTGTCTTTCAAATTCTGAAACACCCCCCCCCCCCTTTTACCAAGAGGGGTGTGTTTGAACACCTAAAACACCCCCCTAGTGTTTGCCGGTGTCCCCCCCCCCTCCCCCTCCCCCCCCCCCCACCCCACTATCGATACGCCCTTGCACAAACTAGGCCATGTTATTTTATAATTTTTTAAAATTAAAACTCGCGTTTGATTTAGAAGCTAATTAAGAAGAGCTAGGGAAATGGGCAATCAATCAGGAATGTAAATTTTACATCACGTGGCCATCAATAGCCAATGAACGAACGACTTAGTCACCTCGATACCGTACACAAATTTTGGAGACGGAGATCATTTTTGTTATTGAATTTCATTTGGAACATGAATCGGTAAGGATTAATTATCTTATTATATTGTCTTGACATCATCGTAATTTTCAATTTTTAAACGAGGAAATTGTTGCATTGAAACATATTGAAATAATGGTAGAAATTTATTCGCTTTAGTTTACTCAGCAGCTATTCGCGATAGGGTGTTTGAGGCGTCGTGCCTCGCCAGGCCTCCGGGGCGGAAGGGACGAGCCCTTGCCTTCACATGATATAATTTAATGTAACTCCGGCGTGGAGATACCCTACTTCGGCTGGAGTTACCCAATGAAGTAAATATTCATCAAAATGCCCAGATCTAGAAGTAGAATTCTAGGTCTAAATTACTCACTTTAGTCTCTAATTCTAAAGCCAACGGCAAAGCAAGTTTCATCAAGGGATTGGTCATGATTTAAAAGTCGATGTTTGTTACTTGTTTCGTGTCAACTTTCTTATCTTTTTCACAGTAGGGCCTACAGTACAAAAACCAAGACTTAGAGGTCTATACTGAGTCTAACCGTAAACTAAGAACAGTAAGAGTTAAGATTACAGTCGCTAACTTAACACACGCACGCGCCCGCACCGTCGGGACAGTATGTAAAATAGTACTAGACTAATTGTATTAATTGTGCTTCAGTTTGCCGTGCAAATCCCGTGAGAAAGTGCATATTATAATTATAAGTCTTTGTTTTTATTAATTTTAGGAAAAATACTGTGATTAGACTTGTCTAGATCTAGGCCTATGGACTAAAAAGTCTGTCGACATGTACAGAAGAAGAAGAAGAAGGCCTAACGTTATATTTTTATTTTTTAATAACTTTTTTTTAACAGTTAAGAATAAAGGGTAAGACTAAGAGTTAAGAATAAGAGTTTAGTTAGCTTACTGTTAGTGTTACAGACTAATGTCTGTCCTAAGTTTATTTTTGAGAATATGAACTGTCACTTGTCAGTGTCGCGTTGCATGCCAAGACAAAAGGCAAGACGGACTTGCCCGTTTGTCGTTTGGCCTTAATTTGGGGGGAAATTCAGGATAGAATCTGGATTTAAAATTTCTCACAAGATTGCAATAGTTAAAAGTTGAGACATTTAACAAATTTTCACTAGGGTCTAGATCTAGGCCTACCCCAGTGGAATGGAGAGTGCATTTGTGCGCTCTAAACTAACTTTAAGTTAAAATCCAAAGCACAGAATTGTAGATCCTTATTGAATTTGTTTGTTGTTGTTGTTTTAGTCTTAAAGGCGTGTGTCATTCAATTATGAATATTTACGCCGAATCCAGTTGGGTAGCTTACATCAAAGGCTTTGGTAAATTAACTGGTAAATTGCTTTACAAGCATTAGTCAACTTTATTGAAATTACTAATATTAATATTGTTATCATTGTCATTATTATTTATTGTTATCATTATTATTATTCTCTAATCTCTAATTCATTTTATTATTATTATTCACAGCTAAAGGATAAAGCAGACTCAGATACTTTGGATTTAGTTCATTTACACTGTATACATACATGTGTAGATTTCTTTCTCCTGAGCCGCGTGTGGAGAAGAAGCAACCAAGATGTGGGCCTCAAATGGGAGCTTTGGTGGAGAAGTAGAACAGTAAGTGCAATCTTTTTTTGTACTCTCTTTCTTTGACTACATGTACATGTACATGTGTGTAGGTCATCTCTTTAAAAAAAATGTATTCTGTTTTCATTAACATTGCAATAATTCTTCTTTAGATACACTACATTGTAATAGGAAATGGCTGGACAGAGGATTTCTAGTAACATGCAGTGTTTGACTTGAGAGAAAGACAGACAGAGAGAGAAAGAGAGAGAGGGGGGGGGGGAGGGAAGAGGAAATGGGGAGGAGGGGGGGGGGGGTGATAAAAAAAGAGACATGTTGGTCAAAATATCTAAATATGCTACAAATGTATTTCATTATATTTCTTGATTTTGATAGTACATACCAGTAATGATGATGATGATTGTGATGATGATAAAGGTGATATAGTGATGTTGATTTTTATAATGAACGCAACAACAACAGTAATAAGTTAAAACAACAGTATTTCTTTACAATATGATTAGTTCAATGTGCATTACATCTTTTATGACTATGCAATGAAAAAATAAATTGAAATTGACATGTATAGATTACCGTATTTGCCGGCGATATAAGGCCGCACCACCGCATAGGCCGCACCCCAACTTTGACATTTCAAAGAGGGAAAAAAACCAACGGACAAAACAAAATTATCGTAATTTTCTCGTAAAACACTATTTTTTTTTTACAAACTGATACCAAATTCATCAATATTCTTATAATTTACTGGAAGTTTAGCTCAAAAAGTGATCGCGGGCAGATTTGGTGTCCGATATATACCCCTACCACAATGTACGGTGTAATGCGAAACTGCATGAAATCGAAAACAAAATAGCGACTTCGGATGGATGCTTCACAGCGGCTCGGTTAAATGGTCCCTTTCTTTACTTTTGCAATGCATTGGCACAAACTTAGATCAAGATCTATCGGCAAATGTTGGTTTAGCAATTTATTTTCGTACTCATGTCAACAATGCAAGATAAAATTGTCGGTAAGATGTGTTGAAATGTACTGTACCATAGTGGTATAGGTATTGTACCGTTCGTAGTCCCATGTGTGCAAATTCGTGCTGGTTTTGACTTGATTTTTTTCTTTTTTACTCTTTCGCCGTAAAGGCCGCACCCCAACATTTTGATATTTTCTCTTCCAAAAATAGTGCGGCCTTTACGCCGGCAAATACGGTATACCCAGAATGAAATATATTATGAAAGCGCCTACCATGTGGAACCAGCCCACCTTATTTGATGAGACAGGTAGACCTGCATTATCTCTAATTGGAGCATGGGAAATGCCTTGAAGTGAAATTCAATCAAATCTGGACAGGGTCACAGGGCAATCATATAATTTGTACAGAGTTTTAGGCATACATTCAGATCTACTTCATATCTGTCAAATAAAAACTAATTTTTTTTATTGGGATGTTTTTTTGTTTTATTTTCAATGATTATAATAATGATTGCCAATGCAACATGTACATGTTACAACTAAAATTGAATGTGTACATGTTGTAATGTATTTGGTGTACTTGTATGTACATTGTATTTGAATACAATACATGTAGTACATGTATGTTATTGTACACATAAAATTATAGTTTTAACATACATTGGTAATCATTATTAATCGTTGAAAACTGAAGAAAAAAAGACATAGTATGAACAAAACAATAACGTTTGTGTTACATGTAATTCTTCAATGCTGTACTCTTCCCTTCATTACGATGAGAGTTTCAATCATCAGATACTTGATGCTATTAGATGTATTGAGTTAGGATGAAATGCTGCCTGCATGGTAAATTCATTGCACATGTATGATTAATGTGTGTTCAACTGTTCATAATGTGTGTGTGATTGCAGCTGTCAACACATTGTTACCAGTACAATACATTTATTTAATTGATTGCATTGTGTGGTAGGTCATTTGTTCCTATAGAAACGACTGGCAGTGAAATGTCATTATACACTGTGCTGACGGTATAGTACAATAATATTTTAACAATTTGATTTATTTGATGACAGCTATAGTTTTGGATGACAATGAGCATGGATAAATCACCTGTACATGTATATTGCATGTACAGTGTATGTACAGTGTATACTGTAAATAGATGTGGGAACTCCCTATCAATTGTCATGAATAGACAAGATATTCATAGCTCTCCAATTCTCTCTCTCTCTCTCTCTCTCTCTCTCTCTCTTTTTATCTATCTCTTGCCATGCAGTCACCATGTCTCTCATAGAAATCTTATTTCTTGTCATTAGCCATCAAGCCTTTACTCCTCAAGAGTTACTCATTTTCTTTTACCTCTATCTTTCTCAATTCTTTTCATGTACAGTACACCTCTATTTTGAAGTACATTGTTCGAGAATTTCATGAGATATTTTGTGATCTGCAAACTTGAACAGTATTCTAATTTTAGATCCAAAACTTTATAGTCCATGACAATATACCATGAACTAATTCTCTCAATTATTTGGGAATCATGAATTTCAAGCCATATCACTGCCTTTTAAGTCTATCAGTATGAAATGTAAAAGAATTGTGACACTAATTTCATGATTTTCTTACTCAAATTTTGCATTTAATATAAGTTACAATTGTTTCCATTTTCACTCAAGTTTTGATTGAACATTATCACAATCTAATGCCTACCACAGTATACAACACTAACAGCTGCATGTATATTCATGGATAGTGCTTGAATCATCTAGGATACTTGCACATTGTAATGTGGCCTTTTTGTGATACACAGTTTCCTTTTCCTGCATTATGTACATGTACACATCTTTTTGGGTCTTCAGAAATATTTTCCCAAAGTGATATGAACTTTTGAAATAGAGTCCATCAATTATATAATATAACATACTTTATAACACATTGCACATGTACATGTAAATTGTAGTAGGTGATTGTAAGAGAAGCAGGAAATATTAATGGATACTTTTTTCCATTCACCTCCGTAGGCCCTATCAAAACAAGTTTGGTGGATCACATCCTCTGCCATCCATCCCTTCCTCCCAGACTCCACAACCCAGCTTTGATAATGCCCTGGTACCGGTGGGTGGGCGTCGCTCCCAGCTCTCTCAGCTCTCTCAGATACCCAATGGTGGAGGCCAGTTTTCTAATGGAGATTACCACACTGGAAGGATTCAACAGATGGAGAATAGATTGGGTGTGGCAGAACAGTCTAATAGAGCACTACTAGAGGAGGTCGTCAGGTTACAAGGTAACGATTCTGCCTGCCAATTTACCAATAATCTATCACAGTTATACATCCCCAGTTAATTTTTTCTTCTACAGAACAACTGATTATGAGCCAGCACGTGAGAAATAGACTAATGATTTGGTTGGTTAGTAAAATGTATCTCAATTTGTTGTCATGAAAAATGTAATGTAATGTAATGTAATGTTAATTGTCTTTGTGTTAACTGGCGGCAAGCTACAAAAGTCCTATCTCATACCCCGGGCAATGTGTCTGACATGGCTGGTTGTAGCAACTACTCCGAAGATCAAGATACTGTACATTAATCTTGATCTAAGGAGACACAAACAAACGTCTTGAAAAATTAAAAAAAGAATATTATTCAGTATTGTAAGGCTTTTTACTACGAGTACCAAAGAGGAGTTGCCCAACCCAATTCTGGTCATTTTTAAAGGACTGCATGTCACAAATTATTTATTGAACTGGAGTGAATTTATCAGTGATTAATGACATACACATAAGAAGTTCTATCAATGCATAAAGACCGATAGAGGATTCATACTGAATTATACATGTAGCTGAATAAGGAGAACCAGAGAGTTCAATAACAGTCCCAAAAGCTAAAAGTCCTTTTTTGGCAGGGCTATGAATGATTGCAGCCAGTACTCCATCCACAATCATGCCACAGTCCCTGGAAATAATCCTCACTTTGTGTGTACATGTATGTCTTAACTTACAGGTGAACTAAAGCAATCATATAGGACCACAGAGGACACATTGCTTGCAGAAAGACAAGCCAGACAGCAGCTCACAGAAAACATCCGTGCTTCTAACGACCTGATTGGGCAGCTAGGAGCTCGGTTGAAACGAGCAGAGGAGAGAGTATCTGATGAAAGAACAGCTGTAGGTGCTTTGGTTAATCATACTAAACAGGTTGAACAGGCTGTACTGGGTAGTCAACAAGAAATACTAGCGAAGAGAGATCAGCAGATGACAAGGTTAGTCAGTAATTCTATTTCATTTTGACTCAATTTTCATATTTCTATGTGATTCAGTACTTAAAGAATATATGGACATAGTTTTTACAAACTAGTCATTCTGTAATTCTGAATGAGAATTCCCATATTATGGGGCCACTTGGACAAGTAAAATATAAACCTAAATGTACATGTAGTTATAAAAATGTGTTCAGTACATTGAAAATCAGATGCATGGACATAATCCTACGTTCAAGGCTGCCTTATAAAAGGATCTTAATAACTGTAACCATGTACCTAATTTCTCTTGTATTGCTCATTTCTCAAATAGTCTTCATTTTGTATCAATTATTTCCTTCAAATATTGGATATTTTGTATTTTTCAACATACATGTTTTTTTAACATGATAATTCTATTCATCCGTATTGCCATCATGCACAGGCCTGATAATTACCTAATTTTCTGATTTCATGATTTTTTAAATATTTTTCCCTGATTTTTTTTTCTTCCTTATTTTTCCTTTATTTTCTCTATTCTTCCCTGTTGTTCCCGATTTTTCCCCAATTTTCTTAAAGGGGGGGGGGGGGGGGGGGGGTGTGGTTAAGGCGAAAAAAAAAACCTTTTCTTGTTTAGTGCTCACTACTATCACCCCTGCATACATGACCAATGATTGAAGATTACATTTGTGATAAATGAAGTTGATGTACTCCTTTCTCACAGGTATTCTGAACTGAAGAATGAATTAGATGAAGCTAATCGGATGAGAGAGCAATTAGAACGAGTGACTACATCCTTAGTAGATGATGTGAGACAGGTGAAGGGTAGAACAGACACCTCACAGGTTGAGATTGGTAGTCTGGTTCATGATGTCAAGGAACGGACCAAGAGATTAGAAGAAGATAATAGGACATTGGTAAGTAGAGATAGGCCTCTTTGTTTTAATGGTTACAGATGATTTTGAGGGTTCAGTGACACAAAGACGTACTTAAACTGTAACTCCATACTTTGCCAAAATGAGTATTTGACATCAAAATGTTCAAAAAATGTGGGCTTTCCAGGAAACACAAAGACTTAACTCCACCCAACACCCCATTGAGGTCAATGGCTAGTGAAACATAGACTTTAACTCCTTAAGGCCCAAGTGCTTAGTGACACATAAACCACTTTTTCTCAAAATGGCCAAGATGGAGTTACGTCTTTGTGTCACCGACCCCTAGATTTGTTGTTAGAATTATTTATTGTATAAATGTATTTTTATTAGATTTTTTCTAATTCTTGATAGTTGTAAATATATCATTAATTGCTTGATAAATATTGCAATGTTTCAAGGTAAATAATTGTTAAGTGGATTTAAAAAAAAACATTTTGTTTGTTTCAAATGTATAAAAGAAAAAAGTGACTGGAATTATTTTTGTACAATGAAATTTAGAAAATTTTCAACGATTATATTCTTCTTTTTTTTGGAGGGAAGGGGGAGGGGTGGATAAGGCAGCGTAGCAATCTGGAATATTTAAGTCTGTAACAACTTGGCCCACCGTGGATATATACATTGATATTGAATAGGCCTAAAATAAATGCATGCAGTCCTTTACTGCCTTTATTTATGATGAGGCACTCCTGTCTGTTTGCCATCCTACTATTCATCTTTGCTTCTTTCACTACCTATCGTGTCTTCCATGGGATGAAACAGAGGGTAAGACTAATACTAACTAACTAAGCACTTTGCAGAACAGACCTTATAACACTGTAACACTGTATTACTGTAGAAAGTGATAGTAAAACAAAGAGGATGCTGTTCTTATTGTTGCAGATCGTTGTGTTTTTATTACCCTGCACATTTAACAAAAGTACTTCCTTGTGCACGAGATTAACGTGCACTTGATTCATCAGAGAGCCAAGATCTGTCTGATTGAATCGCTCAATCATATTTTTATTTTGTACATATACCATGTAAGTTGGGGCCTTATTAATATAAAGCAAGATAAAGCAGTGAATCAAGTCATGTATGAATATTACAAAATAAATTGTTGCACCCATAGAGAATACATCAAGGGATTATTACATTATTGCACTGTATTTGCATAAACTATAACGTTAACTACACATATACTATGATCCCTGCATTATTTCATGTTATAATCTAGTCATACACTGACCCCCTCACTCCCATTATATCAATATATACAATACAATACAATACAATGAACATTTAGGGCGCCATTCCCATAAGGCTCAGAGCGCTAACATCAAATAATATTATTGGTCTTTACTACATGTAGTAATTAAAGGCTACAATTAGATATTCCATATAAAATATTAAATTCAATTGATTAAATTAAATAATTAAACATAGAGGAGAATTCATGTAAAGAGATGAGTTTTCAGAGCCTTCTTAAAAATATCGATAGAGGCAGATTGTCTGATGGACATGGGGAGATTATTCCACCCTTTGGATGCTGCTACCGTGAAAGTCCTATCCCCGGCTTGGACACGTGTAATTGGATAATTTAGACGGAGGTTATCATTTGAAGATCTGAGATTTCTGCTTGGTGTATATAAAGTTAAACAATTAGACAGGTAATTAGGAGCTAGGTGGTGCAATGATTTATAGACATATAAGAGTAACTTAAAAATGATTCGCTGTTGAATTGGAAGCCAGTGAAGGGAATTAATTAATGGTTGAGCTGAATGACTTCTACCGACCTCAAACACAAGACGTGCTGCCCAGTTTTGTAGGCGCTGGAGACGGTTTACATGTAACTTTGGAAGAGAGGAAAGAAGTCCATTACAATAATCAAGTCTAGAGAGAATTAAAGACCTTACAGCATGATGACAAGTTGATTGATCAATATATCTATATTCAATATATCACTGCAGTAGATTAGTACATGTATGTATTTATAAGGGAACCTGAAATAAAGAGTTTGCATTTAGACTAATTGCAGGTGCTCAGTTAGGAAGAATATTTCCTTAAAATGATTCATTTTCTTTTATATGTATATATATATTTATTTTTTATTTATTTTTTTTTTTTGGGGGGGGGGGAGGGGTAGTTATGTTTCGAGTCACAGTGTGTATTTTAAGTTCTTTTCCCTAGGTTTTGAATTAAGTCCACTTGCTATCACCATCTCATACATTAGTTTGAGTATGCATCACTTATACAGTGTGTATGTACTTGGCTAGCAGTATATGTATGTACAAGGTTTCCTAGTGTAGCATTTCAATATATTTTGTTTTAATGTATTATGATCACTATGTAGAAGTAAAATTTTAAAGGAGAAACTCCTGAAAAGCTTAAATTAGTCAAGAAGGAAGGGGGAAAGAAGAAGATATGAAAGTAGAGATTGGTTTGCAATGTTTTGTTGTCGTAAATGATTATGGGACTTAATCCTCTGAAATTATTCTTGCAGAAATGGGGGGTACATTTATTTTTGATAATTTGTAATGTAATTGTAGAGAACCAGAAGTGTCAAATCTGACAGACATGAGCACTTTACAATAACCAATTATTATTATTAGTGTTGTTATCATCTTTATGTGCGATGATGTAAATATTTTGTGGTATTGTCACTCACATGATGCAGTTGATAATATTGAGTGTTTTCTTTGACATTTTGCACTTCAAAATATAATATTTTTGTAACACTAATTACATTCTAATCAAACGTTTGTAATTATTGTCATATGTGTTTACGATTAAATGAACACCTGGTGTCTAACACATACCCCTTAGCTGTCATACCTTTACTTACACCAATATAGAGTGGTGAAGTGTGACATCAACAAAAATCTTTTTGTAGAATTTCTCAATTTTGTCTTCATTTTCCGAAAGAGCATAACAAATAATGTCCAAATGTCGAAAACTAATTGAATATGTTAAGTATTGGCTGAGATATGACCATCTGAATAAATAGATTTTGTGTAGGAGCTCAGTGTTATATTGCTCTGGTTCATAATGTTATGAACCAGAGCAAAATAACACTGAGCTCCTATAGGAATTTATTTTTAATTCAGATGGTCATATCTCAGCCAATACTAAACATATATGGCTTTTGACATTTGGACATTGTTGTTTATGCTCTTTCGGAAAATGAAGAAAAAATTGAGAAATTCTACAAAAAGATTTTTATGATGTCACAGCTTTGGTAGTCTATACGCTCTATGTTACAGCCACTTGTCATATATGCTATGATTATGAACACCCACTATGTAGCACATACATGTATATATCCTGTGTCATATACCCTCACTAATGAATGCCTCAATATACCCTCTTTGATTTGATACAGCCTCGTATGGTCGTGTTGAGAACCCACAAGAGACTTCGTGTATAAAATTTAAAACCCTTGGATAATTTGGATATCAATTACAAATCATTTCAGTATGAAACTGCTTTGTTTTCTTCAACACCTACGTGGTAGCATATCATGTTTAAGAATTGAAATGTGGACAGATTGAAATTGGCTAGAATTATCCTCCTGGAACAAGTAGTATGGTCATTGTGAATTAATCTCATGGAAGATATTTTACACCCATTAGTACGATCAAACAAAGAGTGGAAAATCTTTCTTATTTTTGTTTAACATTTGGAAGTTAATGCCAAATACAGGCAAAGTCCATGCACCACAGAAGCCAGGGGACTAAATGTATCAAAAGAGATCAAAATTCTTTTGTTTAGAAAGAGGGCATATTTTGGTTCATATACACCTGTATGTGTAACGATCTTGTATATTGTGTTTGTTTCTCATTTACTAACATTCACTAGAATTCCAAGATATCTACTCTTATGAGTCTACCTGATCCATATCTTGAAAAACTTATGAGTCAAATGAAGGACCAAGTTGGTAACAGGTAAACCATCCAAACATTACATCTGAAGATTTGAATCTTGCAATTTATTTTAATTTTCCAGTTGGAATTGAGCATTTGCTTGCAGTTAGCTTTTAATTACCTTTTAAACAGAATTATCAACAGATGTTCTTTTGCCTCTATTCTTGAAATTGTTTTCCTATACAAAAAATATAGATTCTTCATATCCCTCTTCCACCCCCTTCCCTCTTTTTTGTGCATTGTTTTCTACTGGTTTTACTTTGTTTTGTGGTAGTTTTTGTAGTGTTCCTTTGAGCCTGTGTTTTAAAAGTTTTTAGCAGCTTATTTCTTTTATGTTTATGTTTTGTCAGTTTTCCATGAATGAAAAAAATGCACTGGTATTAGTATGTAGAGATCTCAACTTATGGATCCACTTCGACTATGAATCCAGTACGTAACACCCAGCACGTATCACTCAGCATTTACATAACAAATGAAAACCAGAATTTCATTAAAAGTAGATTTTTGTTGCAACGTCCTCTCGCTCATTGTTCGCATAATCACTGTAACCTTGACAACCTATTGAGTCTAATTGTCAGAATTTCACTGCAGTTATGCACGTAGCCCATTTGCAGAGCACACATTGTATTTGTAATTAGCAATTAGGAAATGTCAAAGAATCTGACATGACATATCAATCAAGTTGGATGGAACATGTACATCTAGAATTTCCATTTTTCAGGGAGATGTAATTTGAACAATATCGTGTTTAGGTTTTAGATTGATCTTTGATTTTATATGATTGTATTAAATATCATCAAGTTTTTATTTTAACTTTATATTTCTTTAGTTACATGATATCTATAGAAAAGTGCTTTTTAGAATTGAAAGGCAGTATAATTGCAAGGACTAAACCGTCTACCTAGTATATTTCTTAAGAAGCTGTTTGGTATTAATGGTGATGTTCAACATTAGAAACGATAGAAAATGCATGTACATGTATGACTAATGACTGTGTTTTGAAGAACATGCATGAACATTGTAACCAAATGATTAATTTTGTGACAAATGTTGATATATGAATTCTACCGTTTATAATTGAATACTTTAAAAGAGTGTTCTTCAACATGAGAAAAGAATTAGATTTAGCTGAACTAAATTGAGTGCTAAAATTCTTGATGGCATGCATATTATAGCCTTCAACTTCAATTATAATAATTGATCCTGGTCCTCAACCAAATTGTTAGCTTAATACCTACTTACATTGCATTTTCGGGCTTCAGACAATTTTTAATTTCTTTATTTTAAGTTTTAATTTGCATTTTTCATTTTTCTTTCTTTCTTTTTCTATTTGTTTTCTTGCAATCATTTTCCTCATTTGTTTGCATCCATGTGTTGCTGTTTGTTTGCTTTCTGTGTGGCCGGTATACCAGATGGATCATCAAAGAAAATTCAACGAAAATCAACAACATTCCAATCAAACAACAGCTGTCTTACGATCTCAACTTGATGCTCGGTAAATGCATGTCTCAGTGCAGGCTTAGAGTCTTGATGTGTTATCTACATTTTCTTTTTTTTTACCTTTCATGATCATTTTATTCTAAAGTTAAAAGTCAGGATTTTGTTCCTTTTCTATGCAGCTACACATGTACACATTTAGTTTTAGTTTTTGGAGTGAATTCTTTCTTCTTCTTTTTTGGTTTTTGTTTGCATGCTATAATTTTGATAGTGTCGTCAGTCTGGGTTTTGCTACATTTGTCAAATGATATAAATGTGTATAGTGATGACATATTGTAATTTAAAAGAAGGAAAAAATGTCTTCAAATTGTTAATGTACATGTACATGACTGTATTAGATCTTCTACTGACGTACCATACTGGTAATCTCAGTTTTTATACAGAATAGATTTGAAAAAGATTTTTGGTAAAGTAACACATTTTTTTTTTGGAAGTTAATTGTCCCTTTTGAGCACTGTTGTTTGCAGGATGGGTGAGGTACAAATGTGTTCACAGACTTTTCATTTTATTTGCAGGTTGGGTGAGGTACGAGATGTTTTGATGGATTTGAGAAACAGGGTAACCACCGAGGAGACTGAAAGGAGGCAACAAGAACAGAATCAATTGATTAAGTAATTAATCAGCATTCCTAATCATTAATTTCTCACCATCAAATTCACTGTTTAATACTATTGATTCCCCCTCTCTCTTTATCTCTTATTCTCATGTTGTATCATAGTACGGTCAGATGACAAAATAAAAATACACTCCTCATTGTTCAAAATTTCATATACCAGTAAAACGTTAATATAATGAAATATATATCAAATTCAAGAAAAATAACTGCCCTACAACAAATTTTTGAAATTTCACTTTGGGTGGGCATATTCATTTAACTTTTGCTAGGTCAGATTAAGAAAATTGCAAAAATAGAGCAGGTAACCATTCAAATCTTATGGAACATGCGCATCTGTAAAATATTCTTGTTAACCAATGAAAACAAGAACGAGAAACAATGAGGAGGATTGTGCTCTGGATTTAAACTATAGTCTCAGGACTGCATGGTTGGTCAAAATGCCTCTCCTGTCCATCCAAGATCATGGACAAGCCTTACGATACCTCCAGTGCTCATCAACATTTGAATGTCTAGATGCCCCATATTTGCAATTTTCTTTCAGAGACTCATTTATTATGAAATGGCTATTCTCATTCTTGCTTGAATGGTTTGATTCCAACTGCACATCACCTTAAAGATGATTAAAAAATTGTTTATTTTGATATATGAAAGACAACATTATCTTTAAAATTTATTTTGAAATCTTTTACTACAAATATTATCCACTTTCAATTTTATTGTTGTTGGTGCTGAGTGTATATATATATTTAGCTTTTAGTCAATACACCTCAAAATGATATTCAATTTCATATAGGGCATTCAAACCACTTTTGTTTGATAAAGCAATCATTCTATGGACATATTCATGTGATTAGTTTGTATTTTCAAAACCACTTTGTATATATCCAAGTCTGATTAAGTTCCCTTTCCATTTGTTCAGAATGAATGACATGCAAGCTCAGCTGCATGAGGTGAGCAGGAAACGGGATGAATCCATGCATGCCTTGGATGTGGTACAGCGAGAGAGAGAACACGCAGCAGACAATGAGAGACTGAAGATGCACGGCAAGATAGCAGAGATCGCTGAGGAAGTCAGTAAGAAGATCTTATCCAAAGAGATACGACTCAGGGAAGAGGCACAGCAGAAGTTCGGTAATATTGAAAAGGTGAGGAAAGAACTTCATACTAATCAGATATCTGTAGTCATTGAGAGGATTCTTCTTCTTCTTCTTCTTCTTCTTTGGTGCAGTCTGCTTCCTTCAATCTTGAAGATTCTTGCAGAACTTTGGTGTAGTGTGTGTCACAAGGATTGGGTGCATGTGCCAATAATTAACAAGGTACAAGTGAAAGCGGCATTGGATCTAGCTGCTGCAGCCTCTCATCAATTGAAGACGAAAGGCTTCTACAGATGGGGCTGTTACGACATTGGCTGGGAGGGTTACAGAAGGAAGAAGAATTATCGTAATAATGAATAGAATATATGAAAGGAGAGAGCAGTTGGCAACTGAAAAATGAGGAGAAAGAAATATGTTTGTTCGCTTTTTACATGGGTCAAGAACGGAAACAGAGAGTAAGGATGAGAGTAGGAAAAGAAATTATTCATTTAATGGGGACAACATACATGAAACATGAAGACCACTGCATACAAGTTTCTTGTAACGAGAAAAAGGTGGGTAATGAGCTTTATTTGGGGTGCAATAGCTGCATATTTTTTTTAAATTTAATTTTAAATACCTGTGCATTGTCGACATCCATCTTTATCTGTTTTGTTTTTCTTGTACATCCTTGATCTCTATTGAACATTTTATTATAAATTGTAATGTATATCTTTGCTGAAAACATGGTTGTAAGTGTAGCAGTCATAATAATGACAATATTTTTGTACTATTTGATGACAGTATCTTCATGCAGAGCAAGCAGCTCGTATAGCTCATGAGCAAGCAATGAGGGAGGAGAATGAGAAGAGATGGGCTGCTTTACAGAAACTCACAGAGGAAGAAGTACTCCATGTACGAGAAGGCCAGAAGGTGAGTTGTGTATCAAGATAACAATTGTGACATTTTAGATAGTTATAAAGTACTATTGAGTGATTTGATTCATGTGCTGAATGCGTATGTGTGCATTGCATTCAACTGAGTGGAATTCACTGGAAAGCCCTATGCCATTTGAAGAAACCTTGTGGTAGCCCCTTGTGTCAAGACAACTAGGCGTTGTGGCGTGCGCCTGTAATCTAGCTAAAAGTGTAAGTTACAAACTGATTCAGCCAAGGACGCAGGTTCGAAACTGAGTCACGTCTTTCGGATGGTGACGTTTAAAGGTCGGTCCCCAGACGTAAATAATCATATCCACGTCTGTAAAAACCCAGTACACACACACACACACACTTATATTTTGTGTACTCATTACGTAGCTATATATTACATATTACTCAGCTAACTATTTCATACATATATCACAAATTTTGGCAGGTATAATTAATTTTTAGTTTCGAAGTACAGTGTAATTTTCTTTCGAGCCTTTTTTTTCTTCCCTGAGCAGAACTAACGATGGTGATGTTTTTCTTTTGATCGCTTCTTCAGCTTGACAGGCATAAGAACGTTGGTGGTATGAACAAAGTGAGTGATACTGTGGAGAAAATGGAGAGACAATCAGCAGAAACAAGGAAACAACTGGAACAAGTTATGAAGGCTGAAATCAAAACAAGGTAATACAGTCTCATCTATCTGAGAGCCAATGAATTTTAATATAACAATCTTGGGTCAGATAGGACCTCTAGAAGGGGGAGGGGTAGGGTAGAGCTCAGGGGATCTATGGAGTTTGGCACTTTACCCTCTTTAAGCAGCCCAATTTTTGAAATTATTCCACATCGTCTGTCAAAGAGCCCGTCCAAAAATTTCATACACCATAAAGGGTTTGAAATTAGTTTCTTTCACATTATATTTCCAATTGATAGTCTGATATTTATTTTCAATTTTCAAGCATAGTGTTGTGGAGAGCATTGATACAAAATATGATAATCTGGTATCAACTGATTTTGGCTCAGGAAGGGACCTATTTTTTTTAATTTTTAATTTTTATTTTGTTTGGGGGAGGCTGGTTTTTTTTTTGTTTGTATATATTTGTTAACTTGTGTAATGGGTAGGTGTCATTTGAGAAATGAAAGAAGTTGCTGTGATGTTATTAATGTTTCTAACCGTCTCAATGTTACCATCTTTATTATTCAGACAAAGTCAAGACAAGCAGATTGAGAGTAAGATAGAGGATGTACAAGAGAAGCTTGGTGTTGCTATATCAACCCTTCAGCAAGCCATCGGAGGCATCAATGATCAAGTCTCAAGCACTTCCAACGTGGTAAGATACATACTCTGGTCTCTTCTGTAGTCAGTGATGTAGTGATGGTGGTGAGGCCCCCCCCCCAAAAAAAAAAATGTTGTATTGTCGTTTGTGACCGACCCAAAAATCTAAAAACCTACGGTCAGATTTTTAACAATTTTTTCTTAAACCGTTATTTAGAGAAAAAATGTGTAATAAAGGATTCAAAACTGAGAAATATCAGCCTAAAGAGGGAGTAAAAAAAAAAAAATGAAAAAAAATATGTATATTTCCGACCAACCGACCCATGTTTTGGCACCTAAAGGGCAATACAACATTTTTTTTTAAGACCTGATAAAACAATTTTTAGAAAATATTAACAGTTGAAGTTTATGGTCTGTGTCATCAATGGTTAGTTTCAGCATCGTAGAATGAAATGGTAGCTAGACCAAGCCTTCTGTTCTCTTGAGGCTATTGAATGTAAGGTTTTCTAGTTACTTTATTTGTTTAAGGCAATGAGTTGTGTAGCACATCTATTGAATTCTATCACTTTTCTTAGCTTTCAAGACAGATTCCAATAAATATTGTTTGATTTCACAGTTACATTGTATCAATTTCTCATACTTAAGTTAAATATACTGATGAAACATTTGAGCAATGTCTATGATATTTTCATATTTTGCTGCTTTGGAATTCTTTAATAATGATGAAATACTACATTTAACAGAAGCCTTTTGTCTTTCATTTGTCCACATGATGTAATCAAGTTAAGATGGCAGCTGTAGATTGATCATTGAGTTCCTTGAACATTATACTGCAGGGGAACTTTGTTATCATGCTTGCATGTATAATGATAATAATAATGGCTTCTCTTATATAGCGCACATGTCCGTCACGTTCTGACGCTCCTGGCGCTACCCCGATTATTACCCTGGCTTTATCTACTTTAAATCATTTCCACATGTTAGAGTCAAGCTGAGAGATATGCTGTATATTCATTATGGAGTTCATTAGAAAACATTTTGATGGCCCTTTCAATCATTTTAGGGCAATGGATCCCATAATTGTATTGAACTAAGTATGCATTATCTGTCTTTCGTCTGTTCACACGTTAGAGTCAAGGTAGGAGGGCAGCTGTACAATGAGTATTGCGTTCCTTTAACACATTTTGATGGCCCTTTCAACTTTATACCACTGGGAATCGCGTAATATCTAATATTATTTACCTTTTATTTGTGCACATGTTAGAGTCAAGTTAAGATGGCAGCTGTAAATTGGGTATTGAGGTCCGTTCGTACATGGTCAACTGGGGAATCCTGTAATAAAACTGAAATATTTTCAATGTATCTGCCTTTCATTTGTGCACATGTTCGAGTCGAGATAAAGTGTTGGCTGCAAATTAATTATTGCTTTCTTTTCCACATTTTGGCTGCCTTCCCATACCGGTAGTCATATTTATAAGATGATGACGTGGATCCTAATCAAATGATTGGTTTAAAGCGTACATGTGACCAGGCATTTATTTTGCCTAACGCGTAATTGCGCCTAATTTGGGTAATGACCGATCATTATCCAATGATAATGACCGGTCATTATCAAAATCATGTAAGAAAATTTCATTTCATAAAACATGTAAAACATAATCTTATAAAACAAATAATACACATTTGATTGTTATATTGATGTACTTTTGTTTGGATAATAAACTTCAAACTCAAACTCAAACATCATTTTGTTTGCGCATTAGTAAAATTACCCACACCTGGTACCTTCAAAACAGTCCAAACGCGTTAGAAACGTGTTAGACTGTTCCAAAGGTACCTTGTGTGGGTAATTCTTACTAATGCCCTCACTCATTTGTATTAATTTGTATACTAACCACATCTGCATGTACCTTTTATTTGTCTGCCTGTAGAGTCAAGATAAGATGGCATCTGCTCTAGAGGAAGCTAAGAATGGTCAGTTGAGAGCAGTGACTGATCTAGACGCCAGGTTAGCTACTCTACAGAGTAAGATGGCTACACAAGAAGAGACATTGGAAGACAGGATCCTTGCTGTAAGTTCAATCATCTCTCTCTATTCTAATACATTAGGCATTTCTATAGCGCCGTCTATCTAGAATTTTTATTCCGAGGCGCATTTATTATTATTATTACCCCCGCTTTAGCCTATCTGCCATTACAGTGGTCTAGCATTTCAAGGAATTAATTCCTGCCAGGTACCCATTTACCTCTAATACATTGCAGACAAGTCAGGGTTTTTATGAAAGATCTGTAATGAAATAATTCATTTTAATCAGATCCGTCTAGGTAGAACGATGGCAAAGTAACTTCTCCCATGTGAAGGGTCTTTCAAAATGTAAATATCAGTAAATTTTGTGCCATGTTTCTAATGTCACAAAATTAACTGGTGTTTACCTTTTGACAACCAATTGGAATTTCTTTTAAGCAGGAAATTTTCTGTACTGCTTTAAGGATAAAATGTATAAATCCAATTCACATATGTGTCTAATCTTGACTGTGAGTAAGCTATTCTGTATTTGTACAGTATATTTTGTTGACTGTGTCTTACATTTCTTTCTTACATTACAGGCTGTAGAAGAAGCACTAGGTGACCAGGTAAGTCATTCTATACATCAAAGTATTTCATACTGTCAATGGGGACATTGAATGATTATTTCGTTTTGTGATAAAGATTGACAGCTTTGCATATCCTTCAAGAGTTTGAAGTAAATTGTATAAGTGTAATATATTTATTATTTTATATCTTGATGACTTGATCTTTTTAGGAAGTGTCTAAAAAACCATACATTTTCAACAGACTTTTCTTCTTTTTTTTTGTTATTATTATTACTATTGTTTTTTTGTGGAGGAGGGGGGGGGGGGGGTTTTCATTTGTCAATTTCAAGAAGTAGTCATAAATAATAGATAAGATAGTACTAGAAGACACTTGAAACAACTTTATCTTTGAAAGGCATAGTCATCAACTTGTAAACCTTTTTTATTTGTTAAAGTCTGACTGCCTGCAAAATTATACTTTTATGTAGACATGTTTGTGTTTTTTAAATGATATATAGTTGTGTTGATTATCAAAACCACTAAAGTAATTTTTATGATTTCTTCCCTTTTCATTTATTTCTCACAGGGCGCAAAGGTAAGTTTCTCGCATCATTCCTTCAAACCTGTAACATGTTGAGTATCACTTAGCCCTGAAACAAGTTAACTCCGAGCGACACATTGTGTTTTCATCCCAAGCTGTCTTGATCGGCTGAAGTATTCAACAGATAATAGGATTTTAAAAAAATGCACATACATATTAAAGAATCTCATGCTGACATTATTGTGGTTTAGTAGATAAGTCACTTGACAAGGTATCATAAGGTACAGATTTCTAATCCCTGCCCTTTGGCTAGACCCTAATCTCCATTTGCCTCTCTCAGCCCAGGTGAAGGAAATGGATACACGTTGGAAGGAATTCCTTGAATGCTTCAGCTCCTAGCTTATATTAAGGCAGCGAGGCTAGAATCAGGGTACATGTAATAATTAAAAACTCTTTGGAAGTGCATACAGCCATTTTTGATATGTGCTTAACAAAAACAAAATCTGATCCTTATCTTTGTTTCTCATGTTTGCAGGCAGCCAACCAGATTGTAGAAGATCACTCTGAGAACCTAGAGAAGATCAATGATTGGCAAGACACAGCTGATAAGAAGCTTGTTCATGTGAAGGAACGTATGGATGAACTAGGACCAGAGATCAGAGAGATGAATAGAACCAATGAAACATTACAAGAAGATATGAAGGGACTCGTAGATACAGAAGCTAAAGACAGGTGAGCTATTTAGAGCTAATCCAAGTTCTGGCGATGGTATTAAATTTTGAGAGGAACCGGCTCGAAGTGGTTATGTCCCTGAGGCATTTTATCTACATTGCTCTTCTCCACCCTTGTGTTATGTGTTTGTCACTAATTAAAGACTGAAATAACTCACTGTGCACAAAGATGTCTGACATGAAGTCTCTCACTTTATTCAGTTGTTTGTCTATCTGAATAGGCAGTACAGTGTTATAACTTGTAAGTCATATAAACAAGATATTGTCACACTGGCAAGATGCAAATATGATTTGATTAGTGTGTGAGGCCCAAGTAAAAAGACAACTGGCTTGAATACTCCCCACTGCAGTGGAGAATGTGTATTGTGAAATGCAGAATTATAGATGATTGATTAAGTACGGTAAGATCTTAGGTCAGTTAATGCACTATGTGGAAATTACCTGTACAAGTAATTTTAATTAGTCGTATTTCTTTATGTGGAAATCTGATTTTTGTGTGAAAAATCAAAATTGTTAAAGATACCCAGTGTGATTTGTTATGTCAAGATGTTTTTTAGTTGTATGGACCAAGAAAATGTAAACCAAATTATAAAAACATGCTGAAAATAATGTGCCTGTACATGTTCAACTCAGATTTTATATCTAATTATCCTTGCTTATATAGCGCCTAACACTTACTTTATCAGAAGTCTCTAAGCGCTCTACAATAATGCAGCATAATTACCCTGGCTTTAGCAGTGCAGCTGTTATGCGCGTTGCGTTTCTACTCAGTACATTGACTGCACGATAAAACATGAGTACACAAGATGCTAAACCAAGCTTGATTGTGTTTGTAGGATCCGAGATGTTCAGATGGTACGTGCGGACCTAGCTACCAAGGTCAGTCAGTTACAGCAGCAGATAGAGGCTGCAGCACAGAAAGCTGCCCAGGGTGGTGGAGCACCTGCTGCTGCTCCTATACCCATCTCTCAGAAAGAGAAGCTAGCAGCAGGCAAGGGAGGTGGTAAGGTGGATCCAGCAGCTCTGGAGAAGATGGAGTTCTTAGAGGAGGAGCTCAATAAGGTATCTGAACGTTTTCATTCCCCGTCCACCCATCACATCCATATCCATACTCATGCTCAAACTTTGTTGGTCATGCCCAAAACAAAAATAAATTTGGCATCAGGGGAAAAATATTTGCACAATTTTGGGGGCTACTTTTCAAGATTGCTTGCATGAAAATAACTCTTTAATTTGTTTTGCATTGAATTCTATGAAAAAATTTGGGGGCTCTTTTATGACTTTCAGGGGCTCTTTTTGCCATTTCGGGGGCTAATTCACCCTGAGTCCTGTGTAATTCCCCCCACCCCCTTTTTGGCATGAAGAGTTTGATAAGATATTTATATAATATTGACTGGCCTTGAGGGGTATATCAGAAATATTGACCAAGCTCAGATCATATTGCCCCGAGTCGAAAGACGAGGGCAATATGGTCTTAGCGCGGTCAATATTTCTGATATCCCCCGAAAGTAAAGCCAGTCAATATTTTTATTGTTATCCAAATCAGACATCTAGAGCAAATACAGACATCCACCATGAGAACTGAACAAACTTTGTCAAACCAACACTGTGCATCCAGTGCTTGACAAAATTTTCGATACACTACAAACAGTGTGTATTTGGTGTGATTATTACGTCACAATAGAGTGCGCGCAAAGTGCGCAGGTTCTCGTACGCATAATATTGATAGATGCGCAATGAAAATGCGAGACCGTGGAAAATACCAAGGTATATTTTCACTCGTCTCTACACGCAAAGTCAATACGCGCAGGGAGACCAAGGAAAATACAAAGAATATACCCCTCCGTTCCCACTGCTAGTGAAAACTAGGGCAATACGGTTTTGTAAATGACCAGCTCAGATGTCTGATACGGGTAATAATGGTACTTATTCAGTCCTTATGTTGATCTTCATTATGATATCAACATGTTTATTGGTCATGTCCAAACTGGTATAAAGTTGGCACAAAATTGTCTTGCTGTTAAAAACTATTAAAAATGAGGCTTGCAGTGGTCGACCATGCATGCACTGTAAGCCTATAGTGACCCTCCCCTTGTGTAGATTTAAAATCAGGGCCATCACATTTAAACTTGTTAATGTGATGTTATGACTATTTTTGTCCCCTTCTTGATACAGAAATATAGGTACGTAGGTGTATTGGGACCTTCTTTTCTGCGTATTACATTTTTGTGCCACATTCAACAATTAAAGAAGGGATTAAAGCTCCAAACTTATGAATATTCATTAGTAGTACTTGTTTATAAACTTAGTAGCACAGGAGTGGTTAAGTTTGTAAAATTGTTTATGATCCATTCTTTGTGTTTTGTATATAAAGTGACTTATGAATTCAATTTGATATTCATGTTTTTGCAACTATCAGCAAAGGAAGAAGGTGGAAGAGGTCTGTATTGAAAGAGTGTGCAGTGATCTTTGTGTTTCACATCCCAATTTGCACTAATCCCTTATTTCATGTTAAATTTAAACATTGTACAGTTTCACCTTGCCCAACCCCCTTCACAATGCACTTGTACCATTTGTTTGATTTCCTATGGATGATTTGTCCTCAAACTTTCATGTTCATTTCGTTGTTTTCATCAGCACTATAATTTCTTTATTTTTTCCCTAAGTACAGGAAACAGAAAACAAATGGTACTATGTTTGTGTCCCTTTTGATTCTCATATCATCTATTCAGAGGCAGAAGGGCGTTAACTTTGTGTTAAAGTATTTGCACCTTTCTAGTTCCAAATAGACGATATGAGATTGTAGAATAATTAAAAAAATGAATTGAAAAAGTTTAACTCCGTCAACCTATTCAGTTTTGTTTATAATATATTTTTTTAAAGCATGCACATAGTATGTATTTTGTTCACTGATGTGTTCATGTTGATTGCACACCCTTCTATCTTTATATGGTACTCATGCACTCTAGACATGCCGTTTATATGAATGCACATAATGAATTTTAAATGACAAAATAGCTTACTATCCAAGACATCTATTTCATCTTCAGTCATTTACATCATCAAGACATGTAAGAGTATTATTTACCTGTAAAATTATTCTTATTTGAACCAGAATTTCATGTAGTGTTTTCTATGTTTCCTGTCAATAAAATCACTATTCATTCTATAAAGTTGACTGAACTGCACTGTGTGTATACTTGTACAGTGTGTATCAAAAGAAAGTGTATCCAACCTTGGCAGCTCCTAATTAAAAAGTCATAACAGACTTTGAAATTGATTTCATGATAAAGAGTAACTTATTTTCTGTCCAATGATACCCTATTCATATTGTTTCTGCCATGGAAGTATTGTCAAAATCGCCTTGTTCCAAGTTTGGGCTTTAGGAACCAATGTGGGTCAGGCCATATGCATGTGCTTCTTTGGTTTTAAATTCTTTTAAAATTTAAATTATGCCTCGTGCTTCCGTGTTTCATTGTTTAAAATGATGCCATGTATCTACACTTTTACAGAACCGTGTTTCAATCCACAGGATAACCTTTAACTATTTAAAACATTTTACTTGCACAAAACTTGAAAGATCAGAATAGTTCTCTGAGATGTATCTGAAAACCTTTTGATTTGCATCTGTATACTTTTATGAAATGATTACACATCTGCTATATTTTTGATAAAACAAGACGAATCAAAATTAAGTGTAAGAATGTTTTGCATCATACTGCAGATTCCTCCTGGGACCTGTTTCACAAAGCCTTCTTTCAATGACAAATGACAAAAATCAGTGACAAATTTGCTGATAACCAATCAGAAGCAAGGATTTCAGTAGCTTATAACAGAAATTGTCATTTGTGACTGATGACAAGTTCTTTGAAACGCCCACAGCCATGTCTACATTTGTGTGCCATATACATTCAGCCCTATCAGGTTTCTTTGGTTGTAGTCTCTGTACGGTTGTAGGTGAAGTCTAAGTCTCTCTTGTTCTGTGTTGTGTAGGTAAAAGAGACTGTGGCCAAGGTTGAGAGCAGTGTACAGACAGTCAGAGTTCATCTTACAAGGAAGGTCGATACTGAGACCAAATCGGTGAGTCATCATTTATTCTTTTTCTCTTCATTTGGTCTAGAGATTGTTTTAAAGTGAATTATAAATAAAAGACATGTCCAATTGACTTCATCCAGATGACTTGCCAGTTTGAATTTCTTTTTGATATTTCCCTGTCAAGTTTCAAGTCTGAAGATTTTCAACATACTGTTGCCACTAACTGAAATCAGTATAATATTAATATAGGCCAGCTGTACCTTCAAGAAGAAAAGTTGCATCTTTTTGATAACATGTTAAAGACATGACTTGGGTTCAAACCCATATTGTTAACAGATTTTGATAACAGCAATCTGTGCAGTTTGAATACTTGTATTCATCCATTTTACTGAATAACTCATTAAGTGATATACACCAGTCACTGTAATTCACTTGTACTTTTTTACAACAAATCATGAAAATATGATGTATAACAGTGAAAATATGATTCTTTTGTACAAGTTGAGCTAAGTACACCAAATTAAAGTTAGACTGTATTTTTTTAATGATTTTAACATTTGTGCACATTTTGATTTGAATACTGGTACACCACACTATTCAACTAACCTTAACACCTATCTCACATTTCTACCACCCCTCCTCCTATTGACACTGTGTGATGTGTGTTTGCTGTGTTACCATAGCGACGGGAGGAGATCCGGGATCTTCAGCTCGTCTTTGAGGAATTCAAGGACAAAGTAGAACCTCTCCTGAAGAAGATTGAAGAAGAAGAAGAGAAAGAGAAAGAGAAGAATAAAGATAACGATGAAGATGGTTCAGGGAAGGAAGACGATAAGAAAGATGATGATGACAAGGATGAGAATGATAATGATAAAGAGAAGGATAAGGATGATGATAAAGACAAAGATGGAAAAGATGATGATAAGAAGGATGATAGGAGTGGAAGTGCAGGGGGTAGTGGTAAGTAAGGTGTATGGATGAATCATTAACTCACGGTGTGATTGACACCACTCTCCTATGATATAAGTGCCAACTCCAGTATTTAGTCTAAATATGTGTTTTATTAAGGGACATCCATAATGTGTTCCATGTAGTAAGGGTCGTTCTTACCAAGTACTACTTACCACAATTTATATTGCAAAGGCAAGGAATCAGTGTTATAAAGTATTCTGTTGGCAGCCTAAAAATGCCACAATATGTGGCCATTGAAATCTAAAAATGTAAACAAACACTGTTTGATTGATATTCTTGCCATTTTACCTGGATGATGTGATTGTGAAAGCAGTGCATTCACATTAAAATTACCTAGGATTAATTTAAGTAGTACGTGCTGTAAATTCAGTAAAACCAAATGTAACACACACATGTGTGCATTTACAATATGATGCATGTGTATGTACAATAGTAAAATAAAAAAAAATTGAAGGGGGAAAATAACTCATAGTTTAAAAAGAAGTGAACTAGGAGTGAATGAAAACACAGCTCACTAGCATTTCAAAATGATTTACTATTTATGATTTTTCTGATGTCTGTAACTGGTACGTTTGTGTATATTTCAAGTTGAGTGTAAATTAAGATTAAAATGAAAGAAAAGAAGAGGGGTTGTGAGTTTTTGAACATTCCATCTTTTTAGACTTTATTCTTAAAATAATCTTTTTGTGATGTACGTTATTTTCTTATACTTATTTTCTGAGCCTATAACATTGACAGGCACTCGGTCATTACAGTAATCAGTGAATTTAGTATTTAGATATTATTGAAAGTCATTCTATCAACTCTGTGGTCCTATAAGGCTCGCCAATTTTGAAGGGATGTTTATATTGTTTTCATAAAGTTACATTGTCATATAGGCTTAACTCAACTTTTGTAATATCATAATTCTACATTCATCTCAAACTATAAGTATGTGACATTATTTGGGCTGTTAATAATAAGAACACTTCCAATATATTTCTCAACTTTAATAAGAATATAGTATATGATAAAAATTACTTCATTATTTTGATTTGATAGCAGCTGTCATATTTTGTAGAAAGATCACATTTATTTGTTTATGTATTAAACACCTTGACCAGTGACTGAAATATTTCATGTCGATCAATTACTATATTTTGCCTAATTGTCTGTTAATTAACTAATTAATTCTGTGTTCCTGGTAATCTGCCAAACTAAACTGATACTCTGTATTTTTGTAATGGAAAATTTTGTGTATGTCATGGGTTTAACCTCCAGACACTTTTTATATTTGATGATACTAACAGCGATAACTTTAAAACGATAAATTTGATGGTAAATTCAGTATACTTGCAGTGTACTTTCAAAATTAAATGTTGAAGTTATATCTAGGTCTTAGATTCAACTAGGATTTAATTGCTGAACAGTGGGGAGTTTTCGGAAAGAAAGAAAACAAAAATTCTAAAGATAGTTCATGACTCGTCATATGAATTGGGAAGCTGCGTAACTCCATAATAACCTACCCCAAAAAAAAAAAATTGTTCATGAATTGAATGTCCTTATGTCGATTATGACATGAAATGAAGAATGAAAATTAGAATTCTCAGTGACAAAATATTGTAAAATCTGTGTTTTAGCAAGTTTCATTGATCTACCCCCCCCCCCTCCCTCCCCCATTTGATGTGGTCTTGAAGACCGTCTACTCATTGTTTTTCATTCACACAGTGAATATCAGGAAGTCTTATTCTTCCATACATGGCATTTGTAACCCGTAACCTGGCAGATTTATTACTTTTAAGTTTCGTCTAATTTTTTCATGTATAACTCATGTACTTTTTAAGTCACTTTTTTCTGTAAAGTTTCCTGATATTTGTGTTATCAAACTCAATTTTTGTAATATACTTTAAGTCTCCTCTATCCTACACATTTTCAACTGTATCCTATCATTTTCTTCTGTAATAATTTGGATCTCGTCTGAATTCTATAATGTGTTTTTGGTAATAAGGAATTACTTAATTCAATATTTGCAGGTATCTTGTTAAATTTGATGTTGAATATGATTGTTATATCAAAGTAGTGAGTAGATTCTAATTCGAAAAAAGAGTTGCAGGCAACCCTTTATTTCTCTGTCAAAAAAAGTTATTCCTTGCAGTAACAATTTTAGAAGAAGGAAGCATTGCCTCATATGTTATTGTATAGTTTGTGGCAAGGATAAAACTGGTAAATTGCAAACGTAACAGGACACTTTAAAAGTTTAATTTATTAAAATTCAATCAAATTTAACATGAATCAATTAGTGAAGCATGTAGTATCATACTTGTGATTTAGTATTAAGTATATGTGTGTTAATTATCCTGTGAAGTCAACACTTTCACGTTCTGCCGTCCTATTTGTCGATCTATATGTATTATATGAATATTCATGCAAATTATATATGTAGCCTTTCCAACATAGAACAAATTATATGATAACTAGATTGAGATATATAGCAGCGAGATAATTGTATTTCTAAATACCCTATCAGGTACTACAGCCTATTTATATAATAAAAATCACTTAGGTGAGAGATGATTGATTATCATGAATGATTCTGTTCTTCATTTTTAGTTTGTTTTGCTGTGCTGTAAAGGTAACATTCACAATAAGTATTACATAACTTTATATATATTGTATACAAGGAAACCAGCTTGTAGTTGTCATGCTCAGAAACAATTGATTTCAGCGCAAATAGTAATATGTTTTCTGGAGGGCTAGGAACATTCAACTTAATTTATTTTTTCTTTTTCAATGAGAGATACCAGTGACAAAAAAATTGCATATATTCTACTAAATTATACAATAGATTTTGAAAAGATAATAGTTTCCAATTGAAATAATCACCACAATCTAAATTCCTATTGTTGTATCCGGACACCTACCGCCTGGACATCCTCCCCCAACCCCGGACAACCACCCCTAATATAACCACCCTCTAGGACAACTACCCCATAGGGCAACTACTAACTACCCTCTAGGATGACCTCCCTAGGACAACTAACCCCCATACAACACCCTAGGAGAGTTGACCGGGAATAGTTGTCTGGGGGGGGGGGGGGGGGGTAGTTGTCCTAGGGGGGCAATAGGCTGATGTGAGCCAGAACTTGTTAACACAGCTCACATAACACAGAATTATTCAACAGAATGAATCGCCTTCTGGATCTCAACACAGAGAAATAAACATTGGGCAATTCTTTCTATTTTCACTGCACAAACATTTTCACCTAACATTGAAATGGTTTTCTTGAAGTTTTCAACCTACAGTGTGGATAATCATGTCTTCTTCCCAATGCTATGCCATCGGAGTCAGTAAGTATTGTTGATTTCACATTTTCACTAATTCAGGCTAACTTCAGGTTAATTGATGTATATGTAAGTACACGAAAAGATGTTTCCATGATTTCATCTATTTTACTGACTTTTTACAAAATGATCATGCATCAATTCGACCTCCCTCTTCACGTGAACAGCAACAACGCGGGAGAAGAAAAAAAAGGGATTAAGATATGTTTCGCATTGACCAATATGTAGGAATTATTGGTATTTTTATATTTTGTAAAGTTGAAATGGAAAGATACAACCTTCTCAGTTTTCAACTACATCGAGTATAAATATTGATTTGTACTTTGCATTTTATTTAATTATCAATTTCAGAACAAAGAGCGTATGGATAAAATGGATGGCCGTGTGGCAGCCTTAGAAGGCAAATCTGGTGTACCAGCGGGCGGTGGTGGCGCCTCGACTGTACCGCCAGCAGCCGCTGCTAGTGTAGCCCCTGAGGGTGATGGGGCACGCAGTGGGCAAGGAGACGAGCAGAGCGGAGATGGCCCCGGTAAAGCTTCGGGGGCGAAGTCCCGACGAAGGAGCGTCGCGCCAAGCGAGCGTCGGTCAAGACAGCAAGGCTCCAAGTCGGGCGCGAGGTCCGGTGACGAGGGCGCGGACGATGGCGGACAGCGGGATGGTAGCGTGGATAGAAATGAAGCTGCACCGAGCCAGGCTACGGGTAGGACAACGCGTGGTCGAGGCCGTGGACGAGGTCGAGGACGAGGTGGTAGTAAGGCATCATCACGAGCAGGGAAGACACCACGTGATGAAGGAGATGATAATGCTAGTCAAGCTCAAGGTGGACGAGTTAGTCAACAGCTTAGTGATCATCCATCGCTACAATCAGAGACTCTTACCATCGCTAAAACACAAGATGGTAGTTAGATCACCCTCATCTCATATCATACTCTAGAATCTTGAATAAGATGGAAAATGGAAATATGGAAATACTTTTTTATATGACCACATCATGTCAGGACTGACAAACTATAATTATAACATCCTGTAAATGATACTTTATATTTAAAGGGGTTTTGTTTCAGTTATACGGGAAAATTCGACCATTACCTATTCTCCCTTATTTTAGAGTAAAACTACTTTAGCTTCAAATTTTAGAAGTTGAAAGGATAATTTTTAAACTACCGAATGATTATATAATTCTTTAAGAAGACTTGTTTTGGGGGAAAAACAATTCCTTTACTTTTGTTTTTTCCTCAAGTATCATAATTACGCCTATCCTTTATCATTAAAATACCTACTCTTGTGTTTTAAAGATAAATTATTAATCAGAGAAGATAATTATTCTATCTTTCAGATCTTGATATAAATACATGTATATATTAATGAAATAGAAACTACCGATATAGACATTATATTTTTTAGTAAAAGAGTACAATTTGTTTTTCTCGGAAGACAAATAAATAGTTGTAGGAAACATACAGTTATGTGACATATTACCATTGTCTGCATTTCCCTTTAATAAATCTGTCTTTAGATGAAGATGAATTAGATTTCTGTCGTTTGACTACAGCCCCATTCAAAGACATAAACTTCTTTCCTTGTTACAGGTACTAATAATCATTATATAGTATCGACTTTTCTCGTTTATTATTTTGTATTGATATTTATTAGCTGATGTTTGGTACATGTATATAAAATGAATAGGCGAATGCAATTTACATTTAATATTTTAAATGTTGGGTATTTCAAGATGTAGTGATGACTGTGATATATAGATTGCCAAAAGTGTGTTAATAATACTTGTTCTAGTACCGGTAGAGCATAATGTTGTTATCTAAAGAAACTTTTTTCTCCCTCGTGCTCTGAATTAATTTGTAGTTGATAATTTTTATGTTTGGAAGTTTGTCAGAAAAGTTACATCCGCCGTTCCTTTAATGTTTCTAAAGCTGCTATTACTAGTTAATGAATCGTTATTCTTATTTCTTGCATGTAGTATTAGAACAATAATGAATAAGAATAATGTACTAAATAATCAACCTATATCGTATTTCAAAAGACTTAATACTTAGCTATCCTTTCACTCTTCCATTATACCATACACATGTATATATTTCTCATTTCTCATTTTGATATTTTCTCTTTTTAATTTTTTTGGTATTCATTAATATTTTTGTTCTCACTAAGTTTATTTCCGTAATTACGTAGGCCTATAGTGGTTTACTAAAAGATAAAAATTGTAGCATGTGGTTAGAATCTGTTCCGGGCGCCATGCATAAATCATATTCCAAAATTCAATCGTTTATAAAAATGATAATAATGATGAGAATATAATCCTGATACAATGGTTCTTGCTGCATTGGGTAAGTTAACCGTATCATGTTGTTGGATGCAATCAATTTCGTAATGTATTACAATTCAAAGCAAGATTTCTTTTAATGACCCTACAGTTTGACAATGGTAGCCCAGCATAGCGAGCAGTATGTATCCACTAGCAGATGCTTTCATTCGTATAACATGAAGTTCCTTATCACAGGTTCTGTGAAGAAGCGTTGATGATTGGAATTCTTTAGTAAACTAGTCCTTTATGTCTGAAATATTGTAAATTTGTAAATTTTCTTATATTCTTTTATAAAGGTGGCAATGTGCCGAAATTCATGGTGTATTAGTTGCTAATAGAAACCGCTTTGTATGAATGTAGTTGATAGTTTCTTGGTAATGTATCCTTGATATCAATTAGTTTATAACTATAGTGAAGAAAGAAAAAAAAAAATGTAATTTTCCATTTTTCCGTATTGTATATACAGTCTTGTGATTATGTACAGTAGATACAATAAATGCTCAATTGTTTCATATAAACATAATTGACATCCTTTTTTTAGTGTTGTTATTCTCGTCGAGTGCATTTATGGACATGTACATTTTGTAGCTATGATAAATAATTGCTGGTATGTACAATATGTACAGACACAAGAAATCGTCGTCCCCCCCCCCCGATGGTAATCATGATATGAATACCATACTACCTGATATTATTAGCATTGACAACTTACAGTAGGATACACAGAGATTTATAAATAAATTGGAGTCTGAGGGAGAGAGAGAGAGAGAGAGAGAGAGAGAGAGGGGGGGGGGGGGGGGGGGACAGGGAGGGGTGAGAATGTATGAGGATTTCTAATTTCTGATTTGCAAGAATATACTCAAGAGTTCAACTGGGAGCATGCCGTAAAACAAAGCAAACTTGATTCCTGAGAATCGTGGGCATGTACCATTTTCAAAATATCATTTAAATTTTTAATGATTTTATCTGTTATTCTAAATGTAATTCTATTCTTTGGTTTATACCGTCCATTCTACTCTTTTATTTTTAAGATTCCTATAACAGTTTCCATGACATCAGCGACTGGTTAACACGTCTGTGTAGGATGATTGAAAGGGTTGGCATGACGCTTCGTCATGGAGTATACACCTACTTGAAAACACTTCCGACTATCTGGCACAACCACCATGACTGTGATGGATTCATCTCTAACTTTCTCTCTCTCTCTCTCTGTCTCTCTCTCTCTCTCTCTCTCTCTCTGTCTCTCTCCCTCTCTCTCTTTCTCCCTCTCTCTCTGTCTTTCTCTATCTTTCTCCCTCTCTCTTTCCTCTCTCTTTCTATCTTTCCATTTCTCTCTCTTTCTCTCTCTTTCTATCTCTCCTTCGCTCTCTTTCTCTCTCTCTTCCTCTCTCTCTATCTTTATCTATCTCTCCCTCTATTTCTCTCTCTCTCCCTCCCCTATCCCACTCTTTCTATCTTTCCGTTTATCTACTGCCCCCTCTTTCTTTCCAATATTGTTTTCCTCTTTACCCCTTTTATCTGTTCCTTGTTCCCATTTATCATCTACTCCATTTGTTACATTAGGATAAAACATTGAGAACGAAGTAATATAATATTTCAATTCAATTTTAATTCAATTCAATTCAAGACTTTAATCCAGACTCGGCTGCGAGAGCAGAGGTTCAATAATCAAGATACCAATAAACTTGCTGCCTTATAATAGTTTCGGAAAATAAAACGTAAAGCTATTATGTGGCAACATTTCTGAATGATTACTGGTGCTCCTTTCTTTTTGAAGATTTCCTTAAACAAGTACTTTCAGGCCATTATTCCTTCAAACTTTATATGCAAACAGTAAGTTATCAGGGCTTTATCTGATTATTTCCCGTATAATATAGGGTATGGCAGGATTATGTTTAAGATCGTTTTGAGTTTTTGATTGAATGCATATTGTCGGCCGTCTGTTCATATAAGACGTTTAACTTTATAAACTGAATGAACACTGAGCAGCATGTCAGGTGTGATGGATACACGATGGAAAGACTTGAGTACAGCCTGTCCCTCTTCCTCGTGAACACTGGGGACGTGTACCCAGGCGCGGATCCAGGATTTCTTAGGGGAGGGGGCCAACTTTCTTATTTTTTTTTTGCTCCCGAAAATTTAAAAAAAATCGCGCCGGTCGAAAAGTCGCTCAGTGGGGGAGTGGGGGGGGGGGGGGGGGGGTAGTTAGCACATTTTTTTTTTTTGGTCCTCCAAAATTTTAAAATTGCACCCCCCCCCCAAAAAAAAAGGTAAAAAATCACGTGATTTTACATGATTTTTTTTCTCAAGGGGGGGGGGGGCCGGGCCCCCTGGGCTCCCCCTGGATCCGCCACTGCGTGTACCCCCTCCTTTCCATCGAAAGAGGGGGGATGAGAGTAATAAAGATGTAAAGAAAATAAAGAACGGGGAAGGGTGAAGGCAACATCAAAATAAAATATTTGCACCGTTTCCACCTTCAAGTCACTCGACAAACTTGTATTTTCGCATTTCGGTAATTCCTTAAATTAGGGACCCACTTTGTGACATTTGTGGTGTCCCTCTTACATAATTAAGTAACCCAGTCAACCCACACGTATTCGTGGCTCTGAGGAAAGACTTAAATAGTGGAGTGAGATTGTTAAGTGATTCTAGGTATGAGGATGCAATTTATGCTTGGAAATCACTTTACAATCTCTCTCCACTATTTAAGTCTACTCAGAGCCACAAATACGTGTGGGCTCCTTCTGTAAGTGGGATACCAAAAATGTCCGGAATGGGTCCCTAATATATGGAATTACCCATTTCATTAACCAATTAATACCAGTGCTATACTTCCTACCGATTACCATGCCCCCACAATCGCTTGACCATTACTCGTTTTTGGTAAGCCAATATACAGTTAGGATCAAATACATGTCTTGCTTTCAAATCGACCCTCGTAGGTTTCTCTAATTTTATTGTTTGGTTTCTATAAGGTTTATCATAATATATTCATTTTTAATATAGATATTTATTATCGTTTTCTTTCTCCCCCTCTCTCGCTTTCTCTCTCTCTCCCTCTCTCTCTCTTTCTCTCTCTCCTCATTTTCTCACATTCTACCTCTTTCCATGAATCTCTTTATATATCTCTATATCTCTTCCCTATCTCTATATAAGCTTTCTCTTTTTAGATATTTCTATTGTAATACTTCCGGATGTAATTCTTTGATAAGTTTAAAGAAGTCGATTACCTTTCACTAAAACTATACAGATCCCTATGCTTTCGAGGGTCTTATGTGATAGTACGGTGTCTTTGTCATTCGTTATCCTCCTTAGACTTTATCCTTCTCCATGTATCTCATCTCGCCTTCCATCTTCGCCTTCTATCTTGGCATTCCTCTGTATCCCCCATCAACCCTCCCGCTACCGGTCGCCGCTCGTGTTTATATAGGGGAAACCCTCGCATGGAGCACGGCGCTCCACCGCCTACTCCTACTTAACAATCTCTAAGAGGTGAAATTGAACCTTTATGATTTTATATGAGGATAGAGGAAGAAAGTGTCTACCATGGGCTATTAGTTGGATATTGAAGCTAATTGGTAAGCTTCACGATAATGGATCGAGTGCTCTTTGATAAGTGAGGGAGGAAGAAAAAAATGAAAATGAAATATTGTAAACTCATCGCTTTTCTTATAGACATATTTTGTAATGCTTTTATACATCATTTGCAGAAATATATAACCACTAACACATTTTACGGTTAACATTTTATCGTTCAAACCTACTCATAAATTGATATAATATTAAATTGGACAGTTTGGGTCGCTAGTTTGAGAAAAAGATTGGAATTAAACCGACATACTTTAAAACCATGGTTATTATTTTTTCGGATATGGTTTTGGGTGTTAGAAACCTATTTGAAGTCCTAATGCTATAACTTTTACAAAATTTAAAACATAAAGGCGCTCCATGCAGACACGGCTCTTCAATATGCAAAAAGAAAATAATCATTGTGATGTAAGTTGAGTATTGATTGAGAACTGAAGATTATTATTTCTTGAACTTTTTAAAAGATATTGAGCAGTGCACATATGATATTTTGAAGCAAGCGCCGTGACCGCCTGTCATAGTTGCTTAACATTGTGTAACAACATGTTTGAGCTTAGATGGGAATCTATATATTACTATGACTAAATATTTTTATAACACATTAAAATTTACATTGTAGCAGAAGAAAGAGACATCTTACTCTAGGCAGGTGGTTATGACGTGGCCTAAATCAATCGGGGTTCATTTTATTTTATTCCTTGTTTCCAAGCATTTGTAATTTGTGTAAATCTGCTTCTATGGTAATGAATGTACTAGGCTTCAACTAATTACGGATTATCATAATCAAACTTCTGTTATCGCTATAATGCTTCGCACCACATCTATCACGGTCAACAAACGAACTATCTCCTCTCAAGCACTCTCTCTCTCTCTCTCTCTCTCTCTCATATCGCTTTCTCGATTTTCTACTGAATAGCCAATCCCAGAGCAAAGTTAAATATTGAACAATGTCGGTCAGCGTTTGAGGTTTTAACTATAGCCAGATAGAAGCGACTTGAAAAAAGGGGTTTGGATGAAAAGACAAATTAAATAAAAGTGTCAATATTGTGGTAAGGGATTGACGCAAGCAAGGAGCATGGTACATCTTTCATACAAGTTTCTGAAGCCGCTAATCGTATACACAGTATTTCTTTCGATCAATGGCCTTTCTCTTCGTTTCTATGCTGTAGCGTGAATCAAGTATAAGCGTTCGACTAGCTGCGGGAATTTCCTTTTGAAGTGTGGTTTTAATTTTATTTGAGAGAAAGTTTGGTGGCTTTAATAGGGGCTGAATCAAATCCGAAAAGTTAACAGAGACGAGGGGCACCGTTTCTTAACCAACTGGTATAGAGTACACTTCTGTAATGTCACATGATGACCTGAAGGCTATCACGTTACATAGATGAACCATTATAGTATTGGTTTATGCTCACATGCATGTATCTTGCTAGTATGTTAATTGGGATTGTCTTGTACAAACCTTTTTATATTCTTCAAAAGTCTTGAAGGGTATAATAGACTAATGATGGATTTGGGCTAGGGTGCGGATGGATGATAGAATAAACAATACATGCAGTAATGTTTCGTATACGCGAGTACCACCGATTTATCTGTCCAGAACATTGACATTCTAAGCTATAGTTGAAAAGAAAAGAATCATCTTTAAAAAGAAAAGAAAAAATATAAAATAACATGACTGCACCATAGCGCTCAAAATGTTCTTTTCGGCTTTTAACTGAGTCTCTATCTTCCTCCATTTCTTCCTCTTTTTCTCCTATTCTTTTCTCCATCTTTCTTTCTTTTTCTGCCTCTATAATCTATTTTCTACCTCCTTCTCTATTGCTCTTGCTCCCACTCTCTCCCTTCCTGTCCCTTTTTTCTTTCACTACAGTTCTCTTTTCTACCAGCCTCTCTGCCGTCCTTTACACGATTATTTGTTGTCTGTATAGAGCTCACAATCTCTTGTCCACCAATATATCTCTTTCTCTGTTTCCTTTCCCTCTCAGCCATTCTATTAATTGGAAATAGTTTTTATCAAGTAATTGTGAAGTAATATCAGATTGCCAGATTGAATTATAATGATTAACAGTATTTTTGAATGACTATCTGATGATGGAACAATGTTTCGACATAAAGATTCATGTTTGGATGGTGAAAAGATTAAAAGAGCGAGAACAATGCTCTTATTTTATCACCCTCTGGAATAGTTCGCAAACAAAATGTTTCAATGCCCTGTGGTATCACAACCATCCTTTCATGGTCAATGTTTGTACAACCCATTTTGATTACCTAATCACTGGAGAGTTCGGTCAAGTTTCTAGCAAGCAAGTTTTGTGCATTTCCTGATTATAATTGTTTTAAAACGTGTATGTGGGTTTTCCTTTTCACTCTCTTTCTCGGACCCTGAAATAGAATTAAAAACTATGTTACAATAAGATACGATGCATGATAGTAATTAACCAGGGATCAATTTGTGTTTTCTCCTTGATGAAAATAAGGATCTATGAAAATGAAGAAAGTTCAATGTATATTCCTCATTCGCCGACACACACACACGCACACACACATACACAACTACACGCGCACGCGAATAAAATATGATAAGTCAGTTTACAAAAGTTAACATATTGATTATTGGGTCCATCCAAAAATAAAATCTTTTTCTGTTAATAACATGTCTTGAAATTATAGAATAACCCGGGAAAATAATAATGTGGACATTCCTCCATAAAGGCCCCAGTTACCAGATCAGATAATTCTAATGGATACCTAGGTTACAGTGCAAACCATTGTTAGCTAATTGCCAAAATATAGCAAAGAGTAGCAATAACCGAAACAAGCTAAAATGTTTTAACATGACTGCATTTTGCCTCGGAGAACCCACCAGTAAAGTGTCTACGCCACGCACAGTGCTACACCCACTCACCCATTGGTTCGGTGATACTGGTGGTGGTTATCGTTCAGAGTGCTCTGTTGAATGGTGCGCGCGGCGCCCCTTCACATACATTCATTGACGTTGGTCGTCGTCTGCTGGTAACTCCGATATTAATATTCCTTCGAGTGTGTCTCTTGGCAGCCCACATAAAATATTAATTTTCATCACAACATTTACGAGAAAATAATGTTACATCTGCTTCTTCTAAACTAATAACCGCTTCGACAGTCTCCTATACTGCTGTTTGGTCAAGATATTTTTCAGGAAAGATAATATACCTTAGTTCAGTTTACCTGTGAGTCATTAAATCACTTTCGCTATAGTCGGGCTCCTGGACAACCAACGGCAGCGCGTGCCTGAGATACGGGGTTGCCGCCCGCCTAGCTAGGCATTCCAGTTCAGGTATGTCGTTCATTTGTTTGGTTTAGTTTTTGTTTTCTTGAGTTCATTTTGAAAACGATTTGGGAAGCGTGTGACTTTGTTTGTTAGTGCAGATCATCAAGTTCAGAGGAATTTAAGATGCGTTTCTCATAGCAACAAAAGCTTTAGCTAGTGTCTCTTGGTATAATTTCTGGTATTATATACACCCGCAGTTTGGACTGCATTATAACGTCGTTCTATGTCGAGTCCATTATGCAAAGCATGCGGTTTTGGTGTTTAATCCACTACACTTCATTTTTGCTAAAAAGATATTCGTAAAAGGCAGTTATATAATTTACAGGGTTTTTTTTAATTCATGAAAATACAATACAATTTTCTAATCCACTCAAATGTCTACCTTCTTTTATTAGATGGAATGATGAGCAAAATTAATGGGTAGGGTGACCAATAACCTAAACTTACCGAAAATGGGTCTTTTGTGTCCTACTTTTATCTTAGGAAGTGGCAATCAAATAATAGGGTTTGAGACTCCGTCCAAAATATGAAAGTTACCTCACTAGATTGGGATTCCTTACTTATCTGTCTATTTCTAATAGTGTAACTAGAATGATCTTTCAAATATAACTACACATTACTCCAAACTACGACATCTTATCGTGGATACATACATTGGATGCCAACTACTTTCAAGATAGACAAGGCAATATTAATAGTTCAAACTCAATCTATTAACAATTACGAATAATAATGGATTTTAGAAGTTGACGTTCCGAAGTTCCTATGAGTTCTTTGAAAACAAAAGACATTATGTTTTGTTTTAGGATATTGAAATTAATCCTCGCCACTTGAAAACAATGTAAGTATTTAATCATAATATAATATTCTATCATAAACGTCTATCCGACCATCTTTGCCTCACACGTATTATTTTACTACTTTCACCCTAAAAAGAAATTTTGAATTAATGCCATTAGTTACAGACACAAGGTTGCCTAACCTTTCTAATGATTAAATGAAGTGACCAAATTTCAGACCAGTATGTTTCAGAAGTTCATTTTTATCGGTTGCTTGGTTTAGGGTCCAAATAATTAGGATATATGGTTTTTGAATTCGCCTTCAATATTGATAAATTATTATTAGTTTGCCTCAAATCATTATTTGGTATATGTAAATATAACTAAACAAGTCTAAAATTTCAATCTTTATCATCCATATTGTTTTCTAGGCCAACAGGGCCAATGTGGAAATCAGTTTTGTAACTGCCAATGCTACCATGTAAAAATAAAACTAGGAGTGAATATATACAATTGAAGAAAAGAAAAATTCTGTCTACAGAGGAATAGGTGTTTTTTTTTAATAATTAATTTCCACATACGGTATGGGCGGAGCACCATTATAGTCAGCATAGGGGTCCAATTAAATTAAATTACACATAGCATTTTTTAAACAGAAGAAACAAGACAATTAATCAAATACACTTAAATAAATAACAATACATTGCACATACAAATTTATTGAAATTTAACATTAAATCAAATAGACAATAAGTATATCCACACCCCACCCACCCCCTCACCTGCCTAGAAAATTATACATAGCAGGGCCCTACCCTATTCCAATACATTGTCTTACAAATGCATCACATTCAACAAAGTATAATTCTGCAATGAGTTTAATCTTTGTTTAAATAGTTCAATTGATGAACTCAATTCAAAGTCATCAGAAAGACTATTCCATAATTTCCCTCCTCTAAAATTAATTTTCCTTTTGCTGTAATTTGTTTTGGGTCTATTTATCATAATCTGTTCACCAGTTCTTGTTTCATATCTTGACACAAGTCTCTTAAAAATATTGCTTTTATTCAATGTATATGTTATAGCTCGATAAACAGTATGAGCTAACTGTTTGATCCTACGAAGTTCCAAATTATCTAACTTGAAGGGCTACTCTCAAAAAAGCGATTTTGTAGATAAAACTGCATGCAAGATTGATTAATAAATTATTGGCATTATAATACATTACTGTTGATTTTTCTTTGGCGGATTCTATATCTTGTATCCCTTGAAGAAGATTATACTTTGGGCAGATTTTCACATAGACAAGCACGGAATCGCGTTGATGTCATGTTCATCTGTTATTAAAATCCCAATAATGTGATTATTGTGATTTGGGGTTTCTAAGGTGAATGAGGAAAGGAGAAGGAGATCAAAGTTATTTTGAACTGAAGTGAAGTTATCTTGTCAATACTACTATATGAGTCGTGTATATCAGTTTACTTATTGAATAAGACAAAACTACCTTAATGAACTTTGAATTACTAAATCTTTATATGAAAAACGAATCTGAAAAGAAGAAAATCAAGACATAAATCAAAGCTGATTGTAATGCATACAAATTATATTAATGTAGGCTTATTCTATGCATAATAGGCTCGGGTTTTATCATCGAAACTATAGCCTACTGAAATTCGAAAGGGTGTCAAAATGAATATAATTTTTCTCATTCTTATTGGAATAGTTTTGACTTGAAATTACGCTGTTAACAATTATCTCTTTATCTTAGCTGTTCCGTTCTAAATCCCATCTTTTATCATTGTATTCAATCTCAAATAAAATGACGTTACGTTTCAGTAAATGCACATTGTAATGTATTCCCCCTTCCCTTCTCCTCCCCTTTTTTCTTTTGTATTGGTGTTCAGGTTTTCTCTGCTTTTCTTTTCCTTTTATTCTTTTCTCAATCAATACAGCGTATACTTTTTAAGGGGTTACTTTCATAAGGCTAATTGCACTTTTTGTTAACCCCACATTCCCACAAATTGTGTTTGCTCCTTTCCTTTGTATTTTTATTGTAATCGATCTCTTATCTGTATACAAAATGTATCATGTTTGTATGTTTAATGTTTTATTTTTTATGGAGAATGAAATAACATAAATGAAAAGTTATCCCTAGACCCATCTAAATATTGTTATACACATTTTTTTATTGTGTTCATCCTCTTTGCTTTAAAGACTGCAGCTCGTTGCTGTCGATCTTTTGTTATTTTTCTTTCATGCAGTCACTGACGTGTAAATCTCATCTTAAGACTGCAGGAAACACCGATCTTTACCTAAACGGGTCTCTCCTCTCCCCCTTCATCCTCTTCAACCATCATATGTCGAGCTCTCTAAAGACATCCTTAATCGTTCCCAATGCCTTGTCTTGTCTAGCGTAGCAATAATTGAAAGTATTAATAACATCAACAGCCCCTCTGCACACACCGCTGAGACGCACTTAACGCGTTCTTCAACTTCATCTTATATGAGTAGCGCTTGTCACGAGCAAGTTAATACTATGATTTATTAATCTATCCACATGGATAATTCGCTTCCTTCTCTCGTGTTTTTTTTTTCTCCTGTTCTCATTCGTGCAAGATGTGACCCGCCTTCGATAATTGCTCTAAATCTTTCCTTTCGATCAAAGTACATGCATTAAACATGACAGCCTTCCCAGCAATCCATTGGATCATTACGTTCTTTATGATGCTATTTTAAGTCCAAGACTTTATACTTTAACGCAGACTTTTTCTCCCCCGCCACATGAAGAAGGAAACAACTCTCCGAAAAAGGTTGTGTGTTAACGCTTTGGTCACATAAATGTGGTGCTTAAAACTATGAAAATGCTACCACGGTAATGATTGTTTTTCTTTTCTTTTGGATCATTTTCTCCCAGTCCGATGGTTGGTCACAACATTACCCTACCTTAAAAAATGCTTGTCTATTATTCTATAACAATTGTATAGTCTACTTTCCCACCTCTTGATATCCTTGATTCAACCACCCCTGACGTTACTTTTTCAAGTACAATACAGTAGTGTCTTCAAGAAACGTTGATGTCTAACTAGCCCTTATTTAATAAGATAATCTAGTTGAATCTGACTGAAATATTTTGGCTTATATCTTTGACCATTCATATCAAAATAATTGATTGTATAAGCCTAAATGGTGCAACTATTAGTCATACTATTTTCAACTATACATCCGTATTTCAAAAATTAATCATGCGTTTTTCTTTTCCGCCCTGTGGCTATGATTATTATCTCCATGTCCGTAGAATAATCAAAAACATGCTCTTTATCGTAGCTTACATTACTTGTACAATATCTTCCATTCTTGTGGTTATCATTAATGCCATTAAACTTTCGTTTCTGAATTGTTCAAAATCGTTCAAAATTGCTCAGAATTGTTCAAACTACAAAATACTACCATTATATATATATATATATATATATATATATATATATATATATATATTGTTTAGTGTCTTCAGGGAGACATTTTGATCTAATAAGCTATTTCAACCAAAAACCTCCTACTTTTATGAGAAAGTGAATAACAATAATAATAGGTTTTTGTATATCGCACATGTCAGTCAGATTTGACCCTCCTGGCGCTCCCGATTATTACCCTGGCTTTATAGCACGGCTGCCATACGGCGCTCTAGCATTTCAAGGAATAAATTCCTACCAGGTAGAGAAAAAAAATAGAGAAAATTAATGTATACATGCTTTTTTTTTTTAGAATAAGTTTATTTATTGAAAGAAAAATGGGCCTCATAGAAGTATTGATATATGCACGCCCTGTTACTACGTAATACATGAAAACAATATCGCTAGAATACCTATAATGCTTACACTTCTGATACCTTAATTTCTAAAAATGTAAAAGACACGGGTGTTTTTTAAAATTATATTGCACGCATAGGTTTGATTTCATAGACATAAAGGGAGACAATACAACCATGCCTAATTAATAGTTCAAAACTTTGACACTGTTGCGAGCTGTAACATGTATCGATGTTTGCAATTGACCTAACTTGTTATTTTCAATTCCAAATGTCTTTTGTGAGACACCCCTTCCTAGTAATTCGCTTCACTGGTAGACCAGAAATATGAGGATTTTTTTACAACACACAACCATAATTTTCTCGGAATAGGTGTCAACTTTTATTGCCAAGAAAGGGTGCAATAAATTATACCAAAACAACACACAGCATGGTAGCAATCCTTCAAATTTCATCCAGCAAAAATTACGACCGCTTGACTGCCGTGCCACAGTAGGTGTTTATTTCAGCAGCGTCCGTGCTGCCGTGTTTAATCGAGTACTGGGTAATATACCAGCCCTTCAGTTTCCCGTGAGCTAAGCGTGTGTTCTCGATCATACTCGAGGGTTGTGCAAACACAGCATACAATAACGGGCAGGCGCTTGATGAAATTTGACAAAAAAGTATCAATTTGTTGTTGTGTCTTGATACTGAAAAGTAGGGCGACAGAGGTGATAATATCGTTTGTGGTTGCAGCATGACAAAATATTAAAAGCAAGGAATTGACAGAATTAAGCCGACGCCTTGGCGTTTAACATCGCAGTTGGGAGCTAGTGAAGCTCAAGTTTTTTAATCTATTAATCTGAGAATTAAAAAAAAAATTGTTTTGATGTTATGTCTCTATTTTCTTCATTTCTTGTTAGTATGTGGAATTTTGGTAACCTTTCTGATGCCGTGCTACCGTCAGATTCATGTTAAGGACACGGTGGATGTGTCTTTGTATAAGCAATTTACCCTTAACAAAACATAAAAAGAAACGGAAAAGAAATAAAATAAATTTAAATCATTAGATTTCCGATTGTTAAAAATATAATGATAATATTACCTTGCACTCAAATGAGTTTCTATATAAAGTGTAGCTTACCAGATATGCATAGACTTATACCATTGTGCTGATGTATATCTATTCCAACTCTTTCAATAAAACAACAACAAAAACAAAATGAAATGAAATATGAAATGATTTCTGCTACCCCACCTCACATCTAATGATTCGTTGTTGTTCTTGTTGAAAACTGAGTAGACTCTTTGCCTGTTTTCTTCGGATTTCTGTTATTTTTCAACTAAATTCATTTTGTAGATATTTTCATTACAAGGTTCTAATTCGGCGATAGATCATACAAATTTGTTAAAAACCTATTTTCTGACTAGTCTTTTGTTTCTCCCTTACAGATATCCAGAGTGACAGGATTTGTATCCCTTCATCGAATAAAAAGCCCACCTTCGTCCATCCGCGGAATGTTTTCATACTTGCAATACCCGAATGCAGATCTTTTTGAACAGGATGTGTAAGTGAACGCCCACGACATTCTGAGAGCATCTTTCAAGGGATGATGATCATCATCCGTTGCCTAGCAATACAACATCACTTGTAGAACATGTGAGAGGATCGTGTGTGTTCTTGAGCTTTCACTCGCAGTTCAATCGAATCGGTGTTACCATTTAGCTCTCATATAGACCAAGTAAAGAAACAGAAGATGGTTATGAAATTTGAGAGAAACCGGTAAAATCCCGGCAACAAATAACGAGTACTGTCAGTTTGATAAAGCATTCGACCAGACTCAAAATAACAAGTTATTGTATATCGTCCGCGATCTTATATAAGATGGCATTGGGAAATACTAGAATGAATGATTAATAAGGAAATATTGGCAGAGATTTGTTAACTTCAAAGAGCGTAATCTGATTTAAAGGTACAATCATATTTTAGGATAGTGTTCGTTTCACTTCAGTTTTCAACTTTCCATCGCAAAGGATTCCATATTTTTTCCTTGTATTAAGATTGTAAGTATGGCGATGATGAATTATCAGGTGCCGCCATCTTATCCGCACTCGATGCAGAACTACATGGATTATTCTATGCACAATCCACACATCCACAATCCTCTCATGCACCCAGTCCAAAACCACCACATTCACAATCCACAAATCCAAAACCTGCCGAACATTCATTTCATTCAGGATGAATACTATGTTGATGATAGCGATGACGAATCGAACTTCACATCGGAAGACTACGAAGATGACCGAATGAGTGACGAGCTCTTCGAGAGAGAACCGAACGCTGTCGATCAGTTGTTGGATTTCGCCGAGACGGCAAGTATGGATATTCAGAAGTTTTTCGGCAAGAAGCGAGTTTTAGATGAACCGGAATTGATTGCCGATTGTAATAAGAAGGTGCGTTTATCTGGACGTGAGCTTTACTACGCGGATTTATTACGAGTTGCGCAACACGGTGACTCGGCTGACCCTTGCAAGGAAGCTTCCGAACCCAATCGAATCATTCGGTATGGAGATGACGAAAACAGCCCTGATTTAACTTCAAATCTCTCACCCAAATCGATGGACAGTAACGGCTTAGGACCTCTAGAGGAACTATTTAACTACGCAGAAAGGAGTGTGTGTTATAATGGTCATATGCTTCCAATGTATGGCTATTCTTATCAAAGTGGTGCATGGATGCCGCCGACAGACAATGTGAACGACACAAGTTTGAGCGGGAAGCCACCCGTCACACCGTGGAGTAAGCGCGCCATGCCGAAAAGTTTCTTCACGGAGCCTGTTTCGTCGTCTGTTCCTCGTATCGAGGTTGATCAGCGATTCGTAGCGTTGAGTCTACCACTGGACACACCCTGTGTTGGATCCGTTGCTACTAGCAACCAACATGAAGCTCCTGATTTTAGTGATTTAATAGCAACCATGGAATCTGATGAGGATCACGGTTTACCAAGGGTTACTCCAGTTCATGGGTAAACAGTTTGCCTAAAACATGAACAGACAAGGATAAACTAATAATAAGCCGTTTTGTGACATTCACTGCAATCTCTCACATTATTGTCAACTGATGCAAGGGAAATATCATTACAGCGATACTTAGGTTGACGAATCTTAGATATAGATTCTCTGAAAACAAAAAAATGCATTATTCCGAATACTCAAATAATGAGGCATAAACATTCTCACTGACACGATTATCGGTACGTCAGTAAGAAGAAGTTAATACATAATTATGAACAACAGAGGTATATTTTGATAGAGGGACACATAAACGTAAATCTTTAGAACGATGTAACTTCAAAAGTTGTAACTGTTGCTATATCAATATAGCTGCGTACTCTCTTATGTAAAATGTAAATCGCTATTGAGAGTTGATGGCAATTTTGGTCCGACCCAAAATGTTGACTGATACGATTTTTTTTCTTTAGATTTTATATCAAATTCGAAATCACATTTTTGCTCGTTTTTGCATGTTACTGCACGTCTAAAGAAACCACATAGAACATTCATGGAATATGGAATATACTGGAGATGGAATATACTGTACACTGACTAGTATAGCTTTCGGGGAATAATGACATTGGCATCTATTTGTCGTAGATGGGGGACTCATGTTTTCTTCTTAGCGCCCGTTCAAGTTTTCATCTCCCAGACTACACAGGGACTGGGTAATATAGTATTAACAATGAGAGTTTTATCAATATTTCAGATCATCAGCCAAAGTCTACATGTTTCCACTATAGTTCATTACTTGTTGTCTTATATTACTTGAGTTTAGGCCTATTACGGCCTAACTGTTTTATTAACTTATGCAGTGCATTGTGTTCAGGGTGCAGTTAAACATTTTATTTTTCAATCTTGCCAAATTTCTTGTATACTGTTGATATTATCATTTTGCTTTTGTTCTGATATCATATTTGGAACCATCAAAGGTTTATGACCATCTCAAGTATGTATACTTGCCGATCATGATATATGAAATGATTCTTCTGTATACTGCAAATCGACTGGGAGTTAAGAATGACTGAAACCCCCAAAATGCACGATGTATACCCAAAATAGCTCAGCATGTAAGTATATTTAAAGTTTGTAACCCGACCAAAAGGGGTGTCTGTACCCTATCCAATGCATTTTCATTTTAATCAGGTATATACAATGTAATAAGGAGAAAATGATTGCGAGGTTAAATAAGTCTCATTTCACCCAGCTACATCAGAAAGTAACTCAAATTATTCTGAAGGTTTGAAAAAAATTCTCCGAAAGTATTCTTATTTGATATAATGTTCCTTGTAAACCTTTATTACACAATGCAACGCAAATGTGAAGAGTGAAATCAAATTAAACAACTCATATTTGAAAAAGGAGTGGATTTGCATTTTTTTGTTTACATTTTGAAGCCTTTTACTGTAACAGAGTTGGGTTAAGGGCGGTAGTGCGGTGGTTCCGTGAATCTTCTTTGAGGGTAATCAGTCATCCGTTCAGAGAAGGGTGACACGACGGTGACCAGGCGATGGGTGGCAAACACCTCGATGTTTTCATGGCCTCCCTTTAATAAAAAACATATTATGTTTGAAAAAATATAAATATCGTGTCTCACTCTTGTAACACATGTTTTATGGATATCCTTTCATTTGAAAGTACGAGGCTCTGGAGCTGGAATCAGGTGTTGAAAAATGAAAAAATATATTGAACTCGTTTTGGGGTGTCAGAATCTATGAGAACACTATTTAAATCATATGTATTGGAGAAAATAGATGGGGGAAAAGATTTGGAAACTTCGGAAAGGTGTCATTGAAGAATTGTTAAGGAAAGAACATGAAAGAACGTGACAAAGATAAAAAGACATTTCGGTAGTGAGGGAGAAACTCAACAGTGAAGAGAGGTAATAAAGGAAATATGAAAGAGAGATTATAGATTGAGAGAGAGAGAGAAAGAGAGAGAGAGAGAGAGAGAGAGAGAGAGAGAGAGAGAAAGAGAGAGAGAGAGAGAGAAGGGGAATGGCGGAGATGGATACAAAAAGAGACAGAGAGCAAGAAGGAGAAAGAGAGAGAGAGAGTGAGCAAGAGGGAGAAAGAGAGAGAGAGAGAGTGAGTGAGCAAGATGGAGAAAGAGAGATAGAGAGAGTGAGCAAGAGGGAGAAAGAGAGAGAGAGAGAGAGAGTGAGTGAGCAAGATGGAGAAAGAGAGATAGAGAGAGTGAGCAAGAGGGAGAAAGAGAGAGAGTGAGTGAGCAAGATGGAGAAAGAGAGATAGAGAGAGTGAGCAAGAGGGAGAAAGAGAGAGAGAGAGAGTGAGTGAGCAAGATGGAGAAAGAGAGATAGAGAGAGTGAGCAAGAGGGAGAAAGAGAGAGAGAGAGAGTGAGTGAGCAAGATGGAGAAAGAGAGAGAGAGAGAGTGAGCAAGAGGGAGAAAGAGAGAGAGAGAGAGTGAGTGAGCAAGATGGAGAAAGAGAGATAGAGAGAGTGAGCAAGAGGGAGAAAGAGAGAGAGAGAGTGAGTGAGCAAGATGGAGAAAGAGAGATAGAGAGAGAGAGTGAGCAAGAGGGAGAAAGAGAGAGAGAGAGAGAGAGAGAGTGAGCAAGAGGGAGAAAGAGAGAGAGAGAGAGAGAGAGTGAGTGAGCAAGATGGAGAAAGAGAGAGAGATAGAGAGAGTGAGCAAGAGGGAGAAAGAGAGAGAGAGAGAGAGAGTGAGCAAGATGGAGAAAGAGAGAGAGAGAGAGAGTGAGTGAGCAAGATGGAGAAAGAGAGAGAGATAGAGAGAGTGAGCAAGAGGGAGAAAGAGAGAGAGAGAGAGTGAGTGAGCAAGATGGAGAAAGAGAGAAAGAGAGAGAGAGTGAGCAAGAGGGAGAAAGAGAGAGAGAGAGAGAGTGAGCAAGAGGGAGAAAGAGAGAGAGAGAGAGAGAGTGAGTGAGCAAGATGGAGAAAGAGAGGGAGATAGAGAGAGTGAGCAAGAGGGAGAAAGAGAGAGAGAGAGAGTGAGCAAGAGGGAGAGAGATGGAGAGTAAGAGGAGGAGAGGGAGTGAGCAAGAGGGAGAAAGAGAGAGAGAATGATCAAGAGAAGAGAGATAGAGAGTAAGAGGAGAGAGAAAGAGAGAGAGAGAGCGGGATAGAGGCGGGTGAAAAGGAAAGTTATAAGAATAAGTAGTTGAAAGATGAAAGATATCGGATGTCAGACAGCAAAAGCATTGATATAGCCTATATAATTATGAAGTCAATATTGAGCTAACATGTTTTCAAGATTCACATGTTTATACTTCTCATTCATTTTCCACATGTATATTTTAGTTCTGACGACGCCTGTGTCTGGCTTATTCTCAAAGAAACGGGTCTACACCATTGATTCAAATATACATGACACACAGCTCAGGAATGTCCTAACCAGCACACTTGTAGACACCAATTAGCTTGTGACTTTGTTTTCATACTAACAAAATAAATTAAGGTACATTTATCATCAAGGTAACTTTGTCAAATTCTTTGGTTTCATAAGATAATTGGTAAACATTAATTTCAGCACATCAACAAAACGAAATACCTGACAGGATTCCATGAAATGATATGCTTGGCACTAAGAACAATAATAAGAAAAATTATGTACAGTATTAATAATTTTATATTGCATAACTTCGTTAAATAGCTATACTTTCAAGACGAGGGTTGAATGAAAACCGAACCATGAACTCCGCCTTCTCTTTTACTAGAAAGAAATATAAAATGAAAATACCAACGGAGTGCGTTATGGATGCGTTTGAATGTACCTAATTCAGCGTAAGATGAAATGAAAATAAAACTCAATGACATGTCGCCGCCCCAATACAAGGGCTCTGCGTGCATGACACCACACAATACCATTCAAGTTCATATTCCCGCTCGCGACTTTGCGTTTTACACCCTGGCCTGGACATTTTCCCGGTAAATAGCAATCAAACTGCTTGAATGAGTCTAGTCTACGCTCCTCGATCGGGCGCGCCAGTTCCAAATCGAATCGTACATGCACAGACGTACGTCGATGCAGCATTTATACACACCGTACGCAGCTGCAATACTGAAACTTCAAGCATGGACCCTACTAGAATAGGGTCCATGCTTCAAGTAACAACTTGGATTGGGATATGTAAATTCTAGATGTTCGACTTTGTACAGGTAAATGATTATATTAGTGTTACGGTAGGCCTACTGTTTTCTTGAAATTCAAACATTTTTAACTTTTCATGTTAGTTGTGCACCAGCACCACATAAATGCTTGGGAAATTTCATATTTGCACTCGTTTCAAGCTTCAATTGCCAAGATGCAGTTTACAAGTACATGTACTAGTATATTATAAAAAATGGTGAATAAATCACAATATCTCTGTGGAGTATCTAAATAATAATTATAATATTGGATGATCAATTTTTGCGAAATACGTGAAATATTGTTACTCGCTGAAGAAAAATATTTTCACGTATCATCCATTATTATGTGTATTCAGTTCGTTATCTCCAAAGTAAAGTGCGGTGCACGCCTCTGCGCCCATGAATCCGCCTATGTTCAGATCTCTTTTTATCTACATGTGCATGTATTTTCAAATAAAAATTTCTTATAGTCATTTCTTGCATCTAAATCTTAACACACTGTCAAATTATCTGTTCAAATTTCTACTATTGTTTGCTTTCACTTTTACTACATATTTCTTCTTTATATAACTATTTATGCATACACATACTCCTGTATCTTTTGTATTACTTCTCTGACATTGAAGGATTAGATTACCTTCACGAAAAAAAAAAGTATATGAATGTAAAGCAGTAAATAAAGTGCAAATGAATTCATGTAAAACTGGTGTATAATTTCCTTTATATGTTATGTGTCTGTACATTACACTAGACAAAGTGATGAATGGAAAAAGAGAGAAAGAGAGGTCTTATAAACAAATATCATGAATTTAAAATGAGAAAGAGAGAAAGGGAGAGAGAGACAGAGGTCTTAGAAACAAATATGAATTCAAGAAGTGAGAAAGAGAGGGGGTCTTAGAAACAAATATCATGAATTGAGAGCTAGAGAGAGAGAGGTCTTAGAAACAAATATCAAGAAATGAGAAAGAGAGGGGGGGGGTCTTAGAAACAAATATGAAGAGAGAGAGAGAGGCCTTAGAAACAAATATGAAGAGGGGGTTAATGAGAGAGAAAGAAAGAGGGGTCTGAGAAATACATACGAGAGAGAGAGGTCTTAGAAAACAAATATGAATAGAGATGGGGGGGGGGGGCGGGGGAGAAATGGGTCTTAGAAAACAAATATGAAGAGAGATGAGGGGGGGGGGGAGGTCTTAGAAAACAAATATGAAGGGAGAGGGGTCAAGAGAATTAGAGAAATTAGGTCTTAGAAACAAATGACATGAATTTAAAAAATGAAAGACGTGATCCCACAATAATAGAAAATGGTACGAGTGCAATATTTAAATCACAGTTTATGTATTACATTACCATTACACATATTATGTCGAGTGTAGTCTGTGTATGTGTCGATATGTGTACACGTGTGTTAGGGGGGGGGGTCCGAATCAGCAAATGGTTTGAAAGTAGGCTACACGTCAAAAATTGAAACCCTGAAGAAGGCGGAATTAAACCACAAAAACCATAATATTATTTGGTTTCTCTCTTTCCTTACTTTGATTAATTCCTTCTCTAATTTCTCTCTTTCTTTCAAGTTAGTTTTTGTTTTCTCTCTCTGCTTATGACATTCTTTGTTTCCTCTCTGTTCTTTAATTATTTATTGTTTTTCTCTATTTCCTTCTGTTGCATTATTCGTTGTTTTTCTCTCACTCGTACGTCTCGATACAAAAGTACATGTACCGCGTACCGCGACACTGGACATATAGGACGTACGTTGAGCATTGCAGAAGAGCTACGTGCGCGCGCAATATCTTGTCATGGATAGACTTTTCCCAGTCGGTTCCTTGAAATTTATTGGGAAAAGGTCCAGGCCAGGGTGTAAAACGCAAAGTCGCTTCCCGCTCGTCAGTGCTCATAACCCAGCAAGTGTTTCATACACAGTGAATGTCTTGGCTTGCGTCAACTGCGCATTGACTAGTAGGAATATTGGACTCAAATCGATATTGTTTTTATTTTACCCGTGCGGTCGACGAAAATGAAATAATGACTGTTTTCACCAATCTGATATTTTAGCAGCTGCGTTGATCATAATACTTGTGTCTAGAGGTTTTGTGAGAAGCACGATTTTTCTTGTAATAATACTGTCTAAAGGCTTGCAACTGGATTTACATCTTTATTTCACCTGGCTATATACCGTCACCCGAACTGAAAACGAGACATACCTTGGCGTTGCTAACAAGTCACATCGCTAGTAAATCAATATCATGATTACAGTATCAGAGATCTAATACCGAATGAAGATGAGGGTCTTAACACACGATCATCTTGGAGGAGGGCGATTACTGGTGGCTGTACTAATGCTATTCTGTTCAGTCCATGGAGTGATTGCTCAAGACGGTAAGATTCTGAACCAAGATATTTCCCTTCTTAATGTCACTATATGTTTCGTCCAATTTTCCAGTTAATAAGGAAAATTATATTTTTGATGATTACACTTTGAAATTACTTGAATACTGATATTTTAATACACCATTTGCATTTGGTAATATTATTATTATTATTTTTTAAATCATAGTTAGAAACATTTTTATGTGCAATTCTTTTACCAGAATGCTCACCAATTTTTCAGTATGTCTTAGATGCAGGATTAAATACTCTTTAATATGCTTTTTGGTACACATGATTATGTAAACTATTATGTAAGTTAACAGAAGTCTGATGTACATCATTGATGTTGACAATTCAATATATACGACACTGTACAGGTTGCATTTCTGTGTATCTAACAAACACATTTAGAAAACAAAGAAGACTGGAGTTTTATTCACAAAAATATGCATTTGTTTAAAACTTATGCTTCACCTTTACTAATCAGTAACGGGATTATTATAAACCCACTCTACATTGTATTTCTATTTCATCTATCTTATGTCGCCCTGTACTGGAATACAAGGCGACATAAGAATTATGGCTACAAGGTATGATACATAATAAGTTCCTACAGTAATTGTCCTTTAGCCGATTGCTTGATGTTGTAATAAAAACATAATTCTCTTTTTACATACCACATGCAATTTTGAGGTAATTCCCTTATTTAACAATAAGAGTTTTTCTTTAACCAGGGAAATTAATTCGAAAGAATATAAATATTACAAAGTAAATATTAACGTAATTAATTTTCATTTCATACGCTGATCCAAAACATGTGACAAGGTCATACTTCGAGAGTAAAATTGACACTTCAAGACAAATTATCAGTAAAGAAACTTGTTTATGTAATCAGTTTCTCAACTCATGTATTCATGATGAATAATAGTTAGATTCAGTGTTGCATAGTTGTGAAAATAACATTGTTGCGCAATATCTTGATTTAGTTATTTTCGATTTAGAGCATACAGTGATTCAGAAATAAAACATGAGTGTGTAAAAGCCTGTAGCTGTTATTGAAATCAAACAACCATTTGTGTTGCTCCAGAATGTTTCATTTCTGCAAACTCTATACTATGTCATACATTTATACGCATTTTAAGATGTTGACCTGGGCTGTGTGAAGAATAGTTAGGTCCCAAACTCCCAATGAAAAAGAAAATAAAGATCTTATCAAAATGGCACAAAGGATAGGCATAAAAGCTGTCAAATCGAGTTCTTCCGACCGAACAAAAGAGTAGTTTGTTCATCGCCCTTTTGAATGGTGGACTGGTGGCATTTCTCATGGTGAACACGCACCCTGCTGTGCTAGCTAGGCTCCTGTGAGAATATTCTGGAATGAAAGCGATACAAATATTACTTCTGAATTCTTTACAAATTACTAAGGATAAAAAAACTTGATTTCTAAAATCACATACACATGAAGATTATGCTTAATCATAGGCGCCGTAAGTGGGGGGGGGGGGGGGGGGGGGGGGCAAAACGCAATTTTTGCTCCCCCAAAACGCCCACCCCCTTAAAAAAAAAGAGTAAAGATGGTTTGTATTCTTAACCCAAAACAATAATAACAACCTGAATTAAATCACATTTAAAATTCCATTCAAACAAAAGGAAAATTAACAGGAATTGAATTTCCTAGCATTGCGCATGCCACCTATATTTATCATTGGAGGTTTTTATAATAGCGATACGCGCATATCGTAGACATAATTGTGAGATAATGAATGGGAAAATGGGAAAGCGTGTCTGTTTTTTGTTATAGGGATGAGAAGACATGAGCCCCTGAACGCTTGCGTACTGATGGGGGGGGGGGGTATTTTGTATTCGATACCAGTGATTTATAAATGTGCTGAAATGATATGATTTTCCGGTATTTTTTTCTCATTTTTTTCTTTCTAATTCATACCTTTTTATGCGTTTGTTGGAAAATTAGAAATTCCCAATTTTACAGTCGGTCGAAAAATATGCTTATTTAGAAGCCTTTATATGTCCATGGTCTGCAAAACTGCTGGGCTCGGGGGCTCGAGCCCCCTTATTTTTTGAAAAAGTATGTTACAGAGAAAAAGAAAGAAAGAGAGAGAGAAAAAATAAGTGACCTGCCAATGTCACAAAATGAGGTATCAAAATATGCTCATCTGACCATAATTAAATGCCTAAAACCCTAGAGCTTACGAGGGCTCTGCCCCCGGACCCCGTCAAGGGCCCTCAGGCGGGCCCTTGGATGCTCATTTGACCGTAATTTAATACCTAAAACCCCTAAGCTTCCGGGGACTTTGCCCCCTGGACCACACCAAGGGCCCTAAGGCGGCCCCTGGATGCTCATCTGACCATAATTAAATACTTAAAACTCCTGAGCTGCCGGCGGTTCTACTCCCTGGACCCCACCAAGGGTCCTAAGGCGACCCCTGGAGGCTCATCTGACCGTAATTAAATACCTAAAAAAAACCTGAGCTTCTGGGGGCTCTGCCCTTGGACCCCACCAAGGGCCCTAAGGCGGGCCCTGGATGCTCATCTTACCGTAATTAAATACCTAAAACCCCTGAGCTTCTGGGGGCTATGCCCCCTGGACCCCACCAAGGGCCTTAAGGGGGCCCCTCGATGATCATCTGACCGTAGTTAAATATTAAAACCTCTGAACTTTGACAAACGTTCCGCGGGGCCTGCATGTAACGTGTAAGAGTGGTGGTGATGCAGATTTTTCTTCTCCCCCCCCCCCCTTCCAAACGTTTTTGCTCATTACGTCACTGCCCCTGGAAGGTGAGCCCCCTGGAATGTTTGCCCCCCCCCCCCAATCCCAAACTGCTTCCGGTGCGCCTGTGCTTAATCATAAATCACATGTTAGTCGCATGTTCATCACATGTTAGTCAAGTTCGATAACATATAGAGCACACCCTTCTCAATCCTTCCTTACTCATCCCTTCTCCATTAAATGCCATGAATAATGTGTCCCTTCTCTTTAAAAAAAATAATCTTACTCTCTCTCTCTCTCTCTTTCTCTCTCTCTCTCTCTCTCTCTCTCTGTATCTTCCGGCACTGTTCCAGTTTCTCTACGCCATAATGGCCCTAAAGTTTGGAACACATTCCCACATTCTTTGCAATCAATTCAGGTCACCAAACCATTTAAACGTAAACTTAAGCAGCACTTCTTATTGTAAAGTTATTCTTAAATGATATATTGTAAGGGTTGTTTATCCCTTTATTGTTCTCCAGCTGACTGAGCTTTTTATTGTTAATTATATTATGACGCGCTCAGGGTGCGCCCTTTTCATTAAGCCCCTGTGGCTTTTACGGATGCACCTTTTTTCATCCTATACTTTGAGTAGATTTGATTATGTCTTCTTTTTCCTCTTTCCTTTTTCCTTTTTTAATGTATATACAGCAATGTATAATGTCATTTTTACTGTGGTTGGAATCAAATCAAGTTCAATTCAATTCAATTTTGTCTTCCCCATCTCTCTGTCTCTCTCCTTGTTTTCTCTCTGGTTATTTATATATTTATCACCCTTTCTAGGTGTAGCAGTGGGTCACTGAACTATCATTTTTATTCCGTTTCTTCTTTCTCTCTCCCCCTCTATAATATTTACGTCTTCCTATTCCTTCTCCTTCGCCCTCTCTCTCTATATATGTACTATAATAAGATTTACATAATAATCACGATACGAATAAAAGTATTGATTATGCGGAACAATATGACATATTGCAGTTTGACAAACAATCAGTCCATTGTAGGAAATATTTCATGCCTGAAATAAGGAATTGATTACCTGAAGGCATTTTTTTTCTCTTTGCCTCTTCAAAGAGGATCTATTCATTTTTGACTATATTTACATGTTATACATATTTACAAACATATACCAAACAGAAACACCTTTAACTTTATCAAGGGTGAACAATGGAATATTTGTTGGAAATTACTACATAGGCCTAGCAATTATTTTCGTCACTTCTTTGACATTGAATTGTTTAACCGTTTATCTGAATAATATTGTTAACGGCAACTTAGTACGTGTAGAATATCAACTTTCAGACTTATTACTTTAAGCAAATTGATATTCAAAATACAGTGATGTCGATGCTCATTCTATGAAATCCTTGCCATTGCGTTGTCTTAAGCACGGGATTCATTGTGATATGAGGAGAAAGAAAATAATCCAGTCTCCTTTAAACACGTTTGAAGCCTCAACTTGGTCCCCCCTCAATCAACATCGTAAAATTAAAATTCCTTCCTTACCCACATAATTTTCATCTGATCGTCTAATCCTCGTTGTTAATATGTTTCGTGTTAGGTTTTAAGTGTTAAAAATAATTTAAGGACATGCTCGATTTGCCTTTACAGCATATCCAATCATTTTAGTCCCAAGCAATTCATTGATCCTAATCATCATTCAATTTCCCGCGTAATTTAGTTTTCCTACTCAAGGACCTGGTTTACTGTTATTTCCTTGTTCAGTGACCGTCATTGGTTTAATGTTATTTTTATTTACAATTTAATAAAATCTAAATGTACAAATAAAACAATTGAATCGGCATTACCATTGGCTGCTAATTGCTGGCTCCTACCTTATTTTTCGCTTTTTTTTTTCTTCTCTCTTCTGAATCAGCGTGTGTATCGAATCCCTGTAGTGGATTAGGATTCTGCTTTGAGAGGCCAGGACGAACCCCCAACTATGCCTGCCAATGCTTTGGTATCAATAGAATGGGCTTTGGTTGCCTCGAAGTCGGTGAGTCAATGGATGATGGTGATGATGATGATGAGGGTGATGATAATGGTGGTGATGAACACGATGATGATGATGTTGATGGTGATGATGATGATGATGATGGTGGTGATAATGGTGGTGATGAACACGATGATGATGTTGATGATGATGATGATGGTGATGATGATGGTGATGATGATGATGACGATGGTGACGATGATGATGATGATGATGACGGTGATGATGATGATGATGATGGTGATGATGATGATGATGACGATGGTGATGATGATGATGATGATGATGGTGATGATGATGGTGATGATGATGATAATGGTGGTGATGATGATGATGATGGTGATGATGATGATGATGATGATGTTGATGATGATGATGCTGGTGATGACGATGACGATGATGATTACATTGGTGGTGATCACGATAATGATGGTGGTGGTGTTGGTCACAATTGTGTTGGTGATGTTGGAGATTTACGGACTATAATGATCTCAGAGATAATAATATCAATAACAATGCTGATGGAACGCCCTTGTAATGTTTTAATTACATAATTTTCCCTGATCGAAATGATGATATAACTTTCAATGAAAAAAGAAAGCTGCTAGCCTGCTAGACGGAGCGACAAGAAGATATATGTGCCGTTCTTTTAAAGTTTGTGGATTTAAAACCTTAACATATCGCATAAATGCATCTATATAATAATAGTTTGCTTGTTTTTGTTCAGGTTCTTTCGATGGAGTGAACAGATGTTTTGGCTACCCGTCGTCCTCTTGTCAACTCACATCTTTTTCCTCGCCTGGTTTCCCAAACACATATCCCAACGGCTACTCCCAAATGTACCAGCTCTACATCCAAACCGCGACATCAATCAGGTTCTCATTCCATGCCACATTCAGCATCGACGTCAATGACGAGCTCTATGTCGGCATTGGGCTCACTGTTCCCACGACCTTCCAGCTTGTAGATGGCATCTTGCACCAGTTCAGTGGGAGTGTGGCACCAAATGCATTCACTTTAAACACGGATACGGTGTGGATGCTCTTCAGAACAGATGATGTGGGTCCCTCCAATGGCTGGCAGCTTCAGTGGACCGCTAGTAAGATTATGATGATAACAAAAAGCATGTATATAACACAATATTCATGCATGCAAAGTACAATGAAAGTTACAGTGATTTAATCAATCAATGGTCATTGGATGCATACGTGTGCACCAGCTCCACTCCATCACTATTTTGTTATGATTGAATAATTCTGTTTGCTCAGGGTGAAAAAGACGAACGAAATATATATTCTACTTGCTTTTTCTCTCGTTAAGATACTGTTTTTTGCTCAAAATGAAAGTGAAAGGAAAATACTTAGACCAGATCTAGTAGAGTTAGGAAGGAAGGGAGGAAGGGAAGGAGCAAGATATATAGAGAGGGTGATAGAGATAGAGATAAAGAGAGAGAGAGAGAGAAAGAGAGAAAGAGAGAAAGAGAGAAAGAGAGAAAGAGAGAGAAGAGAGAAAGAGAGAAAGAGATAAAGAAAGAAAGAGAGAAAGAGATAAAGAAAGAAAGAGAGAGAAAGAAAGAAAGAGATAAAGAGAGAAAGAGCGAGAAAGAGAGAGAGAGAGAGAGAGAGAGATAGGGAGAGTTGGGAGTAGCAAGAACGATTTGGACTCATTTTCTGTATGATCTTGGCAAATATTATCATTAGCTAATCTTATTAGTTTGTAATTGTTTTTATTTCAGCAACCGATCCATGTGGATGGGGCCCGTGTTTAAACGGAGGCATATGTTCACCAAACTTCCAGTCAAACACCTTCTCATGTAGCTGTACTCCGTGCTACAGTGGAAATAGATGTGACATAGGTAAGAATGACATACCTTCGAATCATTTCAATGAATAATACAATCATGACATTGGAGAATTCTTGCCTTTAATACCTCAGTTACACAGCCAAACTCTTTCCACATCAACTCCAAATCAACATTCATGGTAATGACGGGAGAATTCATTCAACCGAGATCAATTAATGTATGCAGTTCGGATTCTGTCTATTGAAATACAAGTACTATTATCATTATCAGGTGAATGATATAATTTGTATTGAGGCACTTCACAGAGACTTATGCATTAAATTTGGTTGCATTACGAAAATAGCCTATTGTACAGCGATACAGCTCTTATGTCGTGTTTAGGGAACGAACATGCCTATGGGAATAAGAAAATTCAATAGTCAGTGGTTTAAGAATGTAAATAGGGACTTTTAGATTTACACGAAGACAGTGAGGATTGCTACGATCGACGTCCTTTTAAAGCACTGCCTTGAATGGACGTCACACGTATCAGTCTACGCAAATCTGAAAGTCTCTACTGATGGGAACAATGCAATATAAATAGATCATTACGATAAAAGCCCTAATGTGAGATGTGTGAGATAATCTTATAAATATCACAAACCGTCGATATACACGAAAGACGATTATTTATTCATTCGCATACAGGGAATAATTTGTGTTCTACAAGTAACCAGTGTCTGAATGGTGGGACGTGTAATACGAATGATCTGTGCACTGCTACACTCTGCGAATGTCTACCCTGTTTCACTGGGCCCACTTGTGCTAACCGTGAGTACCATCGCATTTTACCTGCAATAAATATAATTAAGATCTTGTGACTCTATACTTGAAATTCATGGAGATGTCATAATTATGTCCATAAGTCAATTCACTTTAAGAAGTAGTCAAGTTCTTCCTCAGTCGATAAACAGATCTTGGGAATATCAGAATGCGAGTTAAATATTGATTTGATACCCTTTTGATGATTTCAATGAATTGTTACCTTTTTGAAGGATACATAATGTGTATTGTGTCAATGGTAGACATTTTGTCAGTAAATATTATCAATGAAACATCGGTTCGATTTGTATTCAGATTTATCAACACATTGAGCGCCAAGGCCATATTTCATCTATCTAATTGACTGTGTAATACCTTATAATCGAAAGACTTTGTTTGATGCCTTTATAGCTTACTTAATCCAATCCAATCAGAATTTTGTAGGTAATTTTTCAAAACAAATATAATCACCCAATAATATTTAAGATATGCTATTGTGAATTTGTAATCGGTTATTGCAGTAAAGGTTAATCCGTGTGTGCTAATGACAGCATTTTGATCTTTGAATGTATTTTTGTTAATATCATCAGGGTTGAACCAATGTCAGAATCCCAACCCTTGTCAGAACAATGGAATCTGCATACCACAAGGAATAGGATGCTCAGACTTCGTATGTCAGTGTGATGCATGCTACTTTGGAAATACCTGTTCGGAAAGTAAGTGTGTTTCTTGATTTCATCACGAAGAAGACAAGACACTGTGTCACGGAACTGTCATAAGTTCGCCGACATCACATAGACATGAGTGTTAACCGTAATACACGCGTTTCAATGGGATGTCCGCGATCTTGTACGGTTTCATGGAAAGCTACCAAGGTCTTTTTTATTTAATATCATATATTTGTATGGTGTGTTCATGAGTTCAAGTTCAGGAACAGGTGATTACATTTGAAGATGTGGCAGCCACTGATTATACACATGTTTGATATTGAATGGAATATGATACAAATGAGATTTAGTACATGTAAGGTTCGGCTGCAACTTGCTAGAAATGATAGACTTCGTTTTTCGCTCAAAGAGGTGGTTCAGTTAATCTTTAAACGGGAAAAAAAATTGTCTACAAAAATCTTTTGCACACAAAATGATTATACCACACTTTGTATGAATTCAATAGATGAGCAGATTGCTCTGATATATTCATGTGTCCTCACAATTCTATGCTTTTGGAGGGTAGTTTTTGATTACTAATGTTGTGTTTGTTTTTCATTCATCATTAATTTTACGGGTCGATTCACGTAACTGCATCTAACAAACTTATCACATTCTACGGTGCCTTTATATCTTTAGGAATAGACCTTTGTCAAACGAACAACCTCTGTAGTAATGGAGGATTATGCGTGATGTCACCTGATTGTACGTCAACATCATGTACGTGTACGGGTTGTTTCACTGGACCTTCATGCAGTTCATGTAAGTACTTATCATCCTGTTTTCTTTCCATTTTGAAGGACATCATCAGTATTAGTACTTCGATTTAAAAAAAACATATTGCTTCAAGAAAGTAATAAACTTGACTTTGATTTCATGGATATAAGCCCTATCGATTTAAAAGTAATCTATTTTACTTTGACTAAGATGTTATATGTTCATCAAAGAGAATGGCTAGACATATTCAGTAAAAAGAGATCTATGTGGGTTTGTTTCTGAAATAACAATAAGAGCATTGCGTCGGGACAAATAGATCATCATGTTGTGTGACTCGGGTAATTTCTTGTGCGATTGTAATGATATTTTGTTGATCAGGAAGAGACGGTCTTATTTCAGTGGCGAAGAGCCAGGGACACATTCCCTAATTAAAATGTAATAAAAAGTGAAGAAAGAAAAACACAAGAAAGAGTAGTACAGAGAGAAAGAAAGGACAGAGAAATTTGAGAAACAGTAACATAACTCTTCGTATCTCATTTACCGTATGCCTCCCATAACATGAATCACGTAATGCCAATGTTATTGATTTAGTTTGTTTTTCCCAGTGATGAATCCATGTAGTAGTTTCCCGTGTCAAAATGGAGGTCAATGTTTTGGTATCAGTGGTTCCTGTACAGACTTCACCTGTCAATGTCAAGGATGTTTCACCGGCGACCGTTGCACCATTGGTGAGTCCATTAATGACTTTGATTCAATCTATTTAAATACAAATGTCTTAAATTTCAAAGGTAACATACTTTTAATTCTCATTAAGGAAACATCGTTTAAGATGTAAATGAGAAAGGTGAGATTTGAACTGCTTTTTCCCATTAGATTGTTGACTGTAAAGAAGATATGGCTTAAATTTGGTAACCTTGTTTTCGTCAAAGAATAATGCCAACGAAATTGCATAAGGATGGCTAGAGACAAGAGGTATTTGACAAAAAGGTATGCCTTTGACATTCCATGATTTCTGAGAAACGACATACCAAATACTATGACGTAATAATAATAATTATAATAATACTCACTTTTGATATAGCACTTATTACAATCACAAAGCGCTTCCAGACTTGGAGATTATTACCCCGGCTTTAGCTGTGGTGCCATTACGGTGCTCTAGCATTTCAAAGAATTAATTCCTGCCAGGTACCCATTTACATCACCTGGGTTGAGAGTGGCAAATGTAAATCAATGTCTTGCCAAAGGACATTAGTAAACATGGCTATTTAGAAAAGTTTTAAATAATCCATGAGTAATACCTTCTGAGAGGTCAGAAAGAAATGCCGAAAGATATAGCTCTGACTATAACTATATAGGCTGAGATTGGAAACAAATTCTTAGACATTTGGTAAATGACTCTTCCGCTTATTTTCAGCCCAAAGTCCTTGTAGTCCCAATCCTTGCATTAATGGTGCGTGTCAGATCAGTAGCATCTCACCATGCACACAATACAGCTGCCTCTGCAACTTGTGCTACACAGGACAGAACTGCGATGTTCGTAAGTACTGAACAAATTTGCTAATACAGTGAGACCAGTCTTGTGTTTGTTTCAATCAAGACATAACCATAAACGAATGTAATAACAAGTATTTCTCCTAATATCGACTGCAACACTAGTGTGGTTTTTAAAGAAAGAAATCACGAAACACTTATATCTACTAAACATTGCTAAAGACCATTCAATGGATAATGTGAAAGTGAATTATATAACTGCAGCGGCACAATCGTTATTGTTTTCTTTCTCTTATTTGACCCCCGACCCAATCATTACATACATTGCGAGGGGTAACATTTGCCAAACCATATCACAAAACATGATATTATTCTCAAATCATTTCTATGGTACTGTATATTATCAACGTGAGATATTGTTAGGTTTTATCAAATGTATTTATTTTCTATCAGCCATTGATCCATGCGCAAACAACCCTTGTCTGAATGGAGGAACATGTCAACAAGATCAAAACAACTGTCTCAATTTCATCTGTAGCTGCGATGCCTGCTTTCAAGGACCAACCTGTGCCACTGGTATGTTGATGTGATCTAATGTTGTTTCTATGTTGAGTGATTAACGATGCAATATGAACAATTTCTAGTGAAAATGACGACATTTATCATAAAAAGAAGAAAGTGATTCAAACAAAATGAGTCCAAAGGCTATAATTGCTAGATACAATCATATATGAAGACCTCAATCCTTTACGAGAGATATGGGATATCATAGCAATGAGTATTTCAATTTCAGTCAACGCCCTTCTAGTTCTATTCTTTTCTATCAGATTAACCCATTACCTACTGGAACCTGGTGGCTCCTGTATTAAAGCCTATGGGAATGTGAGAATTCAGTAGTTAACGGGTTAATAATGCATTGAAGCTTGTCTTGAATACATTTAGTATAGCATCATAAGAGAAAAGAACAGTAATCCCAGAAAAAACAGTTACTTCACTATGAACATGACAGACAAAGAAAGCGGACAAAATATACAGTTCTTCAGGTAGACAAAGGAACATCCCTTCACTGCTATTATGTAAAAAGGTGAATATGCATGTGATACCTGTTCTACACATTTTTACATAATAGCAGTGAAGGGATGTTCCTTTGTCTACCTGAGGAACTGTATATTTTGTCCGCTTTCTTTGTCATTCATGTTCATAGTGCTTGTTTTTCAATCAAAGTCGCATAAAGGATCAAGGAATGTTTAAATCATAAAGTGAACCTTGATTGAGTGATACAACTTTGTTCTTTTGATTGTTAGATTTGAACGCTTGTCTAAACAATCCTTGTGCTAACGGTGGGGCCTGTATCATTAACCAAGGTTCGTGTACATCGTTCACATGTCAGTGTCCACCATGTGTGGAAGGATCACTGTGTCAACAGGGTAAGTACACTCACATTAATTGACTACGTAATATTTTTTTTGAAATGGATAATGTGTATATTGAATAACCCTTTTCATTATTTTGACTGCCAGTGTAGTATAACGAAATCAACAACTTATCATATATTTGGAAGAAGTCTATCGTTCTTTTTTTTTAAACATTGTTACTCTCCTGCATGGGGATCCGACATTTGCTTCTTAGACATTTTGCCTAAGAAATATGTTCAGGACCTGGATTGAAATTTGGTTTTTAGGTTAAAACTAGTGTAAGGGCTGATTATGACGATGGGAATAGCATGTCGACATGATTGTGTCGTGTAATCCAAATGTGTAGAAGGACTTCGACTACAGCTTGCCATATTTCTGTTTAACAAGTTAAGCTTTGATACAATGGAACTTTAATCGTTTTGATTTCCAGGTATAACACCCTGCAGCCCTAATCCTTGTCAGGCTAATGGTTTGTGTATTCCCTCATCTACTGTGTGCACTGAATATAGCTGTATCTGTCGAGATTGCAACACAGGAGTGAACTGCGAAACATGTAAGTAGGCTAACCTTCCGATGTGATTGCCACACGTATAAGTCGGTGATATTCTCAGTGGATAGTGGTGCCAGTGTACCCCCACCCCCACTCCTCCACGTCTGAAGGCGCAGAACAGGTACATTCATGTAGCTCAACGAGGGTCTACGAAATACGTTACGAGAAGAAGCTCTGGTAAATTTCGGTCCTGGGAGAAATCTGTCCCACCGGTGTTAACTATGATAACGTGTTGGAGAAGTTGACGTATGTTTGTATTAATAAAGTATACAGTTAAACAATCCATTGTTTCATAACGTGTAATTAGTTGAGTCTCCATAGACTGATGTAATGATGTAAATCATCGATTTCTTGAAACATGACGGATTTTATATTAATATTTTTGATACATTTTCAGTTATCCCGTCTAATTTGTACATTTGACATTTATTGAATGTTTTTTGGTAGCCTGCATGACAAGACCAGATGTACATCAAAATATCTATCTTCCATTATAATGGATAACGAAAATTCTTAACGCCTGATTGACAGGATTATAATGATTATACTATAACTTATCGATAATACTATATCTACTATATCTACTACTACTTATACTATAAGAATTCAACTAAAGTGTCTTACACCTTTGTTCACCTTGCACAGTGTTGGATCCTTGCAGTAACAATCCATGCGACAATCAGGGATCATGTGTTCCGGTTACCTGTACTGACTATAGCTGTACCTGTCAAGGGTGTTTTACTGGACAGAACTGTCTTACTCGTGAGTATATTGCCTGTACATCTTAACTGTACATAATGTGATTTGACTTTATATACATTCCATGATTGTCTTTTGGAATAAAATATCTGAAATTTAATGTTGACCAAAAAGCGTACTCTCATTTGAAATGAGGATATATCATTGGCCTTTTTTTTTTTTCAAGGTGTTATCAAAATACTTAGTTTTGTTGTTGTTAATTGTTGATATGTGAGCAATATCTATCCTATTTTGATTTAACATATGACTGTGTCTGTAAAAGGTTCCTATTACAGCAGAGAAAAGTTTAAGAAAAATGATAAATTTAACCATTCATTGGTAATTGAAAAATAATGATAGGAGTTAAAGAATTACAATATACATATCCTTTGGTTTCATTTCTAGCTATTACTCCTTGCTCGCCGTCGCCGTGTATGAACGGGGCCGCCTGCGTTCCTCTTAGTGGATCATGCGATGGTTTTACATGTCAGTGTGTTGGATGCTTCCAGGGACAATTTTGTGAAAATGGTAAGTTCTTGCTTCTTGTGTAAAACAAAATATATCTGTATTAAGTGAGCAATTACAATACAATGAGAACTTGTGTCGCTATAAAATGTCTTCAATACTTTAAAAAATATAGTATCTTACAAAAGAAATTCTGGCGAATATTCTGTTGGTAAACTGGTCCTGAATTAACAAATTCCATGCAAGCTGTTCTGTGGACCGGCGTCCTCGTTGTCATTATTTCGTCCTATTTGTCAAAGCTCAAAGTTCTTGAAATGGAGTAGCAAAACTTTACACCCTCATAATTCCTTTGTTCTTCCTTTGCACCATGATACATCTTTTCTTTCTTATTAATTACCAGCTCAAAATCCCTGCGATCCCAACCCATGTCAGTTAAATGGAGTATGTACTGCAACGCCAGGGTCCTGTACGGGGTTTACGTGTGATTGCCGGAGCTGCAGCACGGGAATTACTTGTGAAACATGTAAGTATATCCAGACCCGCACTTACAGTTTCTTCCCTCTTAATGCGTGGGATGTTTCACGCCAAAAGATTACACGCTCATATATTCGGGAGATAAAGGAAAGATGGTAATGTGAACGATATGAAAGGGATCCGGTAACTTTGTCTCAGATTGTGAAACAAAGTCCCGGATTTAGCTCATGCTGCAATGATAATTGTAAACCTTTAGGTCAGTCAGGAACTCCATTACCTTTACAAGCCGATCGCCTGTCTGATTATCAAGATATTTATGATTGGCAGTCGAAACCAAATTTTGCGTTTGCCAAACGGTTTTCATAATACTACAGTCTATTGGGGATTTTTTAAATACTTTTTTGAGGCACTTCTTGATCATTTTAAAGCGCGAATTTTTTTAGGGCTTCAATATTAGTTATTACACCGTATCACAGACAGTGGTAGCACGCAGGGCCGTGCATCTCAAATTAATTAAACGATGCATTTAAGAAATACGCACCAGATTATAAATGTATTTGAATAATTTGATAGATGAGATGCGGTAAATAAAAACGTGTTAGTAATCAGATTTCTAGAGCGTTACATTATATTTATACCTCCGTTTGACTGATATAAAAACTAATTTCTATGTTTAAAATCACTGGTTCAATTAAGTCATTTTTCCTATTGCATTATGTAGTACTGGACCCTTGTGCAGTAAACCCATGTGATAGTGGAGGTGTTTGTCTCAGGCTGTCATGCGTGGACTACGTGTGTCGCTGCCCATCTTGCTTCGAGGGAGACAACTGTGAAATAAGTATGTACTAGCAGGACCCGTGGAAAATCCACGGGATTCTAGGGGAGGGGGCCAAATAGATAGATAGATAGAGGCCTATGTGCTATCCAAAAAAAAATTAGATTATCTTTATATACAGAATTTTTATAATATATGCTGTTCGACCATGAATGGCGCATCGTAAAACAAACTATGTCAGATAGGATCTCGATAATTACTATTTATTTGCATTATTATTGTTGTGATTTCAATGTAGTTTCATGAAAAGACTACATATGCAGAGGCTTGGATTATGATTATGTTGGCATTGTTCACAAAATGTGTATAATTATTTTCAAAGTAAAGATTTTACGCGAAAAATTGGACGGTTTGTGCACAAATTGACTCGACTGTGTGTGGGACTGTGAGCGTAGAATCCAGTGAAAGATTTTTTTTTTTTTCGGGGACTCGCTCTATATCAAATTTTGGGAAAATTTTTGGGGGCTACTTTTTTTTTATCTTTCGGGGGCTCATTTTTCTTGGGCTAATTTTTCATTAATTCATTTAAAGATGCAGTTTGTTTAGTTTAGTAGCGTAGTGTTACGTAAAAAAGGCGTACTTTCTGCGTCAAGTTTCTACGCCGAAAGTACGCGAATTTTGTTAAACATATTAAATTGTTTGCGTCCATCTTGCGTACTTTTTTGCGTCCCTCAGGGTATAGTAACGTAGGCCAGCGTACTCTCAGCTCAGCGTAGTTGGTACGCAACTCTACTATGGACCCCACGCCAATTAGTGATCGACCTGCCAGTGTCACAAATAAGACATTAAAAATATGCTCATCTGAACGTAATTTAATGCCTAAAACCCCTGAGCTTTCGGGGGTTCAGCCCTTTGTACCCGTGGACACCACGCCTGCACTTAAATCGCTTTGAGTTACCTGATGACCCCCCCCCCCCATACTTTAAAAATTGATTTGATGCAAGAACTGTATCATACTAAAAGTATTATCATGTTTTTAAACGACCATGACGACCGTCTGATTTTCTTGTGAAAACTTTACTTTGAAAAATGATTATCGAAATTCAGTATACAACTATACATGGCCAGAATAATCACAATCCAAGCCCAGGTTTCATACATCTATTCACGAAACTATATTGAAATCGGGGCAATAATAGCAATTTCAAAGTGTTGTTTAGACTCTCCTCACACCACGGACAGACCTGGCTACTCCGGTCACCGCTACTCCATGCTCACACACTCAGCTCCGACAGCACCCCCGACAGCAGCGCTCAGCTGCGGTGGCAACATGTAGACTCAAGGCAGTTTGCAACTGAACTGTCACGTGAAGGCGTACTATCACAGATCTATTTGCGCTATTCTTGTTGTGATTTCGATGTAGTTTTCATGAAAAGACCAATAAAACAGAAGCTTGGACTATGATTATGTTGGCATAGATCACAAAATTTGTATAATTATTTTCAGAGTAAAGATTTTACGTGAAAATAGGTCCATGGTTTGCGCCAGTTGTCGCAATCGCCTCGACTCGAATCGACTGTGGTGTGTGCATGTGTGTGACCTGAGAGCGTGTAATACACGTACACTATGGGCGCCTGGCCTACAAAGCATATCCTATAGAAAGACGCATAACACGGGTAAGCTCAACCCGTGAGAGCGTAAATATTGGCTACATCCCATCACCCGGGTGAGTCGTCTGTTGATGTGTATTTCTCTTACACGCTACAAAGCGAATCCTATAGCAAGAGGTCTTACTCGGGATATGCCGCAGCCTTTAGAATGAGACTTGCTACACCCGTTGATGCGAGTGGATTCCCGTCCATCGTGTGTCTCTTCGTCTCTCTTTGATAATTAGACAGAGGGCGGGTGCACGCCTTGCCTACTCGCTCTCGAGGGTTCGTCGCCTCCTGGCAATCCACGACGCCCGCCGTGCTCTCGCCCGCCCGTCCTCCCCGGCACCCCGAAACCGCGTTTAACGGCGTGGACGTCGATCGCGGGGTCGACGTGGCACGCGGGTTACGGGAGACAGGCCTCGTGGAATTGTGCCGCCGTTCCCGCGCCACGGCGCCACGGCGGAGGCAAGCACGGTCGGGGAAAGACGTTTTTGAGGAACCGTTTTGTACCCGTTTGGACCCCCCGCGGCGATTTTGCGTATTAATAATATAGACTAGCAGGACCCGTGGAAAATCCACGGGATTCTAGGGGAGGGGGCCAAATAGATAGAAAGATAGAGGCCTATGTGCTATCCAAAAAATTTTAGATTATCTTTATATAGAGAATTTTTATAATATATGCTGTTCGACCATGAATGGCGCATCGTAAAACAAACTATGTCAGATAGGATCTAGATAATTACTATTTATTTGCATTATTATTGTATCAATGTAGTTTCATGAAAAGACTACATATGCAGAGGCTTGGATTATGATTATGTTGGCATTGTTCACAAAATGTGTATAATTATTTTCAAATTAAAGATTTTACGCGAAAAATCGGACGGTTTGTGCTCAAATTGACTCGACTGTGTGTGGGACTGTGAGCGTAGAATCCAGTGAAAGATTTTTTTTTTTCGGGGACTCGATCTATATCAAATTTTGGGAAAATTTTTGGGGGCTACTTTTTTATCTTTCGGGGGCTCATTATTCTTGGGCTAATTTTTCATTAATTCATCTAAAGATGCAGTTTGTTTAGTTTAGTAGCGTAGTGTTACGTAAAAAAAAGGCGTACTTTCTGCGTCAAGTTTCTACGCCGAAAGTGCGCAAATTTTGTTAAACATATTAAATTGTTTGCGTCCATCTTGCGTACTTTTTTGCGTCCCTCAGGGTATAGTAACGTAGGCCAGCGTACTCTCAGCTCAGCGTAGTTGGTACGCAACTCTACTATGGACCCCACGCCAAAAATTAGTGATCGACCTGCCAGTGTCACAAATAAGGTATTAAAAATATGCTCATCGATATCTGACCGTAATTAAATGCCTAAAACCCCTGAGCTTTCGGGGGTTCAGCCCTTTGTACCCGTGGACACCACGCCTTCACTCAAATCGCTTTGAGTTACCTGACCCCCCCCCCCATACTTTAAAAATTGATTTGATGCAAGAACTGTATCATACTAAAAGTATTATCATGTTTTTAAACGACTATGACGACCGTCTGATTTTCTTGTGAAAACTTTACTTTGCTTGTGAAAACTTTACTTTGAAAAATGATTATCGAAATTCAGTTTACAACTATACATGGCCAGAATAATCACAATCTAAGCCCAGGTTTCATACATCTATTCACGAAACTATATATTGAAATCGGGGCAATAATAGCAATTTCAAAGTGTTGTTTAGACTCTCCTCACACCACGGACAGGCCTGGCTACTCCGGTCACCGCTCCTACATGCTCACACACTCAGCTCCGACAGCACCGCCGACAGCAGCGCTCAGCTGCGGTGGCAATACACTGTGGACTCAAGGCAGTTTGCAACTGAACTGTCAGTCACGTGAAGGCGTACGATCACAGATCTATTTGCGCTATTCTTGTTGTGATTTCGATGTAGTTTTCATGAAAAGACCAATAAAACAGAAGCTTGGACTATGATTATGTTGGCATAGATCACAGAATTTGTATAATTATTTTCAGAGTAAAGATTTTACGTGAAAAAAGGTCTATGGTTCGCGCCAGTTGTAGCAATCGTCTCGACTCGAATCCACTGTGTGCATGTGTGTGACCTGAGAGAGTGTACACTATGGGCGCCTGGCCTACACAGCATATCCTATAGAAAGACGCATAACACGGGTAAGCTCAACCCGTTGAGCGTACATATTGGCTACATCCCATCACCCGGGTGAGTCGTCTGTTAATGTGTATTTCTCTTGCATGCTACAAAGCAAATCCTATAGCAAGAGGCCTTACTCGGGATATGCCGCAGCCTTTACAATGAGACTTGCTACACCCGTTGACGCGAGTGGATTCTCGTCCATCGTGTGTCTCTTCGTCTCTCTTTGACAATTAGACAGAGGGCGGGTGCACGCCTTGTCGACTCGCTCTCGCGGGTTCGTCGCCTCGGGTTCGTCGCCTCCTCGCAATCCACGCCGCCCGCCGTGCTCTCGCCCGCCCGTCCTCCCCGGCACCCCGAAACCGCGTTTAACGGCGTGGACGTCGATCGCGGGGTCGACGTGGCACGCGGGTTACGGGAGACAGGCCTCGTGGAATTGTGCCGCCCTCCCCGCGCCACGGCGGAGGCGGGCGGGGTCGGGGAAAGACGTTTTTGAGGAACCGTTTTGTACCCGTTTGGACCCCCCGCGGCGATTTTGCGTATTAGTAATATAGACTAGCAGGACCCGTGGAAAATCCACGGGATTCTAGGGGAGGGGGCCAAATAGATAGATAGATAGAGGCCTATGTGCTATCCAAAAAAAAATTAGATTATCTTTATATAGAGAATTTGTATAATATATGCTGTTTGACCATGAATGGCGCATCGTAAAACAAACTATGTCAGATAGGATCTCGATAATTACTATTTATTTGCATTATTATTGTTGTGATTTCAATGTAGTTTCATGAAAAGACTACATATGCAGAGACTTGGATTATGATTATGTTGGCATTGTTCACAAAATGTGTATAATTATTTTCAAAGTAAAGATTTTACACAAAAAATCGGACGGTTTGTGCACAAATTGACTCGACTGTGTGTGGGACTGTGAGCGTAGAATCCAGTGAAAGGTTTTTTTTTTTCGGGGACTCGATCTTTATCAAATTTTGGGAACATTTTTGGGGGCTACTTTTTTTAATCTTTCGGGGGCTCATTTTTCTTGGGCTAATTTTTCATTAATTTATTTAAAGATGCAGCTTGTTTAGTTTAGTAGCGTAGTTACGTAAAAAAAAGGCGTACTTTCTGTGTCAAGTTTCTAAACCGAAAGTACGCGAATTGTGTTAAACATATTAAATTGTTTGCGTCCATCTTGCGTATTTGTTTGCGTCCCTCAGGGTATAGTAACGTAGGCCAGCGTACTCTCAGCTCAGCGTAGTTGGTACGCAACTCTACTATGGACCCCACGCCAATTAGTGATCGACCTGCCAGTGCCACAAATAAGGCATTAAAAATATGCTCATCTGACCGTAATTAAATGCCTAAAACCCCTGAGCTTTCGGGGGTTCAGCCCTTTGTACCCGTGGACACCACGCCTGCACTCAAATCGCTTCGAGTTACCTGACCCCCCCCCCCATACTTTAAAAATTGATTTGATGCAAGAACTGTATCATACTAAAAGTATTATCATGTTTTTAAACGACCATGACGACCGTCTGATTTTCTTGTGAAAACTCTACTTTGAAAAATGATTATCGAAAATTAGTATACAATTATACATGGCCAGAATAATCACAATCCAAGCCCGGGTTTCATACATCTATTCACGAAACTACATGTATATTGAAATCGGGGCAATAATAGCAATTTCAAAGTGTTGTTTAGACTCTCCTCACACCACGGCAGGCCTGGCTACTCCGGTATCCGCTCACACACTCAGGCGCTCCGACAGCACCGCCGACAGCAGCGCTCAGCTGCGGTGGCAATACACTGTGTGGACTCAGGCAGTTTGCAACTGAACTGTCAGTCACGTGAAGGCGTACTATCACATATCTATTTGCGCCATTCTTGTTGTGATTTCGATGTAGTTTTCATAAAAAGACCAATAAAACAGAAGCTTGGACTATGATTATGTTGGCATAGATCACAGAATTTGTATAATTATTTTCAGAGTAAAGATTTTACGTGAAAATAGGTCCATGGTTCGCGCCAGTTGTCGCAATCGCCTCGACTCGAATCGACTGTGGTGTGTGCATGTGTGTGACCTGAGAGCGTGTAATACACGTACACTGTGCATGTGGGCGCCTGGCCTACAAAGCATATCCTATAGAAAGACGCATAGCACGGGTTCGCTCAACCCGTTGAGGATACATATTGGCTACATCCCCTCACCCGGGTGAGTCGTCTGTTGATGTGTATTTCTCTTACATGCTACAAAGCGAACCCTATAGCAAGAGGTCTTACTCGGGATACGCCGCAGCTTTTTCAATAAGACTTGCTACACCCGTTGACGCGAGTGGATTCTCGTCCATCGTGTGTCTCTTCGTCTCTCTTTGATAATTAGACAGAGGGCGGGTGCACGCCTTGCGGACTCGCTCTCGCGGGTTCGTCGCCTCCTCGCAATCCACGACGCCCGCCGTGCTCTCGTCCGCCCGTCCTCCCCGGCACCCCGAAACCGCGTTTAACGGCGTGGACGTCGATCGCGGGGTCGACGTGGCACGCGGGTTACGGGAGACAGGCCTCGTGGAATTGTGCCGCCCTCCCCGCGCCACGGCGGAGGCGGGCGGGGTCGGGGAAAGACGTTTTTGAGGAACCGTTTTGTACCCGTTTTGACCCCCAGCGGCGATTAGTGGTATTAGTAATATAGATACTTTAATTCAGTTCAAGATGATGGTATATCCCCATACGCGCACTAAACGCCAAGTTGTATCCTAGTGTTATACAATAAATTTGGTTCAATCATTGGAGATTACAGTTTTATATGATTTATCGGAATTTACCTACTTCTCAAGTATTCGTCTGCTCTCTATTATTTTTGCATTCATAAAATGCTCCCAAGATTGCTGGATTATGCATTCGTATGTTCGAATGTGAAATAATTCTACAAGGATGTCATGGACTTCGTAATATTGTGTAGGCCTATAAATTGTATGAAAGGTACTGCCATCATATCATAATTGTTACTTGTGATAAATATATTTTTCCTCAATTAGTATCTGATGCTTGCTCCACCCTGACATGTTTGAATGGCGGTACATGTCAACCATTATCATGCTCTGTAGCTACGTGTCAATGCCCCGGATGTTACACTGGGCCTAACTGTGAACTATGTGAGTACATTTATCATTCGCATTAATACCATACATATTTAATGCACTTATCTTTCTCTTTCTAAGAAAAATCTGAATTCGTTACCAATTTACAATTTAACGTTGTATCTTTTGTGATTCCTAACTTTTAAAGTAAATCTTACTTTAAGTAATGTCCATTTTGCAATAATTTTACAGATCATTTTCTACGTATGATCAATGAAGCGAAAAAGAAGCATAACATAATTCTTCTAAAAATCTGCTGAAAAACCACTTGTGGTGAATACTCGTACTGCTGATTGAGTGCCAAGTAACAAGGTATCAACAGTAAAACATGAAATATATCAAACAATTTATCTGATAAATGGTGAATAAAATCATCGAGATAGCTCATGTTTTTTTTTAAATTTGAGTCGAATACGAACCTCTTTTTTCTCCTTCCTTCAGTGCAAGATCCATGTAATAACCACGCCTGTCAGAATCTAGCGACCTGTGTCCCAGTACCAGGATCGTGTTTCCAGTATACATGTGAATGCCAGGGGTGCTTTGAAGGACAATTCTGCCACTTACGTAAGTCAGCTTAACAACATGGATCCATACAAATTAAATTCATAAATGTACAATAATGCTTCTAGCATTATCGGTAGACAGTCATTTTTTAAATTATTACTCCGTGATTACCATTATAGGCCTAGTATTCATGCAGAATTAGTTTACTCTGCGCTTTAAACAGATTTTTTAAACTTTATTGATATGGACTGCATAGCCATCTCACATTCATTTTCTCATTCACGTAACTCTAATTTTAGGAGTAATACATTTTTCCGACAAGACATATATCATGACCTATGATTTCCTTGTAAAGCCTTCAAAGCTAATCGAAGAAAATGGTTGTTTAAGTTAATATTGAACCAGCAAAATGAACCAGGAAAGGGAATTTTCACCACCTCCCTGATTTTGAAAAACAAATCTTTATTCAATTTAGGATTTTATCATCATACAGTAATAATTATCCTCATTAGGGATCAACAATGAACTAGAATATGTAACCATTTTCACATTTATTAGAATACTTGGAGCTCCTCCAAGGTAAAGGTCGTTAAATATTTATCAAACGTGCTATTTCGCTGTAATACCGGCATTATACATTTCTAATATCTGTGTTTATCTAGCTATTGATCCATGTCAGAGTTTCCCATGTCAGTTTGGTGGTGTCTGTAGCTTGGTGGCTGGAGAATGTAATAGCTTTACATGCCAGTGTCAAGGATGCTTCACTGGACCAACCTGCTCAGATCGTAAGTCTTATCTACTCCGTCTAACATCTTCTTTGTTCAATTTTTCAAACATAACAACTTATAACAATATAAGCCAACACTATTTTTATAAAAATGCTTGACATTAATTTTTAAAAGCTGTATTGGTTTTAATAGTCAGTGTTCACCTGCAGAATAACAAAACATTTTCTTAAATTAAAAACAAGGAAAGTGATAAAGATGAAACACAGTTTCTCTTTGTGATAATCTGTAAACGATCATCGACGAAAGTACTAGGGCATGTATATTTGTTCGAGGACGAAATTTTAATTTACATTAAGAGATATTGAAGAGACACCCCCAAAAATGAGTCTTGGACTTATGCCTAAACCCTGAATAGGATGAATCCAACTGTTTATCTCAGAATGCTTTTAATTGTGGAAGTTGATTTAAATCACAAGTTGCCATTTGACACGAATTAAAATACTTCTGTTCTTTGTCATTTGTTATAAATAAATTTCTAATTTCTGCAGTTATGAATCCGTGCGAGCCGACCGTGTGCCAGAATGGAGCCCTCTGTCGTTCACTATCGTGCACCGATTATGAGTGTGCATGTGTTGGGTGCTTTAACGGAACCAACTGTGAAAACTGTAAGTTCAACTGAAGCACTTAGAGTATATTGAGTTGTGATATTTGCTATATTTTTGTCAAGTTTTTACATATCGCAAAATTACAAAGGTAATTCAAAGTTTTGGTATTGGGTCATGAATTTGGTTAAAGTGAACATATTGGAAGCATATGCAATTTTACAATATTCATTTATCATTGTCGCGTTTGAAATCTAGTCTAAAGTGATGAAATTGTGAATAATAAACTCTTTCTGTTGTATAGCTCCCTCTCAAGATTGATATTACTTTAGCTTCAAAACAATATTTTTTGAATAAAATCGACCGATTTTCTTTTTCCGTTTGGAGATTATATAGCATATTCCGAGATTTCCATGGTCGCAGCTACCATTGTATGGCAATAGGCGCTATTTGCAATGTATCGGAAGCACAAATAAATTTGATATTTTCTGGAAATCCTTAGCGTTTTAGAGCCATTGTTTAAAAGTTGCTTATTCTAACATTAGGTTTCACAATGATAATGCAAATTTTACATTTCATAATCCAATCCTGTTGAAATATTACCAAAATTTGGTATTATCTTTAACAGACATTTTTAACATGAACAAATGTGTCATTTCGTTGCATTTTAATAACAATAAGAACATATTATGTCTTTTAAAACTTAAATACAAATTGTACATGTAAATTGATTTTCGTATCAAAATAGATGATGAAATTCTTGGTAATTGACGTTTAACTTTCGTTGTATTGAATTTGTACTAGTTATTGACCAGTGCAGCACAAGCCCCTGCTCGAATGGAGGAATGTGTGTAGCTCTAGCTGGATCGTGTCAAGGGTATACATGCCAATGTGAAGGCTGCTTCATAGGATCCAACTGTGAAATAGGTAATTCAATCTCATTAAACTTGTTTCTATCAGTCTATGTTGGTTCAACCATGTCTCGTTTAATACCGTCGTGTATATCATTGTTTTATATCAGTATCTAGACAGGGATATCTTCTTTCACAGGCAGTAAAATGGGAAGAAGTTTCAACCACTAGAGTAGTGAGTTTGGTTATGGGGAGGGGCCTACAAAACGAATGGAGTGACAGAGCGATGGATTGAGTCTGGAATGGAGTTGTGTTCAAGTCTCATTTTTGTCTTTCTTTCTCCCCTCTCTCTCTCTTCCTCCATCCTGATATCTTTTTTCTGTTCTAGCCCGGCGTTCCACTAATAGCCGGAGAATAATAGTTATAAATTAATCTTAAAAGTCAGCTCATAGTGAAGGGAATCGGGATGCAGATACTAACCAATTTTTTAATACCATATGTGCACCAGAATGTATTCACTTTCGACCTGTCTTTGAATAAGTTATCACACCTTAATATTTTTCCCCCTCTTTTCCTCTTTTCATTCTCCACCAGCAATTACCCAGTGCGATCCAAACCCTTGTTTCAACGGAGGTACATGTAGTAGCAATGGAGCATCATGTGCCGATTTTACTTGTCAATGTGCAGGCTGTTATACGGACAGAAATTGCCTTACAGGTATGAATGCTCGTTCAGATCATTTAAAGTTTTTTTCGATGTTACAAACCGAACTCTTTCATGTGGTGTCATTATCAGTGATGGTATACATCGAAAACTGGTAGAACTTACACTGCTCGGCGACGTTTCCCCAGTTCCTTCTAGATTCTTTAGGCGGTCTAATTCCCATTATGGGGGACCCCATCTTTTTGTTCACGTCGTGTGTCGTTGGTGTAGCCAAAAGCTTTCGAACAGAGGAAATTGCTAGGTTTCAAGCATGAAGATGACATTGACTATGCTCAATTACCGTAATAGAAAGTAGCATGTGTTATTTATTAAACATAGATTTTTATTCGACATACATGTAGCTACAAAGTCAGGCAAAAAGGGGCGTATACATAACTCTTTAATGGCATAATGAGGTTGCCTTAGAGTTACTATTTTTGTTTGTTTTTTAAATTGATGATTTTTCAGAGGTTCATGCGTGTCAAGCTGCTCCATGTTTAAATGGTGGTGTATGTGAGCTTGTACAAGATTCATGCACTCAATACACGTGTAGCTGTCAAGGATGCTTCCAAGGAGATACATGCCAAACATGTAAGTAAACATGTAGAGATTCTTCACGTGACTTGATGTGTTCTACCGTAGGCCCTAATTATGTATTGGTGGTGGTTATTTTACCTGACTGCTAAGAAAGCATAAATGCTTGTATTGTTAGTAAGCAGTAAGACGGCCGACGGCTTTAGGTCATCTCCGAGGGACCTGGTAATGAGGATTAATGCCTTACCAAAAGGCAATAGCGCATAGCCTTGGTTTCGATCCCGGGTCACTGGATTACAAGACCACTACTCTACCGACTGAGCTATCGCGCCTCCTCAAGTGATGTTGTAGCGGTTATCTGTTTTAATTATTGAATTATTGGAAAGATTATTATTGATACCCACACGAAGAAAGACAATCAACGAGGATGTCAAAAGACTAAATAATGTTTTCCATCCCGTACTTCCCAGTATGAAGAAGAGAGGAGAACTGTAAATCTTTAGTATCTGAGCTCAGTGCAGTTGATAAATCAAAGAGATGCCCTCTTTAGCTAGTCAGAATCAACTTCTTTATAATAATAATAGTAATAATAATAATAATGATAGCCTAATAGTCCACTCCAAATTTTATTAAACCGAAACGGAAATTCTTTTTGCCCAATTGATCGTGAGCCCGGCAGCCACTGAGCAGCGCTAAATCGACGTTGCTCTATCCCTTATTGTTGAACGCCAAACAAGGTAGCTACAACTCCCATCTTTTAACGCCTTTTGGTATGACGCAGCCGGGGTTCGAACCCACGACCTCCCGGTTGTGAGGCGGACGCTCTACTGACTGAGCCAACACTTCGGCTATATGCATTCTGTTAACTTTTTTTTTTTTACCATTGGGTGTTTTGAGTTTTCAATTAGCAATCTCTTCCGATAAATCAGTTAAAACCTCCGTTTTATGTGGTCTATTTTCAGCAATTGATCCCTGTGATACTAACCCGTGTTTGAATGGAGGATCATGTATCCGAGAAGGAGGGACGTCATGCAGTGTATCAGCCTGTATCTGTCCGCCATGCTTCACCGGATTATTCTGCGAAACCGGTATCTATCTTCAAACCCTAAACTCTTAATTTGAGAGTTATCATTACGCTCGGAAATACCCGATTTGGACTATATATACCCATATAATTACGTGATGGAGTACGTTCACATATCGAAAGTTTTTTATAAAAATATTGTATCAGTACTTTATTGTCCTCTATTGCTTTACTATTTTCTGATATCCATGTCTGCTTTTTTGCAGCATACAGCTTTTGAAGAATATTTTGCGATGGTTAAACATATAAGCTTGATAACATCTTAATAATGAGATTTGTCTCGCTGCTTAACTACTTTTCAGTGATTATGTATTTGTATGATTTCAGCGATTGACGCGTGTACTGATAATGGCAACCCTTGTGCTAATGGTGGTATGTGTCAGCTATCGCAAGGATCATGTACGTCATTTCAATGTCAATGTCCCGGATGCTACGTGGGCACTACTTGCAACACATGTAAGTTCACATTTCATTTTATAACATGTAATGGTCCATTTCCTCAAAGGCAATACATGAATAGGGTGACGGTAGTAACATTGAAATACACTAAATTCATTGAAATACACTGAGCCATTTTACAATTGTCATGCGTTAGATCGATTATATCCATGGAAGATTATCAATCATACGTTATACAATAGTTTTAAACTTTTTAAAAATATATATATATTGTTATTGATTAAACAAGAACCTGGTATCTTTCAACATTTCAAGTGTTATACATAAAACTATCGTACTTTAATTACAACTGTATTTTCGTTTGATAAAATGTATAACGCTATCAAATATTCATAACATATTTATACTTTATTCACAGTGTTGGATCCTTGTCAGAACAATCCATGTTTCAATGGCGGTCAGTGTCAGCAGGTGTCTTGTACTAGTTACGCGTGTGATTGTGTAGGATGCTGGAGTGGCGACAGGTGTCTTACATGTAGGTATACGCCGTACATGTCACGACATATTAATCCTAGTGTTTATATTGTACGGGATCTTACTTGAAGTCGGTCTCGGAGACCTTTACTAAAGCTTTACTCCCCGAAGTACAGGTCAGTTACAAGAAGTGGCGAACTACAATCTTTAATGTAGGCTATATTATATTAAATTATATCTTGTCTTTAATATTTAATCGTGATTTTCTAACTTTTCGAACATTTTTTAATCATGTATTTAATGAAAGTTTAGAGCATCTAAATATGGTGCCACATTTTTGCTCCTGCTAAAGCATTAAATGGCACATACTTGATTGTAATGTCATTATACTAGTGTAATGTAACAGCCTTTTAGTTACACACCTTATTGGTATGATGCCGGGAGTTCAAAATATTCTCATGTTGATTTTCGCTTTTATTCCAGAATTCCTAGATGATTTCTTTTCATTGACCGAATTCTATTTTTCCTTGAATTCTACTTTGACATAGTTGTGGACCAATGTAGCCCCAACCCTTGTTCGAATGGAGGTGCTTGTACCAGGATGGCTGGATCCTGCACTGACTTCACTTGTACCTGTCCGTTCTGTTACACTGGAGATAATTGCCAAACATGTACGTGTATTGTAGTGATGCCTTCTTGTTGAAAGTAGTTATGGACGAAAATTGCTAAAGATAACACTTCCCATTATGAAAATGTCTTTATTGTTATTCTTACGTTTTCCTAAAAGGCACTGGACAGTAAATCATAACGATAACTATTACTAATATGTAGATGTTATGGGACTATGGTAAGTTAAAGTCGTATACTACATTTGATGTTAGAAGACAATTTCGCCTTATAAAAGTGACAGTGTGTAATGTGTTACAGTTCTTCATTTATAAAAGAGATGTACATTACCATGACTTAATGTGAAACATTACTTGCAGGGAGGGATCCGTGTAACAACTCACCCTGCATAAATGGCGGACAGTGTTCATCAACTCTGGCTTCTTGTACATCCTACCAGTGCCAGTGCTCAGGATGCTTTACAGGAGCACGATGCGAAATAGGTAAAATGGTTTCCTGTGGTCACTTTTGGCAGGGAAGTGGGAGGCCTCCCTGCTTTTGATTGAAAGCTTTTATTTCCCAAATGTATCACTCATGGTGACCGCCACAATAATGTATACTCTGTCCAATTTAGCTTGCATTTCTGGTCCTCTGTGACATGTGAGCGAAGAATTTAAATTTGTTTTGCCATTTCACACCAATCAAGCTATACGATAATGCTGACATCCGTTGCCAATTTGATAATTTCCCTGTATTTGTTAACTATTTTCGAAGGGAGAAGATTAACGAAAAGTGAATGCCCAACATTGTTATCATCATGATGAAAGGCCAGTTATTTTTCAAAGTAAACTAGTTGAAACTGCTTACAAACATGTACAAATATAATTTTTATATGTCTTTACGATATTTTTAAAAGTTATAATCACTTAATTGGTTTGTGTTTGCCCTCTTTCAGGACAAAATGCTTGTGCGAACCACCAATGTCAGAACGGAGGAAACTGTGTAGCTAATGTCAACTCTTGTGTCGACTACACATGCCAGTGTCCCGACTGCTACTCGGGAACGTTCTGTGAAGTCTGTAAGTTGATGATCATGATCTACGAATATTTTAATTACTTGTAGATCCTTGGAGAGAGAGGTCAGGATACCTGGGTTTCTTCTTTATTAAAAAATGCCAAAGAATTACAAAGTTTTGCTTCCAACAGCTCATTATTACAAATCGTAAATAAGCCTTTTACCTTTTAATATATTTGACCTCGTAGATCAGCAGCTCAGAGATTTAAATATTAATTTCAATTGTTTGATTTGATTTATGGTAAGATACTATCTGTTTATATATATATATATATATATATATATATATATATATATAAACATGTTGTTAGTGTTCCAAATTAAAATGTATAGTCGGGTAGATATAAACAATTAAAACAAGTAATTAAAAAAAAGCGATGACGACAAAATCCATTTCTTCCCTCTCAGTTTTCAATCCATGCAGTAGTTTCCCTTGTGAGTTTGGAGGCACATGTTCAGTATTGACTGGTCGATGTGATCAGTATCAGTGTAGATGTACGGACTGCTACCAAGGACAGAACTGTGAAGAATGTAAGTAAACAACTGATTTGAAAATAGTTTTACATCACACCTAGGATAAGCTGGTGCTCCGATAGTCGATTCAGCGACAATCGCACTGGGCTTTATTCTTTCAAAAGAATAGGGGTAAGGGTTCCAATTGGATGTAGGTTAAGTTTATGTTAAAGGTAAAGATCTAATATGAGTAGGTATAATGTTGGGTTTACGGTTATTGAAGTTAATTCAGATTCAGATTCAGATTGATTGTATTGGTCCGTTTGGAAATTCAAGTGTTGGTATTACATGAAGCACATGAACAATATACAATAGAAAATAATATACACAATTAATAGATAATACACAGTAGGAAAATGACACGGAGGAGTTTTAACAAGACGATAAGCTTCATGGAACCTTACTTCATTACTGATGGAAGTTAAAAGATTGTTATGTCATCAAAGTATAACTTCAAACTGACTCTGTGATACCTAACGCATCCTCAATAAAGATAAAGTGTCAGCACTTTATGACTTTTTCGAGGGGGGCACAAATCGATGACTATATGACTGTTAATTTAGTTTTAGTTTTAGGCTCGAAAAGTTTTGAGTTGACTTTCCTAATCATGGTTAGCCTTATTTCACTAATTGATAAGTTGGGATACAATATATCGACTAAGAATGTTCTTGCACCTTAATTCTATCGTTGTGGTCCATGTAAAATCTATACCATTTATCACAGAGATAATTCAAATCCAATATGTCTGCTGTATAATTATTATTATTCTTTGATATTTTATTTCAGTTCAGGACCAATGCAGTCCTAACCCATGTCAGAACAGTGGATTCTGTATCCGTACCTCTGGATCATGCACTGATTATACATGCCAATGTCAACCATGCTATATAGGCGACCAGTGCCAGACAAGTAAGCTTATCTATTGAAATAGTTGTTTTTTACTGTTTGACTCAGATTGATTACGAAACAAGAAAGCATTGACATATGAATTGAAATCAACTTGAAATTTGATTTTGCCTAAATTAGTATTGTCTTCTTTTCTCGTCACTTTACGTTATTATGTGATTTTAGCAGGATTCTATTAATTTTGTTTCCGTTATTAATCATTCTTGACTTTGTTTGGTTAATGAAAATTGTTATATCATAAATACATGGAATATGTCATGCAACACCAACGTCTGAATAAAGTGCATTACCGAAATGACTTTCATGTGTCCTTCACCTTTACAGGATTAAACCAATGTTCACCCGATCCGTGTATGAATGGAGGAACCTGCGATGCTGTAGGGACCCGATGTCTAGATATCATCTGTCGTTGTCCACAGTGCTATGTCGGGGATAGATGCCAAACAAGTAAGGGCCAAATCGACATTACTTTCCTTTACTTGAAGCCCGTCTGCACTAGTTTGGCCAGGGGGATTAAAACTCCCTGTAAGGTCACTGTCAGGTGGTTATCACATCAAATCAGCCCTCAATTAACATAAGAAAATAGAGGATCATGGGGCACCAACAGGCACCGATTAGGCATTGTTTGCTATATAAAGGGCGCAAGTAGCTATAAGTAGTGCAGTAGGGCATTAAATAAAAGAGGGTAGTTTCTCAAAGATCTACGTTTAGTTAAATAGTCTGATTTCAGACCCTTGTACCGAACGGTTTGTACCGAACGGTTGTACGTTTTGTGCTGCGCAAAGATTCAATCAGCTTAATTTTGGCCATGACAAGAAGTGGATTATTGATGTAGAAAAGTGCTCATGTACCCTTTACAGCTCATTTTATGTATGTTTTTACTACCCCCCCCCCCCCAAAAAAAAAGTCAGCCAGTCACTCAGTAGTGTTTGACAGTGAAGTCGGGAAAGTAAACGAATTTCCTTGCATAATTTGAATACTAAGACACTGCTAACGTTTAAATTTCACAGATAGGACATACGTGACATATTTATAATTCCTGCAAAGATCTATATTATTTGATGTTGGCTGCAAAAGGGATACACTACCTCTAAATCAACGGTGCTGTAAATAATCATAACAGAACGAAAGACTTCATGTTCCCGATTCTTCCCAATAATTCTTTTGCGATAATGACGATTCTTTTCACAAATATTTCAATCATTTGATTAATTCAAGGGTATTACATTAGCTCTGGAGTTGCTGAAAGGCACAATATTAAACTCAAACATGATGTGTCTTTACATGTAGGATCCGACCAGTGTTCACCTAACCCTTGTCGCAGCGGTGGGATATGTCAACCTGTCGATGGGTCTTGCATTGCCTACACGTGTGACTGTCCTGGATGCTATACTGGAAGGCTGTGTGAGACGCGTAAGTTTCTTTTTATCAAACATAAATTTGATCACCTAGCCTCATTTGGATGTATCACTGATTCCGCGGGTACTAACTAAAGTGACCTATAATATTTCTTAAGCAGTTGACGCAAGGAAGTCGTTTCTGGACCAGTTAGTGATTCATCATGATGATTCGTACTTTCTTGAAGATTGAATGATCGTTAACCACTAAAACTTTATTGTAAAACCCTGAAAATGTTCTACAAAACTGTTGATGTTATCTGGAATAGCATGTTAAGTAGGTATCACTGTAACATATCGGTTTTAGAGTCCCTTACCACACACGTATTATGATGACTGCCCACTTTTCCCTTTACTTTGCAGTACTTATGCCATGTGCCAGTCGACCATGCTTTAACGGCGGTTCGTGCTCGGCTATGACCGGATCATGTACTCAACATCAATGTTCGTGCACGGATTGCTACAGAGGCCAGAATTGTGAACAATGTGAGTACCAAATATCCAGCATCAGACACTGGACTCATTTTTCATCCAATCTTTATTGGACAATCTGTTTAATATATTTAATTAAAACCAACTGCAATATATTGATATCAGAATACTTGGGCATCTATCAATAAAATATTGTAGCACTTAGGATTCGTTTATTTTTGCAATGTGATTTTAATCGTGGGAGTTTTAAAGTTGAGACTTGCTTCTTAACTTTCAGTGCTTCAATAGTCTGTATATTTGAATTAATGCAGAATGTAATTGGAAGCTGTTTAGTTTACTATGTCGCTTTGCATGTCATACATAGGCGCCGGAAGTGAGGGGGGGGCACTTACCCCCCCCCCCTCCCCACAACCAAAAAACTAGGGGGCAAAACGATGGTTTGAATTTTTTAACCAAAAAAAACATAAAAAAGATCAAAACCTGAATTGAATCACATATACATTATATTCCATTTAAAGAAAACGAAAGTTAACAGGAATTAAATTTCGTATACATTCCGCATGCCCCTTCATTTATCAATGGAGGTTTTTTTATAATAAATGCGATTCGCGCATATCGTGAAAATATTGTAAGAGGACGGGATAGTGTGTGTGTCTTTTTTTGTATTATAGAGGTGAGAAGACATGAGCCCCTGAACACTGGCGTACTAATGGGCGGGTGGGGGTGGAGGGGGGGGGGGGGTTATTTCTAATTCGATACCAGTGATTTTTAAATGTTGCTGAAATGACATGATTTTCCTGTATTTGTTCTAAGGCGGCCCCCTGGATGCTCATATGTCCTTAATTAAATACCCAAAACCTCTGAGCTTCCGGGGGCTCTGCCCCCCTGGACCTCCCACAATTAGTGACCTGCCAGTGACACAAATAAGGTATTTAAATATGCTTATCTGACCGTAATTTAATGCCTAAAAACCATGAGCTTCCGGGGGCTTAGCCCCTTGACTCCCGCCGGTTCAAAGCCCTGGACCCCACGCCAATTCACGCTCCACTTGCTTCGCTCGCTAAACTCTAATCTAATCGCTAATACTCCACTTTGAAAAAAAAACGTTCCGTGGGGCCTGCATGTAACATGTAAGAGTGGTGGTGATGCAAATTTTTCTTCTGCCCCCAAATGTTTTTGCTCATGACGCCATTGCCCCTGGAAGGTGAGCCCCCCCCCCCCCTCAATCCCAAATTGCTTCCGGCGCCCCTGATGTCGTCGCTTTTGTTCCTTTAATTCCTTACAGTCATTGATGCCTGTGAGACGAACCAATGTCAGAATAGTGCTGTATGTGAAGCCGTACCAGGCTCATGTGTCGACTACTCATGCCAGTGTCAAGGATGCTTTAGAGGACAATTCTGTGAACAGGGTAGGTCTTACTAGAAACATGAACAAATATATCGACAGAAAGTATGAATATGCGATGCAAAAACCAATTTACAGCTTCATCTTTCTCAATTGGAAAACACTGGAAAATCGGAAAGTTATTATACTTTGTCGTATGATACATTAACGTTCATGTTTAGTTTGCTTTGTTATTTTGATTTTAAAGAAGCTAGAATGGTTAGATTTTAACTTATTTGTGTAAATTCTGCCACGATATCACACCCTATAAAGTAAAATATATGTATGGTTTTAATCAAGAATACACTACTCGTATTCTGTTTAGAACTTTTTGTTTTAATATATTGTGTGTTGTTTCGATTTATAATATATATAATTATGGTACATACGCTAGAAAGGATCTCTTATATATCTTTGTAACTTTGTATTCTTTGTCACTCCATTGAATTTTTTTTAACGTTACTCCGTATATTTATCATCCATACAGTAATAGAACCATGTGAGAATAACTTGTGTTTGAATGGAGCTCTGTGCGTACCCACTGCTGGGTCATGTGATCAGTATACATGTAGCTGTACAGGATGCTATACTGGACAGTTCTGTCAAACATGTAAGTTACAGCTTTTCCTATATACACATTCATAGATAAAGTATACTTGCGAGACTTCGTGCGGTGTATGCTGGGAGGATTAACGAGTTATTACGTTCTTAAATGAGTAGGCCTACATTGGTAGCTCTTAAAACGGTTCCAAACTCACACTATTATGACATATAATCTGTGAAAAACATGAATGCCCCATATATTTCTATGTTCACATTTCTCTTTTTCATTTTCTGTTTACAAATTAAACGTTCCCTGTAAGAACCAAGAAAACTAAAAGACAATGAATGCTTTTTCCATTGGTTTTTCTATTTCTATGTTCACATTTCTGTTTACAAATTAAACGTTCCCTGTAAGAACCAAGAAAACTAAAAGACAATGAATGCTTTTTCCATTGGTTTTTCTTCTAGCGGTATTCTTTTTTAAAAATTATTTTTACATTCCTAGCACTTTTTTCATTGGAAAGCAATACCGCGAAGTGTGCCTATACATGCATTTTTTTTAAATTTTCAAGTAGTAAGTTTTACATCAGTTGTTACCTTCATAACATGATTGAGATGAAGAGCTGGACCTGTGTACGTATAAGGGTAAGAAGTGAAAGGCCGCTGAAAATAATGTATTACATGCACATGAATGCTAGCCTTATAACTCATGCCCTCAGGCAGCCAAATTCACAACAAAATTCCTGTAGGTACACTAGTATTGTTGTACAATCAAGTTTTCTCCAACTTTTGGTGACACCATAGACAAATGTTCTCCCGATTATTTTGTCTCGTCAAAGTTAGGGATGTGTCTGTTTCTTTGGGCCCACCTTCTTTATCTATCTCATCCTTTTCCCTGCTCTTCTATTTGTTACCGTGCACCTTCCCAAGCATTAAATCCTGCTCTATATCCTTTGACCTAACATTGTGTGCCAAAGACCGAATCTCTGTTCCAAAAGCATTATCTCCAAGGAGCATATCGGTTGAATCAAGCGCTTGTTTGTCCTCCTGGGTGTCCTGTATCTGTCCTGTAAGGTTTTCGTAATATATACACTACACTTGATTTATATTTGCATTGTTTCAGTGTTGGATCCCTGTCAATCGCTTGCCTGTCTGAACGGTGCTGCCTGTACGGCGTTAGACTGCTTCACTCGTCAGTGTCAATGTACAGATTGCTTTCAGGGAGATAATTGTGGAATGAGTAAGTATCCTGTGACGAATATTACTCTTTAAATGATACTTTCTCCAGTTATCAAACGGTTTTTAGGCCCTTAAATTTCCAGCACAGGCTTATATATGTCACACCAGTAGATATGTTGTAAAATATCTTGTGTTTTTTAACCTATTATTCTTGTGTCGTCCATATTATTGTGATTTATGTTATTATTATTATTATTTTATATTATTGTGATACCATATATTGTGATTTCATCTTACTTCTTAATTGTGTTGATGTTAGCTAAGCGTAATATAAATGTAAACATATTGACGGTATTTTTTGTATTGTTCATGAATTCTATTCACTCTTTTAATTTTGTTATATATAATAAACAAATTCATAAATTTACCTTTTTCTATTCCTAATGTTTCGAAGCATTTTTCTAACTTTTTATTAAATTCTGTTAACTTTTAGGTGTAAATCCCTGTGAGGGGCAGCCGTGTTTGAACGGTATCTGCTTCGTATCAGCTAGCTCATGCAATGAATTCATATGTCTGTGCTCTGGATGTTTTGTCGGAGATACATGTGAGACAGGTGAGGTGGCTTATATTGACTCGCATCTCATTAAGGATGCATGATGATTAATCTATAAGAAAAATAATATTGCATAATTAATCCTTGTGATTGATTCATCACAGTAATACGTAAAACACTTTTAGCATTGTCCGTGTTTGGATTCCCGTCTGTTCTGAGCTATCAGATTTTTTTCATTCTATATGAAAATATTTCACTTAATTCTCCCGGAAAACTATGTTGCTATTCTATATGCTGATCAAAAGAGCTACGAAAAGAATACACATATATATCCACAAGAACAGTGGTTCACGAATGAATTTACATGTGTAAACATTGCAGAGATTAACTAACGAAAGAGGAGGATCTAAGCTTGACAAATATGTGTCATTTATTAATCATAATTAAGATTAAGTTATGATAAAATATCGATAATTCTCGGTTTCGTTTTTTTCTGGGACGCCCTGTATAAGATGGCTTTGCGAAAGCAAGATCTGAATAATTTCAAGCGCGTATTCATTGACAAGAATATCATGATGACTTCATCGATTTGCTCATCACTAAATTTGAAGTATCTCTCACATACTAGAGCTTGATCCGTGTTCACCAAACCCCTGTGAAGCTGGTGGTGCATGTCAGCCAGTCCCTGGAAACTGTCAGCAATACACATGTAACTGTCCCAGCTGCTTTGTGGGGCAAGAATGTCAAACAGGTAAGACAATAGATCAAAACGATGGAATAAATTGCCGGTAGAAACTAAATATAAACCAACTTTACTTTCAAAAGCAGTTTATAATATTTGTAATATCATGTTTGACTTTTAATAGGAAACAAAAACAACTGATTTGTTTTTCTTCTTTTTGTTGTAAATATATTCTTTTATATATATTTTTTTTTTCTGTTCGTATTCTTTTCTAAATTAGGGCTTGTTTGGATTTCTCGCCTTCTAACCTATTTGTTTATATATATGTGTATGTTTGATATAACTTTTTAAGTAAATCATGTTCATCTATAATGTATGTTTCTTTATAAAATTTTGATTGCTTTTTATATGCTCGGCAATGCTGAAGAACAGCCATTGGCTGAAGTATGCCACCGTGCTAAAATAAAATAAACAAAAAAACAAACCAGTTCACAGTTAGCACATGTCCCAAATACCCACAGATCTTTAAAACATGAAGAGGTGCCACTTTGTACATTTTGAAATAATCACTCCTACAGCGATGGAGGTGCTGCAAAAAAAGCCTTTGGTTTCCATTTTCAAAGTATACTTCCATCTGTGTACCATTGAGTGCACTGCTTGTGCATGAACGAATAACGATTATATAACTTTCATGAGAACATATCAAGTATCTTGTCTCTTTGTATTTCACAATTTGTTTTGCAATGACCTGTGTCTGCTCATGCTCAGACTGCAACCGTGAACTGGCTCATTGAATATTTCGTCATCGTCATTTGGGCTTCGTAACAGAGAGACTCGTAGATAAGTCGAGGCCGATCTTGGAATGTCAGTAATATGGATGTTGACGACATAATTGCTACCATTCTAGAAGTTATGATTTCTGTAAGATGCATCTTCAAAGTCTCGACGGGTTACAAGACTCAACGGCCACTGTGAAACCTAGACCACTTTTATCAGTTTAATATTTTACGCTATACTACATTATTGGATGATGGCAATCAATGGAATATAATTTTTTCTCTCATTCATACAGATGTTGACCTCTGTACGACGGCTAACACTTGCCAGAACGGAGCAAGTTGCCTACAGAGAGCAGACTGCAGTGGGATTCAGTGTACCTGTGGCCCCTGTCATACGGGAGAACTCTGTGAAACAGGTAACCATGGTAATACTGTCGGGGGTGGGGAAAAGCAAGTGATATTTAAATCTCATCAATGGCAATATAGACATATGATGGGGATGATGCTATATCCGACGATAGAATGGTAGTCAAACGAAAAATGGAATAACATTATATTTTTGTATTATTGTTCATGGGCATTTCAGGACGATTTCGAATGGGGGGTGCTGTCGATATGTTGTTGATATCCCTTTCAGCAAGGCATTGGTGATGACAATTGAAACATATCTACTATGAAGCAGGATCAAATCATATGCTGCATAATTGTTTTACTTTATTTTTGTTTTCCCTAGCTATTAACTTCTGTGCATCTAATCCATGTCAGAATGGTGGATTCTGCATGAATGGTTGCCCCTCGTATTCATGTATCTGCGACCAGTGCTGGAATGGAGAAAACTGTGAAATAGGTACTGTGAGCATGCTTTATGCAAGAGTTCATATTTTGCATGTAATTCCAATGTTTTGAACATAAATCAATGCATTGCTGTTCTTATAAATTGCCATTGTAATTTGTTATAATCACTTTCTTGTGTTTTATTATTCCATTCTGTATTTGTATGTTTTAAATGTTTTTATAAAGAGTGTTGAATAAACTTTGAATTTGAATTGAATTTGAATGATCCTGATAACGGGTTGTATGCAATAATGGACAGCACTGGATTGTAAACCCTGTCCAACAGTGAAACAAATATCAGGATAGAAGATAAGCACTAAGATAAGTTAAGATGATTGTTTTTTTGTTGTTTTTTTTTATAATTTTTTTTCAAGTATTCAAGTATTCAATTTATTTCACATCACTTTAAAAACACATCAAAAGATATACAAACAAATCATACATTAAAACATATAAATATATACAAAAAACAACAACATTCATTTAAATTGTACTGATGAAAGAAGGATGAAGGGTGGAGGATGTGAGGGATCAACAAAGGCCATTGGCCTGTCAAGGTTGATCCCCTATATTTCCACCCTTCAAAAAAAAAAAAAAAAAAAAAAAAAAAAAATACATTATACAAAATATAAAAAAATAAAAACAATCAAACAAACAGATAATATAACATAGCATAATCTCATAAAAACACAACATAATTATTTACATAAATCTCATAAAAGGCAATTAGATCAAATAAAACTACTCACAATTAAGAAGATAACATTTATATTTTTTCCTGAATGTAAAAACAGTGGATATTTCTTTTAATACGTTTGGCAACTCATTCCAAAGCTGTGGGCCTTTAAAACTTACTGTAGTTCTTGAAAAATTAAAAATATAAAAAGGTACATACATTTTATTGGAGTTTCTTGTTTTATATTTATTAATGTTGCGATTATATTCGAAATAGTCATGAAAGTTATTGGGCAATAGTCGTTTAGAATAAGAAAACATAAACGATGCTAGTTGTAATTTATTTATATCAAATATATTCAATATTTTTAACTTTTTAAATTGTTATTTATAGAGTGGAAGAACGACATCGAAAATTAGTATTATGAATTTTCTGTCTTGCAGTCATCAGTGTGGAAATACACATTTCGGGGTTCAAGATAAAAGCATTACGTATGTCATCCGAAAATGATGTGAAAGATGATGCCTTACATCTCACACAGATATTCCGTTATAAATGTATTAAATCATTTACGTTAAATCTCTCTTTTTCTTAGCTGCTGATTCATGTAGCAGTGATCCATGCCAGAACGGAGGAACATGTAATAGACTCTGTGATATCTATAGCTGTACATGCCCATCGTGCTTCACAGGCATTCATTGTGAAATCAGTAAGTATGGCGGGATATTTAAAAAATGTTTGACTCTAAAATCGAAGTATATATCAGAAGGGGAAGTGGATGGCACTTGAATAGTTTTGTGTATTTCAATTAACTAAGGGTCTGCTATAGACTTGCCTCGGTCCATGCTATCTAATACCTTTCTAACATTTGAAGAACATTATATCAATTGATTTCCCATGAGATTGTTTAACTGAAAACCTAGATGTTCAATTGTTCTTGTTATGAGCATATTACCTTATATGCAATGATTCATTCAAAAACTGAATTCATAGGAGCAGCTCTTAACTTCTATGAAAACACACATGTTTGGAAAAATTAGGATTTTGGTGTAGGAGCTGCTATTTTCAATATTTGTCTAACATTTCTTATGTTCTCTTTTACCCTGTACAGTGAGAGATCAATGTGCAGGTTTTCAGCAGTGTTTTAATGGAGGAACGTGTGTTCAATCTCAAGACTGTCTGTCAGTGACATGCCTCTGCCCAACATGTGTGACTGGTGATAGATGTATGACAAGTAAGAATATCTTAAATATTAACAAAAAAAAACTGTTCCGCCATGAAATTATTTGGAAGTTCGTTTGGTTCATCAAACTGAAGATTTATTAAAGTATTTACTTTAGTGATATTTGGCCGAGTGAATAAAACCCCTAATGGCAAAAGTTTTCCCTCTTTACTACTTGACAGGCAATGTTTATAAGGTGCTTCGTCCACTGTGAATATAATATGTCAAAAAAAAACTATGTACTTTCTTCAAATCAGATTTTTATTATGAGAAGTATGAGAAGTGTGTCTTTCCCACGAGCTAATAAATATCCTAAGTTGAAATTGACTGTAAGGAAATCCAAATCGAACTTGATGGTATAAACAGTGTCTAGATAGAACTGCATATGATAACTTGTTCATGTATGTCAATACACTCATTAAGTACCCCGTTCTGTTCTACAGGAATAAACCCATGTTCACCAAACCCATGTGCCAATGGAGGTACATGTATACAGGATCCTAGCGAATGTAGCCTCTACACCTGTCAGTGTGATGGATGCTTCCAGGGCGGGACTTGTCTTCAAGGCAAGTTATAAATAATATGTATTCTAACATTTATGACATTTTATTAACATAATGCATTGTTATATTAGATCTTTTTGGTTCAATCATTTAAATTGAGGAAAAATTGAAGAAGCAGTATTTGATTCAGTTTATTAAAGCTAAAACCTTTATAAAAGTTATAGCCTTTAATGCCAGTTAACTCTTGTTAATATTGCAGTTGATATGTCTGATATATATGTTTGATTCAGCTGAGGACGCAGGTTTGAACCTGAATCACATCTTTCGGATGGTGACGTTAAAAGTCGGTCCCCAGACGTAAATAATAATATCTGATTGATACACGTCTGTAAAAAAATCAATTAGACACGCACACACATTGAGGATATCGTAAAGGAACCTAATCCCGTAAATTAACGTAACCCCTCAAAGAGTGCAGTATTAATATGCATACCAAATCAAATCAACATGTCTACCTACTACTATGAGAATTTTACGAAGCCTTCTCTTTAAATTCTTCTGCAGTTATCGATCAGTGCTCACCGAATCCATGTCAGAACTCTGGATCCTGTGTTAAGACTCCAGGCTCCTGCACTGACCTTACCTGTTCCTGTACATCATGTTTCGAGGGAACCGTCTGTGAACAAGGTATGTCCTTTGCCCCTCGTAAGTGTTTTTCCTCTGGTTAAAACATACAAATTTGTAGCATACGACGATGGATATTGAAAAGTCGACTCCATTGTGATGAAAAGAAGTTGAAATGTCATATTCTTTCTTCACCTTGATATATAACCCCATGTCATTTTATCTTATCTGGTAATAGAAATTGTCTTAAATCGGCTTTCCTTCTCTTTGAACCTTGATTACTTGCATTATCTTCCTTGTAGCGAAAGATCCGTGTGCTTCTAGCCCATGTTTGAATGGAGGGACGTGTAATGGAGTTGCTGGATCATGTTTGACATATGCCTGTGATTGCCAAGGTTGTTATATTGGTAGTCAGTGCCAAACCTGTGAGTATATGTACTTATAATTTCCATAAAGGTTTTTAAATTTTATTCATTTATATAATGTATTATCCAAAACATGAATTTAATTTTTTTTTTATAAACCTTTCACCATGACAAACCGTTTGTATTTACCTTTTTTATATGAATATGTCACACAATATCTAAATGTGTTTCAATTGAGAAAGAAAAGAAATTTACGTGAATATAACAGTTGTATTAAGTTTCTTCACTTAGATCATATTTTCTTCCAAATTATACTTTTCTTCAGAGTAGGAATAAAACAAAAATTATCTTGAATTCTTAGATTCCCAATTCACACCCCATCACACCCTGTTTTATGTGATTTTCCGTTATTAGAATGAGACCTATATCATGGCAGTGTTTACAATTATTGCCACGTCATCTCTACATGAATGATTGATGATGACTATACTATATTTCCTGTCTCATTGCCTCTAAGTACAAAATCCTTGTGACAACAACCCGTGTGGTAATGGAGGTACCTGCATCCAGACACCAGGATCGTGCAATAACTTTCAATGTCTCTGCACTGAATGCTTTACTGGAGTACTTTGCACGTCACGTAAGTATCTTCATTTTCTCTATAATCATTTGAGCTGTCAATCCCATTTTTCTACTTCCAAGGTGCATTTTCATGTCATGTAGGGGATGATCAGTTTTCCCATTTTTTAACTCTATACCTTGTATACTATTTGTCATCTTGGTAATCCATTTTCCCCTTCAAAATGCTTATCAATATCTATAAAGTCTAAGTAAAGATGAGTATGTGTTATTCCTTGCATCAAATTTAGTTTAATTGAAGCTGGGTTCATTGTGTTGTATCTTGTTTTTTACATGACACCAAATGGAATGACATAGCCAGTTAAATCCTCCGTTATATAATAATAATATGACAATATATGCATATCTACAAATATATATTCAGCAGCTTAGAATAATACATCTTATATTATTCCTGTTATCTCTGTTAATAAAAATAAGATAAATGGCCTAGGCAGGAAGTGTTGATGTCTATCACTTTCAATTTGGTCATCTTATTTTCATATGATTTCAATTTTCAGCCATCAGTGTCTGCAGTAGTTTCCCGTGTATGAACGGTGGTCAGTGTTTCCAAGATGGTAGCTCGTGTCTTGCCTATGTATGCCAATGCCGGGGGTGTTTTGCTGGTACAAAGTGTGAGAATGGTAAGAGTAGCATGCATTTATGATCAACTCTTTACAAACTCCTTTTATCGTGGCGGAAATCCATGATTTAATATGAGCCCTTTAAGAATATGATATGGCTACTGAATATAATTCTTGTGATTTTTCACCAAAATGCTTTCATATATTGAAACAAATCCGTGTTACTTTCGTACTCAAATTAATTATTATTGACATTAGATTCCCGAATTTGACATTCTTGCAAGCCAGAAAAGTTATTCTTAGTGATTGGTTGGAACATTAAAGATAAAGTTGAGTACTGGTCATGCAATTGCATTGCAAAAGAAACGTTGTGGAATCGATCAGAAAAGGGTGATCATCTAGCATAATAAGTATTGTTGTGTACTGCAATGTTCTGGAATCATCAAAATGATAAAATATGTGGCCCAGTCATGGTGAAGTTACAAGCACTATACACAGAAAGATATACATGGGACAACACAAATGGTGTCGGGGTTAGTACACCTTGATTTCCCTATGTTTCCATGCTCATTACTCAGCCAGTATATATTTTCTATCAAAATTATTCGGCAAATGACATTTATTTGTAATCTTGAACATGTAGTGTAATTTCGTTTGATTCTGTGAGAATGTATTTTCTTTTAGTTACCAGAACTCAAGTTTATCTTTAATTTGTATGTTATTATGTAATTAATTGACGGAAAATGTTCTTTCATTCTGTGCTAGCTATCAACCCATGTATTAGTAACCCTTGTGGATCCGGCGGGTTATCAGGCGGGTTATGTTCACAGAGTAGTGTCGATTGCAATCAATATACCTGCATGTGCACTGGGTGTAACCAAGGAACTAACTGTGATACAGGTAAGTATACAACAACGCTATTGACATGTAAATAAGATTTGAAGCGAGGTATCATTAAAACGTCATAGCTGAAATTAAAAATTATTAAAGTCGCGGTTGGTTGATTGATATCACAATACCGCTAAGCCATAGTAAGATTTATGACCATCACGATTAGTTGTTATCTATTTGGGTAACTCAAATTGGCATTGAAAGTTTATATAGTTTTTTGTTTTCTTCTACACATCAACTCAAAACGTACATTATATTCTATCTATCTAAGTATCTTCTCCCGGTTCGGAGGTTGATTGCAACATCTCTCCATTTCACTCTATCTTCTGCCATTCTAGTGCACTCTTGCAGTTTTAGTCCACTCCAGCTTTCTATTCCCAGTTGATTCTAGGGCTCCCTCTAGGTCTACTTCCTTCCACTCTTCCTTCCAATACATCCTTTAAGAGGCTTTGGTGTCTTTTAACATGACCAAAGTATTTGATTTTTCTCTCCTTAACTAATCCTACTAGTGCAATTTGTTTACGCCCTGCCATGTGCAATACCTCCTTGTTGGTTTTCATTCGTTTCCAGGATATTTTCATCATTCTTCTGTAGATCCACATTTCAAAAGATGTTATTCTATTTTCCATGGCCTTGTTTATTGACCATTTTCCTGCTCCGTAATCATTATAAAAACATTATATTCAACAAGTTTAATTTAGAAAGAAAAAAATCAGACGGTTATTCATGAGTAACATGAACTCGAAGGTAGTTTGTACTTGTTTGAAATAAAAGGTTGTTGTGTCTTTGAAGCTATACGAAGCAGATGATCTCGTCCGGTACACAAGTGATCTTTAAACATCGAGACTGAAACATTAAACACTTGATTTTATTTGTGCAGTTCCACAGCCATGTAACCCGAACCCCTGTATAAACGGCGGATCGTGTAGTCAGCTTGGTTGCACTAACTACCTGTGTCAATGTGATTCCTGTTGGACGGGAACCAACTGTGATTCAGGTAAGAGTGAAATCGTGTCTCAATAAAAAACAAATCATTTGATATTAAATACAAGAAGGATAAAGCCTCGTGTTCTGCACCATTCGGGTACATGAACTCTCCTACAGTCTTATGTATTCCTATACTTCTGCTAAAGTACTTAGCAAGTACGTAGTAGGGCAACTCACTAGGAAGAAATATGTTAGTAATTGCCTTGTCTTATGTTAGTTTGGGTATATTGATGCTACATAATTCATAACTTTTAAGTTATTATTTATAGAACTCTTAAGAAACTATAACATATTAAGATTTCTAAACAACGATGTACCCTGTAATGATATCTTCAGTTCTTCATTTTCTAATTCTATACTGTTTTATCTTCTATTCCATAGCTGTGGACCTTTGTCTCACGCAAAACTTTTGCCAAAATGGAGGAACCTGTCTTCAAAATGTAGATTGTTCAACGACACTTTGCTTCTGTGATTCCTGCCACACCGGGAACAACTGTGAACTTGGTCTGTAGTCATGACGACACCATACACTTTATTTGAGTTATACCGAACAGAATCGTTCTCGATCGACCCGGAACTTTTCGCATATCGTGTGATCGAATGCAAATCATAAGGCCAGGACAACTCGGAATAAACAAGCAGTGTCTCTTGTTTGCCTTTTCGAGTTGGCTTTACTCTTGACTTCATATGAAAGGCCCCACAGTACTGTAGCAGACTATACAAACTGAAGTTTTCTCATGATTTAAGAATAAATATTTAAGTTCACGTGACGGGTTACTTTTTTGACAATTTGAAACTTTGTACTACTCACTGATGATCTTATTTATCATTAATTGTTATGGGTCTATGCAAGACATTATAGCATAAGAATAGAAATGAAAGGTTGATGATAATTGTTGAAGTTCTTAAAAGAATTTTTGTTTTGTTTTAATGTATTAAGATGCGTTTCATATGTGTTTAATCGTAAATCTATATAATATGTTTTATTACAGATGTTGACACGTGTGCTATGTCTGGTAATCCTTGTCAGAATGGAGGTTTATGTCAGAGCAATTGCCCATCCTACTTATGTACATGTGACCAATGTTGGACGGGACAAGACTGCTTAACACGTATGGCTTCATTTTCATTGAGTTCTACATATTTTTGCAATTTTGTCTTTCTTCTCGTTATTTTCTTTGCTGACAGGAGTAGATTTTAAATAGATCTACCCCTACAATAAATTAGTTGTAGCCCGATCTATCTGGTGTAATATACTATGATATTTTATGTCGTTGATTTAATTTTTTTTAATTGTCTGGGCTCTGATTTATTTAAGATATTTTATAACAATTTTAATTTCTCTTTTTCCTTTAGCTGTTGATGCATGTGCAACGAATCCTTGTCAAAATGGTGGAATCTGTTCAAACTTCTGTTCTTTTCACACCTGCTCATGTTCATCATGTTGGACTGGACAAAACTGTGACACGGGTAAGTTATTTATCTGTTACCATGTGCAAGCACTTAGCTTGATGTAAGCCATCTTCAGACGTGGCTTCCTAGTCGGCGTAAGTTTTTCCTGCAGCAATAAATATTTGAATTACACCATTAGTTGTCCATACGCTCGTACTCATACCAAGTTGCCACGATTAAGTAAAGACGACCTTCCACCGGTGGTCTTACTCAACCTGACTTCCGGAAGTGGTGGCGTCCGCACTAGTCGATTTCAACGCAGCTTCCGCATCTAAACCGATCGAAGTGAGAGGATCCACACGGTCGGCCTCTAGTCGTGTTTGCGCATTACCACTGGAAAACTCGAGGAGTAAATTAGTCGGCGTAAAGGTCGGCGTAGCTAACACGACTATCGTCACTACGCCGACCTTTACGCCGACAAGCTCTATACACGAACTTTACACACCGACCAAAATTGCCATCGTGTAAACAAGACTAAAGATATCTCATTCAAGTACACACAATGCTTTTTATGTAGATTATATCATCAACAGTCGAGAATCATGGTTTTGATTGTATGTTAGAAAAAGTTCTTAAATACAATTTATATAACTTTGTGTTTGTTATCCTTGTTTTCTGTTTCGTTTTCTATCTAATCGGTGTAAAACTAGCTGCAAAATAGTAGATACATTGAATTTCTTTATTCTTCTCAGGCATGTCGTAAATATTAGATAGCTGGACGTTGCAATTCATATTTCATTTAATGTGTTCCTGAAGTAAAACTAAATGAACAACATTTACTTGCTTTTATTTGTTTGCTTGACAAGCTGTGGATATGTGTAGCAGTCAACCGTGTTTGAATGGAGGTACCTGTTCTTCCTCTGTGGATTGTCTGTCTTCTGTTTGTCAGTGTCCTAGCTGCTTTTCAGGGTCACGATGTCAAACCTGTAAGTATGATTTGTGTCAAAAAGTGAATTTTAAAAAGTTGTCGACGCTACGATGTGTCACGTTTCATTATGTAATGTTCGGTATTAACTTTCTTGTCTATATTCAAGCTAGGTATTACTTTACCATGATTTTTGTTTGTTTTAATGTGTGAGAGAGGGAACGTAATGCTAGCGTGATGAACATTGATAGCTCCCTGGTGCAATCTAAGATACATGTAGTCTACTTCGATTCAACAGGAATTGTTCTATATGAAGGAAAGGGGACTGTTCAGGAAAGCATGTCACATTATGAAATCTTTCTTTTTCTTGCTTCTTCTTTTTTCTTTTAGTTTCTGATCCATGCATACCAAACCCATGTCAGAACAATGCAATATGCGAAGTCACCCCTGGATCCAACTGCTTGAGTTTCACCTGTCTATGTCCCACGTGCTATCAAGGATCAATGTGCACGCAGAGTAAGTCAGTGTTCAGTCTATACGAAGTCGATCAACCAATAAGGTTGATAAGTCAAGACTAAGTACTTGAAACTATTCCTTCGTATTATTGATATGCTATTTGAATTGTCATGAGGAAAAGTATAATGTTTATTTCTACTTTGTGGAATAATGATCATAGCATAATTACATCGAAAGTATCATTTTATTAATAACTGTTCAGGTATATGCTCTGATGTTCCTGTTCACAGTATACATTTAATTAGAATAAAACATTTTATACTAAATAAATTCATTCATATAAAAGGTATCATTATGAAAAAGTAAAGTAGATCTGCTCGACACTGAAACAGAAGTTGTTGACATTATATAAACGAATCGACCCTGGAAGAGAAACCTTCAATATTTTCAAAAGATTCCATTTTGTTCTCTTAAATATGTTGTTATTTCAGCTATTTAGAATTCAATGCAAATAACTGCCCAGGGGAACTACCTTGATTTGTGGATTTATTCCTATGACAGAATTTATTGATATAACTAAAATAAATATGCTTATAAGAGAGTCTCCGGCACTAATAGAATATGATTAAAGTCATGTTGACATAATGATTCTCTCATAATCTTTGTCTCGATTCACAGGACTTGATCCGTGTTCGACTAACCCATGTGGAGCCTTCGGAACATGTCTAGAGGTCACGTGTCTTCAATCTCAATGTCAGTGTGACACCTGTCATAGTGGATTGAATTGCCAAATTGGTAAGTATCTCCTCTTTCCAAATCACACTGTACAGCAGTGCTATATACGTACCACGGATTTTTGTTTGTTTTATAGTATACTACCACATGCTAGTTCACATTAGGTTTCTACATATGGGTGGCAGTTTTGGAAGTCAGATATAAACAAAAAATACATCAATGGTTAATAGATAGAAGTAAATCATGTCTCATCAAAATTTAATGAAACTTTGTTTTTGTATTGCTCTTCAGTCTTGCTTGTCTGCACTATCTTTGCGAAAGAAATATAAAGATATAACATGTTGCAAAAATAATAAGAGAATGCTCTTAATTCAGTTCACATACCCGTAATCAACTGTTTGCAATTGCGCTCCCCCCCCCCCCCCAATACAGAACGCAACCCTTGTGCTACAAACCCTTGTACGAATGGAGGCGCTTGTATAGCACCACAGACGGGATGTGATACATTCACCTGCCAATGTCCTGCATGCCATATGGGATCATTATGTGAATTTCGTAAGTACAATTGACCACATTTATTAACTATTTCTTTCTGTTATTATCATCCCCGTGATTGTCTACGCTGTATTGAACATTCAAGGGATTGGGTAACTTTTTTGAGGCACTTCGTGATCTTTTTGAAGCGCATTTTTTTTAGGGCTTCAATATTAAACCATATCACAGACACTGATAGCACTTTGGGTCATGCATCTCAGATTTAACATTGTTAAACGATGTATGTGTGTCTAGAGAGCACATTATCTATTTCTCCTTCTTATATCAATATGGATGTTCAAATTGATTGATTGATTGATTCACTCATTGAGTGTTCTTTTGCCTGACTGCTAAGATTACACTCTTGTTCGCGGTGTGTTATGCGATAACCAGGGTATTATTGTTGTATCACACTTCGAAAGACATCCATCCCCAATACTTTCTTGAAATTGTATCTTCTATATATTCTCATTTGTTCCTGCTAGCTATTGATCAGTGCCAGCCGAACCCTTGCCAAAACAATGGACAGTGCTTCAAGCTTGATAACTCATGTACAGACTACATCTGCTTTTGTGAAGGGTGTTTTACCGGAACGAGCTGTGAGACTGGTGTGTATCGTCTATTTATATATTTTCTATTGCTCCAATTCTGGATAGAATATAAGCATGGAGATGATTGAGACTTAACGTCTATATTATTCAACTCACCGAATTACTTTTGATGCATGTTAGGCTTTTGCTCTGTACAAGTCAACACATGGAATTTGTATCCACATGCATTCATAAAGACAAATCATTACAAAGGTTAACGACTTCCATGACGTTTATTCTTATGAAGTGAATCATCGAGAAGTTCGAAAAATCTTTATTTGCATTTCGTTTTTGATTGCATTTTCATAATCGACCAAACTCTGGTTTAACAGCTATCAACCCATGTGAAACGAACCAATGTTTGAACGGAGGAACATGTCAGCCGACCCCAGGAGACTGTACTCAATTCTCATGTCTGTGTGAAGGATGCTATACAGGGGAAAGATGTGAAATACGTAAGTATCAAGATAGAACATTCTTTAAGTAATGTAGAAAGTAATAAAGATGAATCTGGATTGATGGGAGAAGTTGGATTAAAAGATATTGTATACTAGAAGGGGGCAAATGTTGCTTAGGAGTCCATGCATTTTCGAGAGAAGAGGTTTTAGGTGTTGACTCTTGAGTATTTATCTTTTCTGTAACTATTCTGCAGAAGCATAATCAAGAAAGCCCATGGCAGTTCTGAAAATACCCCCTCTGAGCTTGAAAATAGTGCGCCGTGTTCACTGAATAGTTCTGTTTCTCGTCTCTCCGTGTTATGCATCTTCTTCTTGTTTTGTTTTGTTTTAGCTCTGAACCCCTGCAGTGGTAATCCATGTGGTATCGGTGGGGTGTGTACTTCTACCTCTTGTAATACTCACTCCTGCCAATGTGATTCATGTCATGCTGGGATAAATTGTCAAGCAGGTAAGGATATGCAATACGGAATAAATACCCTGTTATTGCTAAGCCGTCCGTTCTTATATAAACGTGTGTTGTTACAATATTTTCAAACTGCACACTTAGATGGATATAAGAATGAAAGCCCTTTATTTCTCTCATGTATTCATACTTAGTATAAGTTTGTTCGTGATTTAAATTGACTATTAAGTAAAACCGATATATATATATATATATATATGATGTAGTCATCACGTATCAACCTTTGTACTGGTTAATTACCCTATATCCTATACAAGATACATTTTTGTTTAATGCAATAGCTCCATGTTGTGTTGAATATTTCACCAATTAAATTTTTCACAGACAATATATTTAAATATATATTTACATGATTTTGACCTCTGACGGAGCGGATTATGTTTTTTTTTTTCTTCTCTTTTCAGATGTGAACGTATGTTTACTGGCCAATCCATGTCGGAATGGAGCAACATGTTTTTCTACCAGTGACTGTGCGTCAGCTTTCTGTGCATGTACCTCGTGTTACACGGGACAGTTCTGTGAATTAGGTGACTTTCAATTCTCACCTATCCTAAGAAAATAAATTTTTCACCTTTTAAAATTTGTCATTTATTTCATTTTCAGGGCTCATACTGCTAAACAGTAACAACAGTAAATAATTATAAACTACAATAAATTAAATTTTACCCTATCAGTAAAGCGCAATATCCAATTTCGTCATCAACACTTATTATCAGATTCTAAATAAACAGGGTCTATATCATCCAAATAGAATATCAAAAGGCTTTATATGGAGATCGAAAGCCTCTTGACTGTCGATCCGACAGTAATTGGCTCTGCTGACTTTAACCGAACGCTATTCTGTCAAATGTATAGAGTCTGTCCACTGTTGATATCGAGATGTGATACGCATTAGAAGTTGTAGCTGGAACATACTTTGTACAATCACCTTTAATTGGACATGAATATTTCTCCCTTTTTTAATATTTACGCTGTTTTTCTTCAGAAATTGACTTCTGTCTGAGCAGAAATGACTTCTGCCTCAATGGTGGATTTTGCGTCACAAGTTGCCCGGATGTCCGATGTGTTTGCAGTCAGTGTTTCACAGGAGAACAATGTGAAATAGGTCAGTGTCTACAATGAAAGTCAAAAGTGAAGAAAATATCATACATCATCCGTAGATTTAATGTGATGATAGAGAAAGAAAGACCCGTATGACCTTTTTCTCATATAAATAAATTCTAAAGACTTACAAAAATGAGTTTAAGGCAGTGGCAATATTCTCATACTGTTGATATGTGCGAACACTACGATGATATATCATAAACTCCAAGCATGATATATATTGGTTTGAACTAGTAAGCTATTTAAGTTGCCCATAATTTGATTGGTTGGAAGTGTTAAATCATATTTTCCAGCTCATAAGCTTTGTACCATGCTTGAACCTTGATACTTACATACTGTAATTTGTGAACCATTGCACAAACAGTATTGACTTGCACTTCAATTATAAAACATATGCTGACGTTGGAAAAGGAATACTTTATGATGGAAGCTTCGTACTTAAATAAGTTTCTTTGATCGTTCTTTCTTCTAAAGCGATTGATTCCTGTGCATCTGATCCCTGCTCCAATGGAGGTACTTGCACCAATCAGTGCTCTAGTTTTTCCTGTCAGTGCCCGCCATGTTACACAGGTCTGCAGTGCCAATTATGTAAGTAACCAAAATAATTTCTTGTTATTGGTCTGTGGTTAGTCCTTTCAAAGCATTCTCGAACTTTAAAGCCCCACTGCACTATGTATAGCTACTTGCGCCCTCTATACAGCCAACAATGCCTAAGCGGTACCCATTGATCCCCATGATGCACCAAATTTTTCATATGTTAATTAAGAGCTGATTTGATGAGATAACCACCTGCCAGTGACCTTACAGGGAGGTTCAATCCCTCCATGCCAATCAAGTGCAGAGGGGATTTTAATTATTTTCTCATTATAACGAATAAAGTGCATGCATCATGGTTTTTGTTTTAATTTTCTCTTATCACCATTATCACCAGAGAGATAAACATTACTGAACTTCGCTCGCCTGCCTGCTTTGATCTACAAATCATAATTAAAGTAAATGGTAGTATTTTTCGTAATGTAATGGTGTGATATCAGTGTCTCTAGAATGTCATAGATATGCCGACGTAAAAATGTATTGGAAAATGCCCTTCCCCTCGTAGATCACCTTAATCCATGGTCTATGATAGATTGTGGAGCTACCCAGAGAAGGGTAGAGAGAGAGAGAGAGAGAGAAAGAGAAAGTTTAATCTTATTATTTGTAGAGATAAAGAACAGTGCATTTCAATATTTTGTTACCTGTACTTTTTTTTCTTTATCCGTGTTACAGATCAGGGTGCATGCACAGTAAACAGATGTGAAAACGGAGGCGCATGTGTGGAGTCACCCAACTCTTGCCTTACCTACACATGTACGTGTTCTGGATGCTACACTGGAACATCATGCAATCTGTGTAAGTTCAACCAAACTCATACAAATTACATGATATGAAAACAACTTTAGCTATCGCTCCACACGTCAATGCCGAATCTTTCTTGATTGTTTAGTTTCTCGATGTAGATTCGTTGTTTTTTGAGGGTCTATTGTTGATTTACTGTCCTTTGTTATGTCATCATAAACTGTTGTTTCCGGCTATACCTTGTTTTCACATACATTTGCTGAGTAATGGTATACCAAACATATTTGTATATTCATCATCAATCATACGTTAAGGTATCAACAATTGCTTGAAATAAAAGTAGAATAAATCAATTATTGCATGGTTGAATTTTTTTCAATTTTAATGCTTCAAGGAATATGAGTTCTAATAGTTATTAAGTGTATAATATGTTCAATCCTCGTTTCTCGAAATGATTCATAACTGTTCATGAAAGCATTTGTATACATGATATATTTTAAATCAAGACTGAAAACTCACTTGTTCATGTAATATGTATAGCACAACATTTACGAGCTATTTCAGCGCAGTAGAATATATCCATATAGTTATTGCGCTTTACAAATGAATATATTACTATATTATTATTATTATTATCATTTAATACACCCTCAATCCTGTTCCTTGATGTCATTCCCCACAGTGCTGAACCCGTGTTCACCCAACCCGTGTAGCAATGGAGGTACCTGTGATCCTGTACCTGGATCATGTTCAGACTACACCTGCTCCTGCCCTGGATGCTGGACTGGCACAAATTGTCTTACCTGTAAGAACATGTTCCTATATCATCTTGCTCTTTCGTTTTGAACTATTGATTATGGAGTAATCAAAAGTCATTTTCTTTATCCGTTAAAGTCACATCACCGGACAAAAACTCCAACATAGCCCTACTTGTTTCGTATTCATGTTACCATTTAATTATCGCTTTCATCTCTCTAGGGGTATTAAAGGAAATGCTCTTATTATTTAAAACACAGAGAAATGGATGTGAGTTTATTTTCGATCAAGTAATTAATGTATACACGTGGCGTCATTATTTTATAATGTGTTATTACCTAGACTGATATGAAGTTTAGTACGTACCCAGTAATTCACCCTTTGTTCGATATCACCCTAGCATCAAAGACTGCGTCAGTCACTCCTGTGGGTCTCCGTCAGCGAAATAATGTCTCGTGCGCAACAGAACTTAGATTTCATTAGTTTAATCGCCACGTAATAAGCATACGCTTTGAAGCATTAGTTCCAATATTGTGCCACTATTTTATGTTTGCCTTGCTTTTTTATTTCCAATGACAGTTGATAACCCCTGTCAAAGTAATCCCTGTGCCAACAATGGTTTGTGTCAACTGACTGGTAATGCTTGCACCTCCTATACATGTCAGTGCGATGGATGTTGGGTTGGACTGTTCTGTACTGTAGGTAAGAAGATATCATAATCTTTGACTTCTCACAAGACACCATTTATTTAAATATTGCGAGTGAAAATATAGCATTGTCTGCTGCATCGATTACTATACAACTTACCATATCAATTACCAGTCAATATACATCACCAGATCAGCTTTTATGCAAGGTATCCTTTCTTTGTCTTGTTCTTTATTGCAGTCAATAGCGTCGGGGGGTTTTTTTAGCGGAAAAGTTTATTAAAGGCAGATACCCCTAAGCCAGTGATTTCCTACACTGACTGTGAATTGTGCTCATTGATGCGTTTAAACCCATGTCATGATCAATCGGTTTGGTGCAATATCACCGCAATGACGTTTTTATACTAACCGACCAATGATGTTTACTTTCTGTAGACAACAATGCCTGCTCGCCATCTCCTTGCTTCAACGGAGGCACATGTATAAGATCAAACTCCAATTGCGACGGTTACTCCTGCCAGTGTCCTGAATGTTCCACCGGATCACAATGTGCACAAGGTATGTTAATTTGAAGTATGCACCTCTTGCGTTGCAAGGGAAACTAATTGAGTCAAATTTAGTGTATCAAAAAAGTGTACATTGTTTAAAATATTTATTAAAATCAAATACATTAAAAGAGAATAAAATTAATTCTAGTACCATTAATAGCCTATTTAAGCTATTATCTTGTAATATTTGTTTTTTATTCTTCATAGCGATTGATCCGTGTTTTGCGAACCCATGTCAGAACGGAGCATTGTGTGCACCATCTCCATCATCTTGTACGCAGTTTGAATGTCAGTGTGTTGGATGTTTCTCAGGACCAACTTGCTCGACAGGTAAGAATTTAGCTTCGTAATCTAAAAATCCAAGTCATGATTTGGAAATATTAAAATATTTTAACGCTCAAGATTGATGCACCTTTTTGTATTGAAGATGCACCGTTTATGTTAATTTTTTCATTATATTTCTTACAGGGCCCCTCTTACCGCCTAATAATCTTTGATTTCTTACGGGTCCTTCCAATGTATTTTCTGTATGTATTTGTATTTATTCATTATACAATATTATGTCTGTAATTGAAAATGAAATTGAATTCAAATTGAATGACGACTGACTTTTCAAAGGAAATATTAATTTCGTACTAATGCGGACCTTCAATAAAATCATACATTTTGCAATATATTATGCCTTTGATAGTGATCATATCAATATATCTTTGTTTTCGTTTTAGTTATTGATCCATGTCTCAACGACCCTTGTGCCAACGGTGGAACATGCTTCACATCAGACGACTCATGTGAAGGATATCGTTGCCTATGTATTGACTGTTGGTCTGGTCAGGACTGTACTATAGGTTTGTTTGTTTCACTGCCATTTGTAAGTTAGAAATGAGTTCAATATGCCAATATTAGCCTTTCATCATACATATTTTCATTGTTCGTCAGGTCATGTTTTTTAATGAAAAGAATATTCTTATATGCCACTGAAATAATGTAACATAATGGTCATGATAGTTTTATATCAGTCACTTCTAAATATATGTGAACATTGCACCTTTGTAGCAATTACAGATCGGGCCGCTTGGTAGGATCAGTTACTTAAGTCTGGCTATGCATAACAATCATTCAATGCGTCTCCTGTGTCAGAGAGGTTGATTAAGCTTCAGGTTTCATTTAAAGCTTGTAGATAGTTTGTTTATAAAGTTATATGCTATATTTCTCTTCTACACAGCGACTAATCCTTGTAGCACGAACCCCTGTCTTAATGATGGCACGTGTGCTGCTCAACAAACCGACCCAGCGCAATGCCCTACCTTCACTTGTCAATGTCACTCATGCTTCTCAGGACAATTCTGCCAAACATGTAAGTATCAGTGATAATTATTTATGTATTGCTTATTGGAACTGAGAAATTCCTGTATCAGGTCTGAGATGATGAAATGAAATCAGTATTAATTAGGTTTGAAGTGTTTCAAAGCAAACCCAACCCGTTAGCAAACCCATCAAAATGTCCTACCTTAATTTGTCAATGTCTTTCATGCTTCTCAGGACAATTCTCTTAGTCTTAAGTTCCTAATGGTTTCTTGATAGGAAGACATGTATGCCACAGCATTTAAACAGGTGAAAGCATAATCAGCCACACACACAGAGATGTTGAAATAATCAATGAAACAATTGAAAAAACTATAAAAACCTATTGGTTGTGGTTATGAAGAAAATATAGTATATATACACATATCATAGCGTGTGATGTGTTTTACATTTAAGTGAAGTAAAAAGCTTAGATAAATGTTTCGAGTCTGAGAAGGATTTATTCCAGTCAGAAAGATAGATAAAGAAGCATGAACCCATTCAGGTTAGCCTTGTAAAGCATTCACGCTGCGTTTTGGTTTGGAGTAATACATATAACAATGTCTTGGTCATTGGAAGAAGAATTCATCTCTGAAAGATGTGTAATTTGTTATATATACTGTATATATACAGTTCCTCAGGTAGACAAAGGAACATCCCTTCACTGCTATTATGTAAAAATGTGTAGAACAGGTGTCACATGCATATTCACCTGTTCTACACATTTTTACATAATATCAGTGAAGGGGTGTTCCTTTGTCTACTTGAGGAACTGTATATTTTGTCCGCTTTCTTTGTCCGTCATGTTCATAGTGTGTCTCAGTGGCGTTTTTACAGGCGCAGTATGGGCTTTTTGTTTGGGCTGCATGTGGTCTGCACGATATAGATGTTAGGGTATATGCCACTAAGTACATGAAGTAGTAATGCTCAAAAGATAACATTAAGTTCTGTCGAGATCTGTGTCCATCTTCAGCTACCAATTAGTCCAATGGAAAATAGTGATTCACCTGATAATGGTATACAATATATTGAGCTCTTTCATGCCGTCGATTCTATAGAATACAGACTTAACAATACTTAACACCAGCTTATCTTGTCATGAACACCTTTACTGCGTAGAAAGATGCCTCATTGGACGATTACCACTTACAAGGCACAGTGATATTTAAATTGTTATTGTAAACTCAATTTCAAAACACTATTATGATATATTTTGTTTACAGTTGAGGATGTATGTAGTAACGGACAATGTCAGAACAATGCGAGATGTCAAGCAGTCCTGGTTACTAACCAAATCTGTCCGATACCACAGTGCGAATGCATCGATTGCTGGATGGGAGACGACTGTACAGAAGGTAAGGAAACTTGACAAACAGATTTCATAAACATGTGATTAATTTCTTTTAGTGAATAAACATTTACATCTTATCATGCTTATAATAAATACAAATTCTAAATCATATCCCTTGATCCCCATCCATTGTTTCACACTGCTGTATTATGCATTACCAAATAAGTACGACGTATCTAGATTTCTATATTATTTTCTTTCACGTAAGTCAGATTGCATGTGTATGTACAGTTAAAGACACAATTTTGATCGAAAGCAGAAAACCTACTCTCTAAGTTTCCTCATTGTACATGAAAAAATATGTTTATTAAAGACATCAGCCACGCCTTCAATGTTGATACTCACTAGATCCTGGCCTATGGTATGTTTGTCAATAACATACCTCATTTTGAATTCAAGATTACATGCCAACCAAACTTGTTTTTCTATTCCGTTTTAGCTCTGAATCCATGTCTAAGTAATCCATGTTTTAACTCTGGTACCTGTTTGACTGTCACTGGTCAGGGAAGCACATTGTGCCCATATCACTTGTGTCAGTGTCCGCCTTGCTTGACCGGACCAAGCTGCCTTTCAGGTAGGTTATTGGTTTGTAGAACTACACGTCATTTCAAATTACATTAGGAATGAAATAATTGAACAACAATATACAAAGCCAGTTAAAAATATGTTCTTTCATTATGGTATTAAGGTTTAGATAGACCATCACATGAAAATGCATTACCTATTTTTACACTAGACTACGGTTCCTTTTCCTATCCATGTACTTTATTAATTGAAAGATTTCGAAGGCATTCAAAGCACGTCAACATGAGTCTATTCCATACAAAAAACTAGCTGTACATTATTAGAATAAAGAATCAAAGAACTATAATTCATTTTCATGGAACATAACATTTCTTTTGAATTTTGATGAAAAAGGGAAAAGATGAAGCTTGATAGAACAAGATGAAAAATTCAAACACGTTATGTCTAAATGTGTGTATATTGTGTTTTTTCCTCCACCGTTTTTACAGTTGTGAACCCATGCGGTACCAATCCCTGTTTCAACGGAGGGACATGTGCTCAGAGTACATCAGACTGCAACCAATATGTGTGCCTCTGTCCTGCATGCTACACCGGCCAAACCTGCTCAACGTGTAAGATACAAACCGACAAAAATGAAATAATTATATCTGTGATTGGGTTGCTTGCATGCTTATTTGGTTATTTCCCTTGACTTTACAAGATTTATAATACTCACGTCATGAGTGGACCAGGTTTTTGTTATCCAAAATGTGATAAATTACGTTAAACAAAAATGGGGTGATGTAATGATGGCACTTGGTTATACATGTATCTGAAACATGGGTTTTTTAAAATATTTATCATCATTATCACTACCATCATCATGACCATTGATCATCAACATCATGATCATCATTTGGAGAAGTGATACAGAATATATATATTTTTTAAAATATTATTTCTACTATCACATTTATTGCATTTCATATTATTGTATAAAGAGGGTCTAGTTTATATTACTACTTTTTTTCCAATGACTCTTTTCTACTCAGCGATCAATTTTTGTGATTCGAGTCCATGCATGAATGGTGGCACTTGCCTTCAGAGTGGTCAATCCTGTGATTCGTTCTTCTGTCAATGTCCTGATTGCTTCAATGGAGAACAATGCCAAGAACGTGAGTCCAGTCTGTAAATGTATTCCTCACAGTCATGTATAATCTTGCAAACTGGATCGTTTAATAAACGTACTGATTGCATACGCCATAGCTCCTCAATTCGTGCAACATGTAGTTTGATTGCACTAAGGACATGAAGGAAGATGTTGTGCTCCTGCTCTGGGGTTTGGATGTTTCCGTATAGTTGGCGACCCGATACCTACCGATATGCTACCAATAAATAACCTTCATTACCCAACTCTTGGGACCTAAGCTCTCCATTGCAATGCTGTTACGTATGGGCTTTAAAATTCACAACAAGCAGACGTAATATTGAAAGGCTTTTCATCAAACAAAATAACATCAAGAATGTGAAGCATTCATACAGGGAGATTTGTAAAGATTTAAAATGCATCATTATTTCATGATACATTGTATCCACGAATACAACGTTGATTACGCAATATTATTTTGTTATTTAGCTATCAGCCCATGTGATCCCGATCCCTGTCTGAATGGAGCAACCTGCCTTGCCGCTGGAGGCTCATGTACGGATCATAGTTGTCAATGCCCAAGGTGCTTCGAGGGCACATCTTGTGAGATACGTGAGTAGAAGTGGCTGGCTCCCTTCTTTAGTTTAATAACCTCGCCGCGACTTCCTACATCTTAACATCTTCCCAATCATTCAGACGTTGTTTTTTTATTCAAATATAATATGCGAATCCAGGGTATTATATCATTGGGTGTCCCATACAGAACAACACAATACTAAGTATTATATCGTTCTGAAACTAAGTGTATACAAGACGAGTCACCTCACTCTATATTCGGTCTGATATCAGCTCTGGTAGGGTTTGACCTTGAAACAATGATCACACGTAGTTAATAACGTATGAGACAAAAAACATTGGATTTTCCCCGTAGTATTTTGCATATTGTTGTCTTTGATTTTGATTTGTTTTGATTTGATTTATTTTCCACTCAAATATCCACAAATTAAATGACATATATAAACCATAATACAATATATAATAGAACAGATGAATTATACAAGCAACGAAATACTGACAAGAATGTTCGTAATCAAATAAGTTTACAGAGTACATTTAAGTCTGAGAATAAGACAAAATATTTTATATTGCATCATATTTTAATTGAGAAGGGGGAAAAGAGAATCTCAGAAAAGCTAGGCTTGTGGAGCGAGATTCCCAGTATAAATTAAATAATGGACCATCAACAACGTGCATCAAATATTTATTAGTCTTCATTAGTATTTTACCTTTTGTTCGATCATTATCCTGCATTTAATGCTCTTATGGCTCCCAACCTGTTTGCATTTCATGAGCATGAATAAAGTTTCTAATGATGAAACCATTGTAGCTTGAAACTTTGATATTATATGATGATTATTGGTAAACTTTTGTTTCCTCAGCTGTGAATCCCTGCAGTACCAATCCATGTCAGAACAGTGGTAGCTGTATGCCATCTGTAGGAGACTGTGTAGATTATACATGTCAGTGTACTTCATGCTGGTCCGGTCCATTATGTACTTTAGGTAATTTAAAAAAAAATCATATAGCGATATTTCTGTTAAGATAGAATTTTATACTAATTGAAGCGTAATATATTCTACAGTATTGTGCATCATTCTGCTACAGCTTCTCACTTCTCGACGTTATACATGTAGATATATGAATTTGTTAATTTCATTAAGAGCATGGATCGTGGCAGATTTGGGTTAATTTACACCCACCCCACCCCAGTTATTTGTCTCCTGCGCTGCTATGCTCCCCAATTATATCGTTGCCCCATTTATCTGCTGAAAAAGAGATGAGGATCAGACAAGCTATGCTTTAGATTAATAACTTGAGAAATCTTCCTCAATCAGAAATACTTGCTTTAAAGACCCAAATCAGTTTAATTAAACCTATGTCAAATATGTAGGACGCTAAATCTTGAGACATTTTCTTCAACTCACAACTTTATATCTTTCAATTTCAAACCTTATCATTACAGGTATGGATGTATGTGCAAGCAATCCGTGTGCAAACGGTGGGGTTTGTCAAACAACCGCTGATTGTTCGGTCTATGTCTGTCTCTGTGCTGACTGCTGGGAAGGACTAACATGTCAAATTGGTCAGTTTTTAAGTCTCATGTTTGTGGTGTTATCTTAAAGCCCCATTGTACTACTTGTAGCTACTTGCTCCCTCTATATAGAAAACCATGCCTAATTGGTGACCATTGGTCCCCATTGTCCTCTTTTTCTTATGTTGATTGAGAGCTGAATTGTTGAGATAGCCACCTGTCAGTGACCACCCTGGGTGGTCTAATCCCTCCTAGCCAAACTAGTACAGATCAGAATCTTATATTACACAGAAATAAGCCAGTTTCTCTTCTTCCATATTACAACAATGAATTGAAACTTTGTTTTCTTTACCACTTTCTCCATTAATGACAAACACTCAAGAGAGAAACCAACCTTAGGTGATTTCAATGGCCTTGTCTGTCACCTTTAGGGATGTTCGAATCAGCACATGAATGTTATAGGCAATATTACATGTATCAAACTGTCCTAGAGTTTATTTACTGGCTGTGCATGTGATCGTGGTCGTAATGCTATTCTTTCTACATTCCCGCCAACATTTCTTATATACCCAAAACTTCCATTTACGACATTAAAAGTTTAACAAATGTTTCTATTTCTGTCAAAATCTGATTGTTTTCGTTACGGACTTTCTCGGTAATCTTCCATTCCATATTACAGACCTGGGCATATGCACCATAGGAGACCCATGTTTGAATGGGGGCGTTTGTATACAAGATTCAAATGTCTGTTCATCAGCTTCGTGTGACTGTCCAGCGTGCTTTGAAGGAGACACGTGTCAAATTGGTAAATTGATTTAATCCAAAGTAAAAAGCAATAACCATGTGAATTTTCAATCAGCGGTAGATTTATATATTGAGTGAATTTTAAGTGTCACGTAAATAAGATAAACAGATGTGATATAATGTACATTAGATTTTGTTTCCATTGTAAACATATCTCCGTTTCGATAGAGAACAAATCAATTAGTGCTGATTAAGGTAACATGGGGAGAAAATTGTTATTAGAGAGCTAAATTGTTCATTTCAAAAATTGTTTACTGCCATGATTAATTACAGGATGTCATATTCCTCATTAGATCCTAATAAAGTTTTTACATCGTTTATGATTCAGATACTGATGCATGCAACAGTAACCCTTGTGAGAACGATGGAGTGTGTACGTTAGAAGCAGGATCTTGTGCAAACTGGACCTGTACCTGCCCGGAATGCTGGTCAGACGACACCTGTTCTATACGTATGTATCATACAACCAGTATTTATTGATGTTAAACCTAAATGTTCGTACTCCTGTGTATAAACCATTGTGAAAATCATGAATGTTAGTGTATGATATAAGTAAAATGAGAAAATGTAGAGATTATATTTACACTATTACAAGTGAAATCTACGAATGTGTCATAGACAAATGCCTATTTTGTTCAAACCATTCTGATGAACTTGTTCAACAATTATCTTTATGCTTCAGTGCTCGACAGCTGCTCTGCCAACCCTGACTTCTGCCAGAATGGTGGTACATGTATCAATAACTGTCCCTCACAACTCCAACCAGCTTGTCAGTGTACTGAATGTTGGACTGGACCTCAATGCGACATAGGTAAGCATCGTGAAAGCACTGAAACAGCAAGATTGCGTATACGATATATGAATTTCCTCAATAATTAACATCTAAGCAATTGTGTTACGCGTACAGAATAATTCAGCTACAAAAAGACTTGTAACCAGCTTCAGCACATTTATTATAAACTTTACCTTGGCTTCCATTTGAAATGATTTATATTAATGATGCAGTTTCTCAAACTAAATATACTAAAATATGTTTTGTTCATGTTGAATGTGATGCAAATATTACATTTGATTTCAGTCACAAGAGGGAGTAATAATCAGTCTGCGTCCCGTCGATCTCATGACAGTGATAATATTGAATTGCTATCTACCTATGTTTGCAATGGATGTATATATTACTTGCAGCTATCGATGTATGTTCTTCCAACCCATGTGTGAACGGATCATGTGTCAACCAATGTTCTTCATATACCTGTCAGTGTGATACCGGCTACAGTGGCATCAACTGTCAAAGAGGTAATGTGTCAACCAATGTTCTTCATATACCTGTCAGTGTTATACTGGCTACAGTGGCATCAACTGTCAAAGAGGTAATGTGTCAACCAATGTTCTTCATATACCTGTCAGTGTTATACTGGCTACAGTGGCTTCAATTGTCAAAGAGGTAATGTGTCAATATAATCATTCTTATGAAAGTGCCGGTATAGTCAAGAATATTCTTGTACAAAATATGTGTCAGTTTTAAGTAAATATTGTGTAGGCTTCCTTACATTCATATTCCGAATATTTATTCTATAATTAATATTGATAGTGATACATCGTTTTCTCCTTTTGGTTCGTATCCGTTATAAATGATTGAAATGGCAGTGACAACAAATATTAACTGGTTATATAAGTATTTCACAATGTGGAAACTTGTTGGACCAAGTCGTACGAGTCATCCAATGTAACTAAACCAAACTGGAACAGTTACTTGTGGATCTGAATAGGATGTAGGATACTATTTCACCATCATCTCTCCCATATAGATGTATGCGACCCATCGCCATGCCAGAATGCAGGGACCTGTCAATACGTCAATGGAACATCTTCTTACAGGTGTCAATGTGACGAATGCTATCAGGGACCGCTGTGTGAACTAGGTAAAATCAAAACTTGACAACGATTTAATGAGTATCTGGTGTAAAAGAAAGTATTCTTTAATGTTTTTAACAAGTATTTCCTTTCTTTTATGACTGGTTATGTATTGGTTTTGGGGGTAATTAATCGCTTTAGTGCAGATCAAAAATGTAAATCACTTCAACATTTATGTAAAACCACGCTCGTTATCGCCCGGACCCAAACCTCCTACTATGGTAATAGAGCTTTTGAAAATGTCCCAACAAGCCGTCCTTTAGCATTAGAACCATAATTGTCTAGAAACATTTCATACTAAACTAAATCAGTTCCGTTTTCTAAGAGTAGAAAGTGCGATATAAAAATCTCTGTTATTATTATTGCTATATGAAACGCGAACCTAGGCTGACTGCATATCACATTATGTAAAGATGTGATTAGTTATGATTTGGGAACGATCTCCTAGTTTCACATCTAAATAATGAAAAAGGGTTTCGCTGGCGTGATATGGAGAAATCGTACAAGCATGAGTATGTACATACAAAATATTATGAAAACGTCTTTCTTTGCAATTGTACTACCTTTATTTAGACGTTGACACTTGTTTCAGCCAACCATGCCTGAATGGAGGAACATGTGAAAACCTGTGTACTCATTTCGCCTGCTACTGTCCGGCATTATGGACTGGAGTCAACTGTGGAATCAGTGAGTAATAACATGGGATTAGTATCAAGATCATGAAAGTGCAAACAAACAAACTATAGATAATTGAAATGGATTAATTAGTTGTATAACCTAAATCCCAAAGCTTGAAATACTTATCATTACGCATGTGTTACGTCAAATCGGTAATCTCTTCTTTGTCTATGCAGTATTAAAGTATGCTCTTTCTTGTAGCACCTACCTATTTTATTGTTGTTGACTAGGTGTGTATTTGGCGTGATATTATTAGAGAAATATAATTATTGCAGAAGAAAACATTCCAGAGCTGATAAGAATTTGTTATTAATTGTGCATACCATTATTGAATAGCCTGAAATTTCATTTTCTACAAATAAACATTTTCTACAAATAAATATCTTCTTCTCAATCTAACGGCTTTATTCTCTTTCTCCTTGTTTTCATAACAAAAGGAGTGAATTTCTGTCTGAGTTCACCCTGTCTGAATAACGGTCAATGTAGCAATGAGCCAGCAGGTGGGATATCATGTCTATGCCCACCTGGATTTACAGGAGCCTTGTGTGAAATAGGTGAATATATCCATTAATATTAATCCCATTTGCATAATTGTTGAGAAAAACACCGAACGGAGAGGGCTACATCTTTAACTAATTGTTGATGGCTCGTAGAAAATTTAACTGTAAGGTTTATGAAGATCTACCTATTGACGCGTTTTATCTCCGCATTTGTTAACACAATTATAGCAGAGTGAGCGACGTTGATTAATTGTTAGTTATTCAAATACAATTGAAACTAATGTTTATTTTATATGATAACATGCAAATACAAATGATACTATTTAAAGATATTGGAAGATAAAATACATCGCGAATAAAGGCCAAATTGTGGAAGATATCACAACTGATTCAAAGAGAAGAATACAGCTTGTATTTATTTATTTTACCAGTTAAGTGCATACTCTACTAATTTTTTCCAACCATACGATTGCATCAGTCTGTGAAACCCCTTTTAAAACGTATGACGTGAAGAACCTTTTAATTATGAATAAAGCCTTCTTTTTTTTTGGGGGGGGGGGGGGTGTTATGGTGTATACACTCCCGACTAACAATACCATTACTCAAGTGTTATACCGTTAGTATACTGTTGTTAAGTATATGTTCGGAACCTAAAGGGTGATATCTTTTTCTTGCTCCAAACAGACATGGTAGCTGTAACAGTCGATGAACACATAACAAATCTGATATTGTTTTATTTATTTTGTTAGATATCGATGAATGTTCGAGTAACCCATGTGTTAATGGTGGGACATGTACGCTGCTTTCTTTTGGTGGATACCTCTGCAACTGCCAGCAAAACTTTGCAGGCGACAACTGTCAAATGAGTGAGTATAAGCAATCTTACCATTATATTCAGTGATATTTGTGCATCTATCCAGTGATACAGACCACGGATAAGTCTTTTTTTTTTAGGAAGTTCGTCTGTCATTCGAAATTATTATCCTTTGTATCTTTGTTTCTGTAAGGGATGGAAAATTTAATTTAGCTTATAATTGATTACCATTACCTTTCATGTCTGTACCTTTCTTATCGCACTTTGTATAAATGTATCAAGTATGTATTTCATCTTTTGCACAAGCTGCGCCTTGAGCATTTGACTGTCAAGTGGATTTGGCGCCTTATAAATCATATGTATTATTATTATTATTATTAAAATAAAATAAACGTCTATTTTTTTCCTTTTGTTTGACGTGAAAAACACGTTATCAAGTAATCCAGGAAACTTCCTGGGATAAGATTATTAAGTCATCAAAATTCATGCTATCAGTTGGTTACTTCAGCTTGATTCAATTTTAGGAAGCAGACGCCATTGATTCTCTCTCTCTCTCTTTCTCCCTCTCTCTCTCTCTCGTTCTCCCTCTCTCGCTCTCTCTCTTTCTCTCTCTTCGTGTTTCAGCCGTTGGATGTAGTGCTAACTTCAGCTTACTAGCTGATGATGAGGTTGAACTGACGTCACCAAACTATCCAGATAATTACCCGGATGATTTGCAATGTCTTTGGTCTTTCACTATGCCATCTGGGAGGCGAATCAGAGTCGTGTTTGGTAACTTCACTACCGAAGCCAACTATGATTATCTTCAGGTTAGTAGTTTTGCTTGCTTTAGATTTCTTGGAGGAAAACAAAAATAGAAAGTGAATTAATTTCTTTAAGCTGAAAGTGTAAAATGTTATAATAAATTGTATTCCTAAATGAAAAATATAGCAAACGTTGCTATCATTACATTTCTGTATATAGACGATATTGGCTATAATAATTAATTTAAAAAACAATCCAAAATAATCCTAATCTGACAAATTTCTATCTATCACGTATATTTGGACGTGGTCAGAGAACGATCTCAAAGGAAATTAAAATCGTAATTCACTATTCCGATGTTCTGATCTTCAACATTTTCCCGGAAATATTGTATTATAAATAATGTAAGGTATTAAACTGCTTGAATTAAAAAATGAATACCTTTTCTAGATTGGCAACGGACTTGATCCTACAGACACTAGTTCAAGGGTCATCTACCATTCAGGAGCATCGCAACCAAGCAACTTCATATCTTCTGGCAACACGTTGTGGGTGTGGTTTACAACAGATGAGAGCAAGACTTATCAAGGGTTTTCAGTTGAAATCAAAGATAATAGTATACCAGGTTAGCAGTCATTCACATATTGAAAAACATGTATCTAGTACAACTACCCTCAAGCAGGGCCGTCATTAGGAGGGGTTCGTGTGTGACACACCCTTCAAGATTTGTTGCCATCAAGTTTTAATTTGTATAGGCTATCGAAAATTCTGTGGGGGGGGGGGTCTGAATATTTAAAAAATGGAAGAAGTGCCAGCTAATGATCTTGTGATGCCTTTGCCCATTATAGTATTCCCCCGTTCTTCTACCTTTCCAGACAACTTGAAGAATTATGCTCAAAAACCACCCACGACAACGCATCCACTTTTCTACCCACCCCTTTGATAGATGAGACACTTTTTTTGTACTAGGTTGGTAATTGTGCTAGTTGTTGCCTGGCAGGTGTTTTTAGATTTGAATCAACGAAAAGAAAATTTTCCATTGAATATCGTCTTTCTCTTTCAAATGTCTATCTCCAGTGATTCCCCCATGCTCAAGTAACCCATGTTTGAATGGAGGTACATGTGCGGATACCATAGAGAGTTATGTATGCATCTGTACTTTCAACTGGGCTGGACTCCATTGCCAAAACGAAGGTTGGTCAATCTATGGAATATACATTTCCAGCTTCTCTTCTTTCTATGACATGTTACGTCCTATTTGATGACCCTCATAATTGAGCATTAATAGAAAAAAGGCTTGTTAAGACATCCTCCTGTCTGTGACAGGTACGAGATGAATGTTTGCTATTGTATGGGAGCTTAATGGAATAATACAGATAATTATAGAATTAATATTGACAGTATGAATGTAATTGATATACCAGCATCTTGTAACTAACATCCACCTGCAGGCTCCCAAAGGTTTTGAGGACTTGAAAGAGCTTGACGGCAGCAGAGTAGATTGGCTTTCAACTAGCCTTTCCGTATGACTGTTTTACGAAGGTGGGCAACCACACGAACAAACGAACAAGCATGTATATATATATATATATATATATATATACACAGAATATTTGCAGTTTTTACTGCTGGCAAATCACATTTTTAAGTCTGAAGACACATATCCCCCTATTTTCTGAAATATGATGAACATGATTCCATTACAAATTACCCTCTGGTAGGGTTGCAAAATCGGTTCTGAACTATAATTTACGATCTGATTTGTCATGTATTTGACATCTTTGATTTCCTTTTCATTTGAACTCGAAACCTCTTTCCTTTCTTTTCAGTATCTTGTAATCCCAGCCCATGTTTGAACGGAGGAACATGCAATCCGTTAGCTGATGGGAGTATCAGATGCTTATGCCCGAGCGGCTTCCTGGGGGATAGGTGTGAAACGGGTCAGTAAACAGTTCCATCTTGGTTATCATTTTTTACATTAAACTATTGCATTTGTTACTACCATGACTTTACTGACATACCCATTGCGATTAGTTAGGGCAATTTTACTGAAAACTGAATAAATGGTAAGAGTGCAAAAGTGTGGAGTTAAAGCTAGAAGATCATTGTCTGATTATAAGCCAATTGTATTTTTTACACAAAGTCTTAATCCGTCCGGCTGTTAGTAGGCTCAAGGTGATCTTGAGATGTACTTTATTTTCTCCATGTATACTTTGATTCCAGCTATATCTGAGACATGTACGAATGACCCGTGTTTCAATGGAGGTACCTGTACACAAGACACACCCTCTTCCATATTGTGTATGTGTTCACAAGGCTTCACTGGTCAGTTATGCCAGTCAGGTAAGGAAAAAAGTGCCCTCCTAAATTTACATTATGAAAATGTTTACATTATTTTTTTTTAAAAGTTTTTGTTTCCTGTTGTCTCTTTCTTTGTGTCCAAAAAATGGCTTCCAAGTGACATCATAATTATAATTTTATTTTATTTTTGTCCGGCCCTTCTAGTTCAATTTATGATTTATAGCAATTAAATGTTAATATTGAAAGAGATTTTGTTTAACGTGTTATCCTACATCATGTTTATCAAGGTAGTCATTTCACTTTCTTAATCAACAAATGTCATCTTGACTTTTAGATGTGGACGAATGCCTGTCGCTGCCTTGCATCAACAAAGGTACATGTATCAACGGAGTGAACCAGTTTTACTGCAGCTGTCCCGATGCCTACTCTGGGGTCACGTGTGAAATTCAAGGTCAGAATTACAATCAGAAAATGATTCATTAGAGAGAAAGAGAGAGTTCATGAAACAAGGTTTGAACATTTTCAGTGACGATATGTGAACTGCGATATTGGCCCACGTGGAGAAAACATACCATTTGTTGAGAATGTTAACATCCCGCAGTAAATTACCTCTAGGCATTAGATTTATGGTTTCACGCCAGAAGTTATTGTCCTTCTTGCTCTCAGCATATAATGATAAAACCTATTAATTTTTTTTACTAGCTCAACCTAGCAATGTGTATTGCTTGGCATAATACATCCGGATTCATCAAAAGTAGTTTTTCAAAATAATAGTGATAGTTAAATTGATCAGGGTGTCAATTTGCAAAATAATAAAATTGTATCTTCAATTTAAATCACCACTATTTTCACAATTTGCTTGTAAATACTATTATATTTTTGATGTATTTCAGTACTATGTGAACAAAACCATTGTTTGAATGATGGTCAATGTATTCCTCTACCTGATGGTAACGACACCTGTCAATGTACAGAGGCATGGACTGGAAGCATATGCGATCAAGGTTTGTTCTTATGTAATAGCTCATTCTTGATTGGTAAGGTTGTAGCAATGGGATGAAATTGTGTTTCACTTTGTTATAGCGTGAAACGATTTGAAACCTTGAAGGCGATAGTATGATGAAACGGGATTATTGTTAAAGCTGCAATATATCATCATCATCATCATCATACGAGGAGAAGTTGATGCTGTAATCCTCTGTCACTTCTATATAACATTAAGAAAACATTTAGAAGAAACTATTTCTTGCAAGTGCACTTCGACAAAATCAGTATTTGATTGGAATCTGTTTTTATTACTGTACGAAATCAATATATTGTTAAATCTCGAGAATGGCAACTGAGCAAAAATTTGAGATTATTGCGTTGTTTTGACAATTTTTAAAAATCTGTTAGACCTGTGATAAGTATTCAGAATTCAAGCCTTGAAAGCATCGAATTTTAAGATAATCATGAAACAGCTTGGAATGATAAGCTTTACCTTGAGCACGTTATAAATTGACATTTGCATGTATTTCATCCGGTCTAGATGTGGACGAATGTCTGACCATGCCATGTGTAGCAGGTACGTGTGAGAATCATCTTGATGGATTCACATGTAAATGTGAAGACGGATTCACAGGACCGAGGTGTGATCTTGGTAAGTTCTAAGTTTAATGTATATTTGACTCACTCAAGAGCTAGCCACAGTGCTACGTTTTCCTCCACACTTCACTAGATCCTCAATGAGCGAGGAGTGTCGCCGCTGTTTATAAAGTGAACCGAAAGTTATACGCGTGACATCACATACATCACATTTTTTCTTTGGTGAATACAAAGTTCATCAGGATTTACGTCCCTGTTTTTGTTTTACATAACATCTAAATTCCCTTCATATGGGTGGTGTACATAATCTGGCTTCAATTGTCACATAATCCTCGCTCGATATCGAGATTACGAAATGTTTGAACCGACGATAAGAAAGTCAAAAAATTATCATCTAATTTGTCCATTTGGCGTCCTATCATTTTGTTAATTTCAGCCACTGGTGTTGGTTGTCTAGAGAGCCCATGTGGGTTTAATGGCATATGTAGCGACCTGGAAGATGGAGAGTTCCTTTGTACGTGTAACCCTGGATACATGGGAGAACGATGTGACATAAGTAAGTGTTCTTTGCATTGATTGAAATGGACACAAATGGAAATGAGCGAAGATATAAATATGTTTGAATGTTATGTGTGATTGTAGAAAACTATTCTGTTTGAAAGGTCAAGAGACTCCTGATAAATGATAAGAGGACAACGTTTCGCTGAATAACACCCCGGACAATTAACACTCAGGACAATCATTATGTAGGACAACAGGCTCCTAGGACAGTTAGCCCAACTTTTTCAGTAAAAAGTACTGTCCAGTTTTCAATCTTGGGTAATATCAACCGGTGTAAAATCTCTGTGAGGTTAGTTGTCCAAAGCAGTAGTAGTCACAGGGTATATGATGAGTTCTGGGAACGATGATGAATATATGGGATCATCAAGAAATGATAAATCATTGATTCTTTTCTGTTGATGGTTATTACATTAATATCTTCTAACATAAGGCTAAATATATCTTACCACGCTGATTAATCATGAATAATGTTTGTTTTTCTTTCTTCTATTGATCAGATATTGATGACTGTTCCAGTATTCCTTGTCGGAATGATGGTCGCTGTGTTGATCTAGTAAATGGTTACCAGTGTGTCTGTGTTGTAGGGTATACAGGGCCACAATGCTCATTAGGTAAGCAATTCAAACTCGACATTCCTTGCTTGTTATATTCGTATGTTCAACTGCTTCCTACACGCTAAGCTCATTATAATTTTTTTTTTTAAATCGTTATTGTGTTGCATTAGGTAAACCTTTCGAGAAGGTGACTTTTTTCATTCGCGTATATATGCTCCCCAAATTGGAAGCGAGCTTCAACAACAGTTTAACAGCCATACGTATATTGCATAATACTAACATGAATCCAAACGAAAGCGAAATTCACAATTACAAGCGCGATATACGAATTCAAAAAGAGAGATTGTATGTGTGTCCTAGTCCCTTTAACTCCCCCTTCTCTCTCTCTCTCTCTCTCTCTCTCTCTATCTCCCTCTATCTCTCTATCTCTCCATCTTCTCCCCCTCTCTATTCCCCTCTCTCCCACTCTCTCCCTCTTTCTCCAGATTTTGTTTTTCTTTTTTTATTTTCAACAAATGCATATTTCAATTAACTTAGTATTATCTTGTTTTTAAAGGCACATGTACATTTTAGTTTGATTCACCTTTCCTGTTTTAGATATCGGAAAAGAATTCCCAAATTTTCAGTAGCCTCCTGCTACTTTCTTTCCTTTCTTTCTCTCCCTAGATCTTGGTTTCGTTTTCTCTGTATAGCCTTTTAACCCTTCCATAGTTAACGTTTATCATTACATATTTACAGGAGCTGTTATTTTGTATTTCTTCACTGTTTAAATGCACTCAATAACTAAAAATCCGATTATATTCTAAGGTTAAGTTTTTTCAATACTATTGTAAATTTATAAAAAAATGTGATCCTCCTTTCAGATATTGATGAGTGTCTGAGCGAACCTTGTCTGAATGATGGTTTATGTGTGGAGGTGATCGGTAGATACATGTGCTTCTGTGGACCAGGCTTTAGTGGAGTAACCTGTGAGCTTCGTAAGTATTTATTCCACGTGCTTTCCCTTCCCAACCACACAACCAGTCTGTGTCTTTCCTACAGGACATGTGTTTTTATTAAATTTATTTCCTATTTTTATTTATTATTGATTCCCGTGGCTTTCTTGAATGTAAAGATCCTTTTCGTGTTTAGCCTACATGGTTTATTCACGAATTGTCAGTATATATGTTTCAAGTACAATACTGAAGAGGATTTTAAAGATTTAAAATGTCTCTTTTTCTGTAGTATGTTTAAAATATTCGGTTGGTTTCAAAGATCGACTTTTACTAGGACATCTTTATTTTCAGGAACATTACAAAATACAAAAATGTACTTACTGTATCAAAGAATATATAATGAAGCGGCGCATTAATTCAGTATTAGTTTGTATATTGTGAAACATTGTTGAGTATTCTTGTTTTTTAAAGTATCGATTTTAATAGTAAATTCATTTTTTTATTTTATTTGTTACGTTTTCTAAAGTGATTTGTACCAAAATACTTTGTTTAGCTGTTTAGGGGGTTAGGCTCGACTTAGCACATGTGCTATTATATGGCCCATTTTACCAACCAATAGTTTCTCTTCTTGTATAATGTAAAATCATTGTATTTAATGTACAGTATGTATTGCTGTGGGTAAATAAATCAAAATCAAATTTCAAGTCAGCGCTATGATCTTCGAAATAACTTTGAGTAGTTGTAAGGTCTACTCAGTCATTCTTATCTTTCGTTTCATCTCTTATTAATGCACAGTTCTACCAGAGGGAGGTCTTCAGGGGACAGGTGGAGGTTACGCCTTAGAACCTTGGTGGATTGGTGTCATAGTAACCCTCATCGTCCTCATCATCCTCTTCCTATCAGTCCTGTGCTGGAGCTACAGGAATCCTCTCAAACGTAAAGAGGCAAAACCCAGTTTTGAATAAACTCTCCCACCCAGTTTGCTTTATCAATATGTTATCTACATTAATTAGATTTCATCTGTGATCAAGGTAAACGAATAATTATAATTATGACAGGAATAAATGGATGGATTGTTAACGCATTTGGAGTTTATATGACTATAGTAAATATGTTATCGACTCATTTATGTTTTTGATTAAAACAATAATTGCTAAGATATGAAATTTCCGAATGATATTCTGCTTATTATATATGTCAATACTTTGAATGATAATGTATATACAGTCAAACCTGCTTTATTGACCACCTGTCTACAAAGACCACCTGTCTACAAAGGCCATATTTGTTGTTTCCCTTGAAAATGGTTTCTCATTGAAGCATGTACTAAAGGAACCTCTCTACAAAGACCACCTGTCTACAAAGGCCACTTGTTATGTTTCCTTTGGGTGGTCGCTATAGGTAGGTTTGACTGTAATTAGAAGTACTTTACGTTTAATGTTAAGTATATGACCTTAAAAAGGCATAAGAAATGTTGATCGTTGTCTATTGTGTGTAAATACCACCAGCGAATTGATATACATGCTTGAATGTCTCATGACACACATTATATTCACAATGGACTTAAATAGCTAGTAACCTTTATTATATACGGTAACACACAGGGAAGCCAATGTCTTTACTTACTTATGTAAGGTGTGTTCTACAGGGGTAACCTGGCTAGTCGTAAGGACCCTACTCATAACGTGGAACTTCTTATACGTGAAGGACCGCTATTCATAACGTGGAACTTCCTATACACGAAGGGTCGCTATTCATAATACGAGAAGAGGGTCACTATTCACCCTCTTCTCGTATTATGGATAGCGACCCTCATTTCGTATTATCAATAGTGGTCCTTACGAGTTATGACCCCCAATATTAATTATGAATAGCGCTCCTTCTTCATGTTTATGAATAGCGACCCTGATTTAGTATTATGAATAGCAACCCTTTCCTAAAATTATGAATAGCGACCCTTATCTTCGATTTTTGTGAAAAACGACATATTTTGAAATGTTGTCTGTATTATAGTCATGTTGTCTTTCCATTTTTCTAGTACAGTTGATTATTTCATTATACAAATTTGTCTTACTCTAAAAGATTGATGGTAATGGAGATGAATTACACATTTGTAGCGGTCTTCCCGTGATTTTCAACTATAGCCAATAAGTTATTGATGTCATTTTGTCAATGTTTTCCAATATTATTTGCGTAATGTAACAATAGGAGAGTATATATACCTAAAAAGTAATTCCAATTATTTAGTAATTTCTTCTCTCGATTTTTGTTTTATATCAAAGCATTCTATACAAAAGCATTCAATACAAAACTATACTTTACTCTATTTTTATTTGTTACAAATGAAATACAGTCTTTCCAAAATATTATGCAATAAATGCTCTTTTACATAAGAATCTTCATGTGTTCGTTTCTTACTTTATTTTTTAATTTTGACGACAGAAAATGGGATACATAGTTACCATCGCATATACAGATTGAGCCTCATTCACCAACGGATCTATATTATTAGGGAGTTGTGCCATTTTCTTGAGAAAAAACGAATGTTTTTATTGAGGATTATGTCCCTCAATCATGTTTACTTTAGCGCTTTCCAAATACGCAATCACAATGCAACTGCTATAAATTGGTAAAATCTAAATAAATCTGCAATTATATTTTATCGAATATGAATCCAATATGTGACGTGGGAGACTATCTTGAAAATACCTTTCCCGGCTCCAAAAATATTGTGTTATATGTTTCTCTGTATATTACTAGGCCTATAAATTAAAATGTAGATATCTTGAAGTGATATTTCGACTATTTTTACCAGTCATTCGGCATTTCAAAGTTGGAAGTTATTACCTGGTATAGTCAATCGTGTATGTGTTGTTAATAACTGCAAACGCCACCATACGGAACTTTGAGAAATGAAAAGGTCCGTATCAGATGAAACGACGATGTTTAAATGATGGTAAGACGACTGAGTAAAACTAAATTGAATCGTGTTTGAGGGAAGAATATGGGGGTTTAGGTTAAGAGACGAACTTAGATGTATAAAGAGCGACAGCAACTGGGAGAATTTTAGTAATGTATTTGGGTTTTTTTAAGGGGTTCCCGTCACGTTTGCATCTTTATTGAGAAAAGGTGGTATGATCTGTCAAAACTGTATTACTAGTACAATTCAACAATGTAAACTTGAAACTGACAAATGAACATACATAGCTTTTAGTTTTAGAGATGGGTGGGGGAAGGGAAAAACATACTCTCCATGTAGAAAGAGAGGGAGGGAGGGAGAGAGAGAGAGAGAGAGAGAGGGAGAGATAGATAGGGAGAGAGATAGAGATATATATATATATATATATATATATATATATATATGGCGGGAGTGAGTAAGAGAGAGAGAGAGAGAGAGAGAGAGAGAGAGAGAGAATGAGAGAGATTCATTTGTCGAATTGCTACTAGGCTCTTTCCATGTCATTAAAAAAAAATATTCGCATGATAAATACATGATATAAATGCACTCTAAAACCATTTCTTATGTATACACTAAAAAACAGTGCTTGAAGTTTGTAGATCCCCCTTATACTTTATTACTTCACTTTATTATGCACTTAATTTATATAGGGAGGTATAAGGCTAACATTGAAATGTGCCAGGGAGCAAAGAAACTGAGCTTTAGAAATTTGTCACAATTTAAACCCCCCAAAATACCATTTTTATACACTTTAGATTGCTAAATTTTGATGCATATGATCCATATTTTTCTGTCAGAACTTTTCATCCTCTTCTCTTTCACTCTTTTGCATTTCTTTGCACCCCTTCCAAGTGCCGCCTGAGGCCCGTGCCTCCGGTCCCCTAGACACACCTTTGCTCCTGAATTTTCTTCTCCTCCTCGTCATCCATTTCCTTTTCTTTTTTCTGCTTCTTCTTGTCTTTCTTATTTTTTTTTTCATTTTCTTCTTCTTCTTTTTCTTTTTGTATTTTTCTTCTTCTTCTTCTTCTTCTTCTTCTTCTTCTTCTTCTTCTTCTTCTTCTTCTTCTTCATCTCCATCTACTTCTTCTCTTTCTTGTTTTCCTTCGTCTTTTTTTTAAACCTAAAAGAGTGATTAAAAACGGCCTCTTCGAAAGGCTGATTTACAAATGCAAAGTGAATTAAATCATACAACTAATTCACTCATAACCAGTTTCCCTCTGGAAAATGCCAGAAACGTTTACACGTCACTTCCATTTACGTAATTATAATGTCTCATTGTAGAAGATGCAGCAATTTGCTTGACCATTGCTTGACCACTGTGCCTGCTTATAATTTCTGAGTCACTTTTTCCAACGTGTTTTATTGCACAAGTCGAGTGCAAGAACACAACACACGCGCGCTACGGTAGCATGCTACGCTGAACACACAGCTCGCACAGTGACGTCACGGAGGGGAGGCGTGCGCGCCGTACCATAATGAGTTGCTAAGGTATTAATGACGTCATGTGCTCATCACTAAGCATTCTCGTTCACAAACCAATGGGATGGCGAGATCGAGCCATGTCTGTGTATTTTGGGCGGTCCGTACTGGTTCGAGGCGGTGAATGATTTTTTTTATTTCTGCTTTACCTTATGTTTTGGTGCCTCAGTATTTTTTTCCTTCCTCGGAGTCGCAAGCATATCCAGTGGATGCTTTTTTTATCGGTGCAATTTGAATGCAAGTCGTTTGCATTTGTAAACACGCGACTTGCGATTTTCATGTGGCGGTCTCCATGTGTGTATCGAGGCAGATCATAACGTGCCTCGATAGATGCTGTAGCAGCAGAGATATATAAACATCTCGGGATAGTGAATTGACATGCTGGTATTGATGGATGCGATTAGTGGATGCGATTAATTCACTTTAGCTTAGAGAGAGATCTAAGGCGGTGGAGAAGAGAACAATCATTCTAATCGATATCGAGAGAAACCGCAGCTTACAAAACATCGTCTGCAGGCTGTGCTGGCCATGCATGCAGAGCAACGTGGATTTTAGAACCATATTATCTTGAGCATCTCCAGACGGATGTTTACACTTTACCTGGTGAAAAGAAGGATTGAGCCATCCATATTGACCTTCACATCAGGATTATTCTTCAAGATTTCTGGCATCTTGAATTGACGTCAAGAGCAGGCTGGTTCAGTATCGAAGAAACGAAATCACTTGACGGTCGAGTTCTGAGTCTTTTCGTTTGGTGATTGCCAGGAATATTGTTCAATATGTTGAATGAGAAGGAAATTAAAACAGTTTTCGGGAAGGAGGTTTATATGGCGGATTCTATATTGAAGCGCAGATGGAGAAAGGTGAGCTAGCTCAGTTGAATCTAAATCTTATCCTTAATTATAGGGTATTTTCGCAATTCATGTCTTTACTATTATACTCTACACGTATGTAAGTCTTGGTCTTGGGAAACATTCAAATGCAGGTGTTTTTTCTCTCTTCATTCCTTTCCTAATGAAAATGTAAGCTTTTTGACAATGCTTTTGTGCTCTAGTCGAGGAGATGGGTTAGATGAAATATTATAATCAAATAATGGTAGATCAGTAGAAGGGAAACAATCGAATTGGTGGCGGAACTACCTTTCATGAATCTAAATATTTTCACATTCCACCACCCTCCCCCCCCCCCCCTCATTCTAGGCCTTAAAAGGAAGGGAATGAAAGAAGGGAGCAACGTAGGCAGAAAGAAAGACAGACAGACAGAGAAGAGAGCATAAGTTATCTTAGAGTTGCGTTATAGAGCGTAAAAGATTTAGCTTCTCCATCATTTGCTTGTATGAAATAGAAAATATAAAAGGGGAATAGTGAAGGAGAAGAGGAGGAATCGGTGAGGAAAAGATGATGGTAATCAATATGAGAAGGGGAAGGAAGAAATTGATAATGAAGAGCAGAGAAATGATATAAACATCAAATGTTTTGAAAAGCTGCATGGAAGTGAACACACTTTCTTCTTTTCTCGGGATATCGAATTCATGCATATACCCCTCGATGAAGTATCATGCATGCACGAGTAAATAAAACTTCTACCAATGTTGCGACATACATAAGAAAGTTACGTTGCCACAGCCTTCCCGTAATATCGATTCTACTCAGATGGGCGAATGTCAATAACATGATGTAAACACAGAACAAAATTACGACAGATGGTGGAAGTTTTACCATTTCATCTTTTTCTTGAACGTTACTCAAAATGAGCATGCAAAGGTAAGTAGAGTGATATGTAGTTAGCTTATCCCAATTGTCACACCATGCCCCAAAGGGTATTGATGAAAAGGTTAGTTGTCTATTAATTACGAGTGTGGCCTTGCATGATAGATAATGCATAGAGGGACGCATCGATCGAACAATAGTTATGCAACCAATAGCAACTACTATTGTGCGAGATATGAAAATGCTTATGGTAACCATCAGAGGGTGCATAATCTTGTTCCCTGGGTAACCAGATGATGAAGATCAGAGAATCCAGTCCAGTGTAAGGTGGTGGGTGGATTATTATCCTCTACGAAAACAAAACTGAGAGAGAAAATTAGTATATAAAAAGTGGGGGAGGTATTCACATATTTGTTCATGAAAATAGTTATATGGACCTAGCTTTCTCCGTGACACCTGTTCTTTGAGTATTCCCACTCGCTCTCTGCGCCATTGTAGCTAAGAATGTATTAATCTGTCTGTGAAGTACCTCTTTATCTTACTATATGCTTTACTAGATATTCATATATGTACTTTCGATTGAGCTAATTCATTTTCTACATAGGTATGCCTACTCTTGAACACGACCTTCTAATTAATTTTGTCCTACCTCTTCCAAATCCAAATGTTTCCATTTCCATTTTCCCAAGTAATTTGTGTAATAATTTCCCACTTGTTTTCAATTTACATATTCCCTATACCATGCTTTCAACTAAAATAATTGCACAACGTTAAACATGAACGAATTTGATTCTTTTCAAAACACTTGACGAGCTGTTATTTTTCCTTATTCCATCCTTCCTGTAAAACATCGCGTTGACATGTATCATTTTCAATATTTTAAAGGTAAGGTTCAGCATGCAGTTAATTCAAGAAGACTTTATAGGTAGCAGATTATTAGATAAATGCAAAGTAGCTTGAAATGGATCTAAAACGGGTCTACAAAATCATAAACAGCAGTTATTTTCAATCAGCGTTAAATAATCACAGAGACGTAATAACCGAAAAAGAACTAACTACATATTTATAGCAGAAAAAAAAAGTACCCACGCACACTTCGCCTCTGGGTCTTGCCTTTCAAATTAAGCAGTTTATCTCAATTGAAATGTAAACAAATTAAGTTATATTTCAATTTGAATGAAAACTATGCTTGTAATACTAGAAACATAAACTACACTTGATATTGAGCTCACTTCTAATTCTGTTGGAGTCCTCAAAATCACATAACCCCTATTTGATTTTCAAGATGGTGGCTAGTATGACCCAGGAAAAATTCCAGGTTTTTGTGTCTGAAAGAGATGTCTCGGTAAAATGTTTGATATCATTCGAGTGACTATGTGTCAGCCTACTGTTTAAATGGTCTGTTATGGTTTTATTGACACTGGGTGTATATCCCTGTTACTATCAGACCGTCGCACAGTGAGGGTATTGTCATCGGGCTCATGTTTGCTAGAAGAACCAAACCTATTTATAGATATTAGAAATCGAACGCGGAGCTGGCGATCGTTGAGTGTCCTCTTTTTCCATGGAAGAAACACAAGAGAAGAAGTACATCTTGATATGAGTTTCCTCTTCAAAATAGAGTGCTTGTGGACATGGTTAGATTATTGAGACATGAAAAAGAGATCGGAAAACAACCCTTCATGTGCAGTGCTATATTTGGTCATTTCAGTACATCAAATTTGACTGATTGACTAACAGCAAGATGACATTTGAATATGATGGCTTGCTTCCAAGTTAAAACATCCTGCCTATTTCAATTGTTTTCTTTACGACTATTATATTACACCTGTTTCTTCCACAGCAGGAATACAAGTAGAATACAGTGTTTTGTGTTGATTGCTTGAAATGTGTCTAGCTAGATGAATAACCAGAGCCTTGGAAACTCTGGCAATAAACCTTGACCGGAGTCTGTTAGGAGAACAGTCAATATATTAAATAACATCACAAAAAGGCGTCTTTGCCACGACTACTAATGGTAATGCAGGGTGATCGCGTGTGTATTTTCTAGACGAGATATTGTATCAAAAGATTATGACGGATAGTCCATTAGTATTCAGATAGTACAAATCGATAATCCAATATTCAGTCAAGTTGCTTTTCAACGTACTCTTAGGAGCTTCAGACACATCAATCACATATACTTGAGCAAAAAAAAGGGGGGCGGGGGATAGGGGGTGGGGGTGCCATCTAAGAAAGTATGTCGGTCTAACAGATACATTTTAGGTCTTTGCCAAGCTTGCGATAATTGGGGATCAAAATGTATATTGTGTCTGACAACAATCCATATCCGTAAGATATGTATTTTTCTTCTTTGCTCTCAAATTATTTTCATGAGTTCAATCTTAATTTGTGTGAATTATGAAAATATGCTGCTTTGCATTATACGTCTATGTCTGCCTTCATTGAATGTCCATTCTGATGAATTCGTGGTATTCCATTATCATGATTCATACCTTTGTGACCTGGGCGAAGCAGCATTTGCAAACATAATCATTTACAATGAATTATTGATTTGAGTCATTTTCGCAATTTTATATTGAAGTGCTATAAGGAATGATCCGTCATGGTGCTGTTACTGATAGTGATATTACTTTGATAACTAGACTAAGTACATTTGCTTTAATCATGTTCACCAGAAACCTCAACAGCAAATGTATTCCAAGGGTTGTTCTAAAACAAACATGTAGGTGATATGTATTTCCTCATGACTGGAGTAATCTCTAAATTAACGAGTAAATAATACTCCGTTTGAAAAACCACTGAAATAAGTCCAAAGTCCACGATAACACATACTGATTTTTAAAACTGTTACATCAACTATGATAATAATAGCAATAATGATAAGCGCCGGTGTAGAGGGAAAGAGTAGAAAAATGAAGGAAGGATCAGGGAGGAATAAAAAGGGAAAAGAATAAGTTAAAGAGAGGAAGATATTTCTTCCCAGAATAGTTCAACCGCCTGTTCAGTGTCCTTATTCAAGTTTAATCCATTATCATGAAATATATATTGCATGTATATATTTTATAAACGTTGTGATATAGTTGTACTATGTAGATGGTACCAAGTTCTTTTCATAATTATTGTTATCATTATTTATTTATAACTATGCATTTTTCATGCCATTGCTTATTTGCTTGTCTCTTTTTAATTGTGAATATATCCTAATTAGATGTATCGCATTGACTCATGTAATTGCAATCATCAAGAGAGTTGTAAATCACGGGACACTGAGCTGACCATTCGTGCAACCTCAATGATTGGTCATTTATGAAATTGAAATAGGATGTGTGATCCTCAGCCATTGGTCAAGGCCGATGAAATGACCTATAAAAAACCCCAATATAACTGGTTTCGTAAGGCTAATTTCATAATTTATTATCTTCACAGAATCTCGTTGTAACAAGGATTGTGATCAACGAATTGAATTGAACGATGATTTTATTATTTTTCTCTTTCTATCGAGCTGTGTCACTCCTTCTTTCTCTCTCTCTCTCTCTCTCTCTCTCTCTGCTTTCTGTAGTTACCGCCCCCTCTCTCTCTCTCTTTCTCCCTCTCCCCCTCTCTATCTTTTTTCTCTTTCATGAAAAGAGAGAGAGAGAGAGAGAGAGAGAGATAGATTCCTTTCATCAAAAAGACTACTCTCTTTTTCTTTTTTCTTTTGTTTTAATGGTTTTTAATACTTCGTATAATTTCTGAGTTTTCGCGTTTAGAGGCTTAAGAAGGTGCTTTGTTGATGTTATATCATGCATGCCGTTGTTAAGCAAACGGTACGTGCACACCGAACGTGTTCCTATGGAGAGCAGACAATATGATTAGGAGCTAGAGACTGCTTATTCCTTGATTAGATTAAACCTAGACGGATCATACTATATCTTCACTCTCTAACATGACACACAAGTGAAATATATCATGTCCAGGAATTGAGGCCACTATTATTTTTCATAATAGCCAATGTTTACTGAAGTAATCATGGTAAAGATTTATGAAAATATCGCGATATCTGTTTGGTTAACCCGAATTGATCAAACTTAAGTTTCCAAATCTTTTTAGGGGTTTAGTATTTGGTAACGTAATGATCATGTGGGGGTAGAATAGCCTTAAGGCACACTTTCATCCGTAGATAATTTCTACTTTATTATGAATAAGGCATGTAAAACACTACAATCTCTAGCTCATCTTTTAAAAGAGAGAACATTAAAATATTGAATAAAATCTTGGAAATGAGAACATCAGAGATGACGAGGTATTTGTATTGGATTTTAGGTACGGAATATCCTCATCCGATTACATGTATTCAAACAAATTAAATATATAGAGACATTTCACATAAGTGATTTCAGAAAAATCTTCTCTTGGTGTAAATTGATGACCACAATTATGTGCAGCTATGTATATCTACGCTTGCCTATCCCCTTTTAAAATCATTTATTTCGATATCTTTTTGCATTTACCTGATTTGTTTGAGAAATGTGTAAATTTTTTGGGGAAAAAAAGGAGAATAATACAACCTTGTAATACTATCAAGCTATGAGATTCCCTCGGTAGCTACATGCCAATGTTGTCTACTGCGCGTGTCTTGTTATGCATGTTATAGACCCCATTGGATGCCCCATAGGTATATCCATCTGAACTACATCAGGGTGTACAGTACAGAAGAACGTTCTAGATGAGAATGACCGTAGGATCTGCGCTGTCACAAGACATGCACCTGTGTTACGAATATTGCGAGCGATGAATTATGAGCTCCGATGTCAAGAACCCAATTAGATGTAGAATGGTTGGTGAAATTGGGAACCATAATCACTATTGATGGGGAGCTAAGTGAACATGATGGATTAAGATATACTGATTAATTGGTAAGGCTAGTAGACATGATGATGATGCATAACATTTCAACCGGCCTGCTCGCGCCTCTGTTTTCCGCAGGCTAATATGTGATGAGAAAGGATAACGACAAGGGGAGGAAAGAGAAGGGTAATCAAACATGCCAGGATAAATCGACTGAAGTTATTGTTAGCTGTGTTATAGGTCGTAGTTTATTGTGTTACATCCGTCGAATTAGTTCGACTCTGACGTTATTGTTACATCTAATACATTAAAAACACAATCTCAACTGTAAAAAAAAATACTTATATAGGATGTCGTTATCTCTCATGCGTAACCTGTTCAGATGAACATTTTAAATTGTATTTTATGTCATTACAAATCTTTATTCTCAGTTTTCTTATGTATAACTGATAATAACTGATAACTGAAATATGGCGTATATATTCAATACTGAATGAACGCCATTAAACTATTACTTGTATTTTACGAATTCATACAGAAACCTTACGTGATGATTTTAAACAGCTATTACAACATGTATACACGCGTATGATTTAAAATGACAGTTAAAAATTTCGAATAAGAAGGGGATGGTTATCACAGGTTGTAAAACAAGGTTTATGGAATAATTGTCCATACGATTTGGCAGAAAATAATTCGACATTATAAATGTATTATATAATAAAAAGTTTAACCACGAGTCCAGTAAATACATTGTAAAGAAAAACAGAAGAAGGAGACGAAGGAGAATAACAAAATAGGAAGAAATATTAAAGGTAGAGAGAACGTAATTGTAATCTAATTCTCTTCTTTTCCTTGTCTTTTAGGGGCGCTACGAGTACTTCGTAAAATGGCACGGATGGCAAAGCAAGTAAGTGATCAAGTCATCTAAGTTGATAGAAAATAATAATTAATCAACAATAGACCGAGAACACTCGGACCGACAACAGACCAAACAAACAAATTATAATACATTATACAATGGCCAAGAATCTACCATTGTTGAGTCGGTTTAGAGTCGGTCTGCCGGTGTGATTTGGGTATGATAATGACAAGACAATTTCACTGCATGAAGGGTTTCATCTGATTGGTGATGTTACGAGACAATACACATTTATTCTACTGTCTTTCCTTGAAAAGTAGAGAAGACGTTAAGAAGCACGATCAAGATCTAATTTTCATTCATTCATTTATTTATGACAAAGCTATATTCCCCTCATGAAACAAATACAATCAACCTGTGCAGCATAATCAAGTACAATTTTACCCCACTACATCCTCGTAAAAACCAATATTTATTTCTTTTTAGGTTCTCTATTTATATTAATAATCTCCGTCGATATGACTGTATTTCATCAAACTAAATTGTCTTTAAGCACCTCTTATCGCGGAGGAGTAAGATACAATCATGTTAATTACGTTGTGTCAGCCCCAGAAGGAGCCCTATGATAATTCTCTTGAATTAAATGAAACTATTTTTGAAGAAGACTGTAGTAATGCCTAGGAGTTGATGATGTCAAATAAATTGAATCTCAATGGAAGTATTAGTTATACAATGTTTCAGAAATAGAAATGGCAGATATGGTCGTAGATATTTCATTTATAAATAACACTTTTCACTGATGCAAAATAATGTTAAATTTTGATAATCTCGTATCTTCTTATATTCTCCCTCCAATTGAACCGTTGATTAACATTCCATTTGAATAGATGTATACCCTTCCTCCTCATCAACTTGAATCTTTTCCAGAATTAAAACAAGAAAAGTCACATGTACAAGTTGTAAGAAATTCCCTTAAGGGAAAGTCAGGATAAAAAGTTTCCACTTTTCATAGTACATCTAAACTTTGAACAGATTTAATCCGAAAATTATTCCTTCTTACACTGCAATAACGTTTTCCTTTCTGTCGCCATTTATAACATATTTTAAACACATCCATTCAACTTCATGTACATTGTGCACAAGTACAATGTTGTACTTACTAGTTACAACAGCATGTTGAGTGCATTAAAGATAATGGTTATTTGAACAAATAAAGACTATTTACCTGGCGTTGTACAGACTGTTTACTTTCCGTTTATTGATTTTCTTTTTTCTCGTTTCAGATTCAATACGTGGGAACCAGAAACCAACATTCTTGATAAGCAGCTTATCTGGGCATTTGAACAGGAGCTCGAGAAGTATGTATTCTATTTATATTTCTTCCTTTTCATTTGATTAATATTACACATGTTATATCAAAATAATGTGTGAGTGCGCGCCTTTTTGTGTGTGTATTACAGGGCTATCATTCGTGAGAGAGAGAAAGAAACACGAAGAGCGTGTATCTATGTACATGTATTGATATGATATCAATAAATTATATGACATAATCAGAAATAGGAGAAAGTAAGTTAGGAACAGAGATAAGGAAAGAGGGAGAGAGAGAGGGAGAGAGAGAGAGAGAGGAAAAAAGAGATCTCCTGAATAAAATCATACGCGGTTTACTACCATAATCTTGATATGCATACATCAAATAATATCTTGTAAACAGAGAGAGAGAGAGAGAGAGAGAGAGAGAGGAGGGGGGGGGGAGAGTGAGAGGCAAAAGAAGTATAGATCTCCTGATTAATGTTCATACTTACGTGGTTCACTATCATACTCTTGATATGCATAAATCAAACAAATATATTGTAAAAAATGTTTATGTGATGCAGTAATGCATGTAAGGCAAATTAAATTAAAGTATACATGTATATTCTTATAAAAGAAAATCTGACCATATTGTGTACTGTATATTTTGTAACCCCTATGCAATATGGACGTGTTTATCTAACAGCTGGAGATGACGTGAGAGTGTGATTCTTATTACCATTCAAGACTGGCCCGACAGGCCCGGCAGCCGATTCATTAAAGAGTGCTCTATATGATAGACTTCGCTGCCGGGAATAATAATTCCTACACTAGCATACCAATATAGGTCATGCTAGAAGATGAATTGTACTCTATGGACTGTAATAGTTTAAGACCACTTCCTCGACGCATTACTCGGAAGGAAATTGATTTTCAGTCCTCTTCGTATGAATGCTCTTAATATTGATGCCTCTCATGAAATGAATCAATCAACATCAACCACCGCGGGATATGCCCACTCTACCGATCTGATAATGTTTCAACTATTTCATTTTGTTGATCGAGCAATTATTATTTTTAATCCAATACTTGTTCGGGAAGATTAATGTCATGCAACCAGCTCGTTTTTCAAGTGTTAGTTAAATGTAAAGGGGGAAATGCCTGAAGTAGGCCTAAAGGAATTAGGATGAAATTGTCGGCATGGCTGTAGGTTGACTGATTTTGTAAACAATTATTCTAGTGATTGATCTAACAAAATGAAGTACGAATCAAACAAAATCAGAAAATCGAAGCCGCGTCATTTCAAAGGGTAGATTTGATTGGATAGAATCATTTAATTTTAATAAAGACACTAATATGTTGGTTAACTATTATGATCTCGGAAGACGAATTAGAAATGTGCCATTTTCCGGAAGTGATTGCCCTCTATAGTAGACAATCTACACACAACAAGAAATACAATGATGGGAGAGAAGTACAATAATGGGAAGATAATGAGATGCAGGGAGAGATAGAAAGAGAGATAAGGAGAGAGATAAAGAAAGATAGAGAGGGGAGAAGAGGGCATTGAAGTGATGTAAAGTGAGAAAGAGAGAGAGAGAGAGAGAGAGGGGGGAGAGAGAGAGAGAGGGGGGAGAGAGAGAGAGAGAGAGAGAGAGAGAGAAGGAGTAAGAGAGGAAAAGGATATACATGGAGAACGTTAGTATTTTGATGAGAAGGATCTCTATGAGCATCAAGCATTTGAGACACCATGGATGGAAGACTATGAGCTAGTATCAAACACCTACGTCATAAGCCCTGTAAGCCTACCATTATGACGTCACAAATCTGGGACAAGTAAACTTCACGCAAGATGTGAAGTGTGACGTAATCGGATCTATGAGCCAAGTTTAGGTATGTGTTGTTAAGGTCATGGTTCCTTTCAAACGCATCAATACCATTCAACCTCTATGCAATAACAACGGTTTCCTTGCCATGACGATCGACTTGGTTTGCTTCTCCAAAATAATCTCCGCGTATTTATTCCCCCTTTTGTACGATTCGGAAAAAAGTCGTTCGTAGAAAGAAGAGAATGGTGTAGTATGAGAAGGAAAACATGATAACATCGAAAAAGGACTAGAAGCGGAAGAAGGGGGAGGAGAAAGGAGAATATGAAGGGGGAGGGGAGGAATATAAAAGAGGAGGAGAAGAAGAAAAATCGGAAAAGAGAGAATGGGGTGACAAGAAAAAAGAGAACAGGAAATGAACATATGTTCTTACTTCTCCACTTATGATATTGTTTTATTATGGTGGCTTAGAGTTTGGTTAGTTTCTTTAAAACAAGTTTGAAACTTTTATCCTTGAAATCCTTCCATTTCGCCCCCAGCTTCTCTTATCGTACAAGCAGTTTCCCTGATAGATTAACGCCTCCGCCTTTCAATAAATAAAGTTTAATTTTTTAATTTTTTGCTTGAATGGTAATTTGAGTGCCTCTGGTCGATGTGGATTAAACAACACGAGATGGTGAAGTTCAATTAAAGTATATTTAATTCATTTCAATATTAGCTAGGAGTTTAGTTTACGCCTATCATTAAGGATGGAAATAATTGACTCTCTTTTCAAATGTCAACCACCATCGACTGCGTGCGACCACTTCCCGACAAATCTAATGAGGTTTTCATCACGTGATGGTTCCTTTATTGTATCAAACAAAACGATTATTAATCTGTTGATAAAAACAGTTCGTGTAAAATCTATATTCTTTAAACATAAAATGGACTCATTCTGAAAATTGTCTATTTGATGAAAGCTATTTAAAATGTCAAATAGTCTTTTCAAAACTTATGAGTGTTCGTGATCATGTGCTCATCCAGTGTATGACGAAAAAAAAGTTAGATGTTTTTTGTTTAAGTCTTTTGTACCAATGGTAAAGATATACAAAGGCAAATTTTGTCCAAAAAAAAATCGTACTTCCTTCACTGCGCTCAAACGTCACCCAAGACTGTTTACTTAGTCCATAACAGATTGAAACGCAGGAAATAAAGAGACATGGATGCTAAAAGGGACCAAGTTCTAATCTTGAAAAGATAGAAATCAAGTCTTACTACTGACTAGTATATTAACCTCTTCGCTATGTATGCATGTAGCATGATTCCTATGATGATGAAAAGGAAAACCCTCTTATTGAGTGTCCGGTAACAGAATTGGCTTTAAGATAATATTGATAAAACTATGCAGCGGAAATTATTGATACATTGCATTTTCACAGGATTCGTTTATCGGATGAAGTACGTTTTGACGTTCCCACACGTTAAATAAGTCTGTCGCCATGGCGGAGGCAAAGCAAGAGTTTTGTAAATGATTGTCCCATCTCGGTCGTTAGCTGCCCACTCATGATCAAACCATACACAAAGGTGATGGAGTGGGGTCCTTAATTGCGAGGATCATTATCACGATAAGCATTTAATCAAAGTTTAGAGTGGCTCAGTTTATGTTTGATCACTGGATGTGCTTTAAGTAGTGATGAGATCAGTCATTATTGGCAGTACAATTATTTTCTGAATTGCAAGTAATTATCAATTCATTGACTCATCGAAACAATTTTAAAGTCTGGTCCGCCTGTTTTAAAGAATTTTTATCAACAGAATGTAATAAAACCTCGCTTAAGTTAGGAATTTTACTGAAAATGCCACCAAATCACTATTTATTACTCAAGGCTATCTATGAAAGCATTCAATAACATCTACCGTTTAACTATTCCCAATGGAGTTGAGTCCACTATCCACCCCTTCTTGGGCTGTCGTCATTAGGCCGAAGGAGGAAAATAATTACTACGCCATTTCCTTTGCTCCTAGCCCACTGCTATCAATCCACTGCCCACGTGCTATCGAGAAAGCATTGGTTTGACCTGTTCGCACGTCATACCACAGTGCATTGTATATTCATAGGGGATTAGTTTTCAGTTATCATCATGACGGGATGATCCACAGTTTACTTTCCACTTGACAAGGGGCTTTATTTCGAAAGAAGTGTAATTTTGACGAGGAGGGCGAGATAGTAAGTGGGCTGAAGATATTTTTCAGTGAAAAAAAAAGATGCGAAAACGTGGGTATCATTTTGTTAAATATGAGCATTTTGAAATGTAGATCAACACCCCCTCCCAATATATAATGTCTATTTTGGTGATAGATTTGCTATTCTCGATTCACATCGATGATGTTTAGATGAAATGCAAAATCCGTTTTCTTCAAATCACTTTGGAAGTTGGAAGTGGGCAAGCAAAAATATATATAGGGGTCCGGTCAAACAGTTTTATTGTGGAGAATTCTCTATCAAGAACACGATTCAAATAAATCATTGCAAATCCGAACTTGTTTCCGTTTGAGTTTTCTCTCCCCCCCCCCCCCCATCCTTCATTTTCAAATGTCTCTTTTAATATGCTGCTCAGACTAGACACACTCGTTGATAGCTGACCCTTACCAGACGGTTACTTCTGTCTAAGATAGGACATACATGACATATTCATAATTCCTGTAAAGTTCTACAAAATTTGATGTTGGCTGCAAAAGGGACATTATTTTCTTTAAGTTCAATTGCTATGTGCTTTAATTAGCTACACGCAGTTAATATTCCAGAATGTTGAGAATGAATATAATGTTCTTTTTACTGTTCTTTCATGATGACACAGATGATAAGAACCACTCCGATTGATGCTGTACCTCAGTGATATCACGATATTCTTCAGTCCCTCCCATAGGAGTTGATGTAGTATATATTTATGGCTGCATATCTTCCATTAGTTTTTGTGAATTAGATTCATCTTAGCGGCTTTTTTAAAAGAGAGCTGTTAGTATTAAAATCGTTGTAGAGCTCTCAGAATAATCAAACATTGGTATCTTTGTAAATACTATTCCGGTTTCTCGGGGATTGCATTGACCCAAATAATTATTTATCTCCATACAGGTTCAATCAAGTTTTTCGTGAAAGCTTTTTAAAATTTCGTTGGGGTCTTGCAGGAATTCGGAGAATTAAGTGTGGGGGGAGAATTAAGTGTGGGGGGAGATAACATGAATATTGAATACTGAATGTAGGGCGATGTAATGATTTGCCTATGATGCCTAGCTCACATTGAATCCTTTGGATGGTTTCATTGACTAAAAAATGACTTAATTTTGAAGATTTGGGACATTATCTACCCCTTGCATCATATGTTCTTGCTTAACAGTGCCTAAGCACAGAGCATGGTTGCCCGATTTTCGACTAACATTTTTGAGCTCTATGTAATTGCTTGTTTGCTCGCACGTCCCTCGTTTGTTCCAGACTCTTAGGCCCGAATTCACAAAGGAGGTTTGTCGACAAACCTTGGTTTTTGTACGTCATATGACGCGTTTTACGCGTTTTTTACAAACCTGGTTTGTAAAGAAAAAAAGGAGGTTTGGCGAAACAAAAGAAGGTTTGAGCTCAAACCTTGGTCTGAGCTCAAACCTTGCTTTGTGAATTCGGGCCTTAGCGATCAAGTTTTTCCAATACTTTCGATCTCCAGTGGTTTACAACTTAATGGTAGTTTTGCGTTATTGTGTAGTTTAATTATTTTTCGTTCCTACCCAAAACATAACACATCGTGTTGGCATGGAAACTGATCGACAATTATGGTTTGCCAGGTAATGGGAATAGTTGTATTGTATCAAAATGTTTGTCAGAGAATGCAGTGTTCTTGTAGAGCAATTTGACTCAAAATGTGTTGGATAATTTGAGCTCCACGTGCTATAGCCTTCAAAATGGCGCTTTATTTTCACCTTGCAATAGGCATGGGGGTAATTACGAGGCAAGACGTGCTGAATTAGTGCCCAATGATTGGTCGTCTTGGTGATTGTATTACGACCCATGGCAATATATGTAATAGTCTTATTTAACCTTACGTGGGTGATATAATACAAACCTTTGGAGGTGAGTCACGTATGAAGTCTTCTTCCTCCAGGTACCATGCAGTAGGCTACCGGGGAGAAATGTGGGCTAACAAAATCATGCAATGAACTGATATTTCTATGTCAAGTTCCATAGTATAGCAACCGACAGGTATAAAATGCAATCAAAGTCGACTTCTTGCCCCCTACCTCTCTCTCTCACTCTCTGTCTTCTCTTTCTATCTTTCCATTTGTCTTTTGCCGAGTCAATGAGCTTGGTTTCATATTGCCATTTGAAGCCAGAAGGTGAGGCTAGGGTATACACATCTCTACATTTCTATTTCAATTTTTACAAGTTACATTATCGGAGTAAGATGACCGCAAATTTCACGAACTTTAGATTTGAAATCGTCATTGTAAGCTTTAAAAAAGAACAACATTATTATTATAGAATAAAGCTGGTAGTGTTACATGTCATACAGTTTATGTCGTTTGGTTGGCTACTAACTGTGCATTGTGTCAATGTAAAAATTGGATCCACATGAAAACCCTGTTTGAACACATGCTTTTGAAAAGTTGCATATCGGCAAGTCTTTCGCTTTGACTTTGGCACTGTCCAATCGAACTAAAAAAAAAATGGTATTTTATATCTTACACTTCGATCCCTCAATGAGGTAACTTGTGAGAGTTGATCCGTTATCGAATTCTCAAAAATTCTACATTTTGGTGGGCAAAAACCATGAGTGATATGTCGGTGTGCATTCTCGACCGGTTAATCTAATGATCGGGTTTCTACCGGGGGCAGCTGTTGACCTTTTCTTTATACCGCCAAACATTGAAGGCTAGAACTGACTCTGATAGATCCCTACCTATACCACCAACCATCCATCATATCCACTCCTCATACACACACGCACACACTCGCGCACACCACACACACACGCGTGACGAACGCACACACTCAGTGTATATGGAACTGGGGTATGCGGACACCATTTTGGAGCACTTGAGTTATCTAATACGCATACATGCGTCAAAAAGATATTGATAGGCGACAAAAATCGATGTGAGGCTTCTATAAACTCTTGCTTATCGTCAGCTAAGGTTCCTTCTCGGAAAAATGGACGCCACTGGCAAATACAAGATGATTAGAGAGCAAACGCTAGAAGGCAACCTTCTTTCATGTGCGAGTATTTCAATTTCCTCGCCTAGCACTAGCCTCAATATATTATTATATAAATAGATCGGAAATACCTCAGCAATATGCAGTCCATATCTCGTTCAGAATAATTTAATGATTCAATGTATATTCAAAGGAAGAATGGTACTTAACGCATTATGAATAAATAAATTACAATAGTGCTGTTCAAGTATGTTTCGTATTTGAAAATTGTTCATGTTTTATGCTGAATAGTAAACATTCAATGACGAACAAAATTAACATTGAATTTGTCTAAACCTAAATAATAATAATAATAATACGCTTGTGATAAGATTATTATGCTACATTCTAGGTTAGTGATTAACAGCCTATAGGAGTTTTCAAAACGCTGTAGCCTTTCTTTCCATAAACATAATGTCATATTTCATAGATTTTATGCTATGTTTGTTGAACCTCTTTGATCTAGAATCATATTTGGAATTAGACCTTCTGCTGGTCTGCATACAATATTTTCCCAATTTATATGTGTGACACCCATATCAATTACTGTGAAAAAAAAATAGAAAATAGAACACGCGTGCCATTTCAGTCGTTTTGAATCCTCTCTCGTTTCTTTTTCAGACAAACATCACAAGCGATTGCAAACAGGTCTCTTTGTTGCACGTCAATATTTTTCCATATGTCAGTGTAGATTTATTGAAATAGAATGTACCCATACAAATCCCGAACAATGACATGACTACTGACGTAAGCAACCGTTAACCCTGAGACGATGTGGAAACAATTATAGAGCTACATAATGTAAAGACCTATTTTGGGGGTAGATTTCCGTAGAAATTAATTTCCTTCTTTGGTAAATGTTAAAGACCATGTTATTATACCACAAATAGTTGTTTTATACAAGACGGATACAATATTTCTATTTTTGAACTCGTCTGGGATTATTCTAAAGTATTGATATGCTTGAAATAGGGTAAGTATGAGGTTCACTGTACTGGAGATACGATGAAGTTAACCGCATCCGTGTTCTGTCCACCCATACCGTCTTGGGAGGGGCGGACTTGTGTAGTGGACATCCAGTATGTGGGGGTTTCCACACAACCCTGATTTGACGGAATTTTATATGTGTTCTGAGAGTTGATTAACCCAAACAATCGAGGAAAATGTATGGACAAAAGTTATCCGGACGAAAATAGAACAGTAAACATCAACCTTTTATCAAGCTATTCCGATGAGTCTTGTGCACAAAACGGTTAGAATAATACCCCTTTTTATTTTACAGCATTCACAAATGTATATGTCCGAAAAGGAAAATTTTGGTTTATCTCAGCAAATGCTGAGAAACCGTCTAGCAAAAATGAAACCCAAGTCATTGAATTGAATTGAATTGAACTTTATTTCATTCATCATAAAAACATCATAACAAACATATAAAATACAAAACATAGCTTACAAGTTAAAAAGAAACATTTACAATACAGTACAACGACAAAAATATTTATGAATGTGGAGACAGCTAGGAAAGCCAAAGGCTTTATTGGTGCTGCCACCAAAACAGTAATAAATTATAATACAATATTATTTTGTTGTTTGAGAAGGTAATTAAAAAAAAAAAAAAAAAAAAAAAGCCTAAATAGAGGAGGAGGGGGGGGGGGGGGGGACAAAAATAAAACAAAAACCAGACCGTGTACATCATGATGGCAGGCATCTTTACAACAACATTTCCTTTCACCTGTAGGCCGATCGCCGTGAAATTCTGCAATCGAAATTGTAGTCCAAGTCTGCCACTGTTCAATGGTTCCATTATTTTATATCCTTGATATGCTTTCTTTCATTATATCCATGCTACCAAAGCTCATGTGAATTAGGCCCGTAGGTTAACCTTTTAGCAAACAAATCCATGTTATTATTTTCTTAACTCTGGTAAGTGTCTATTGATTATCATAAAACCTCTTTCTGAACTATCAATAGGTCGTTTCCCAGAGGAGAGGTTTACCTCTCAGTGAGCTTGACATTTCATCTATGAGAAGAATCTCTCGAGTATTAAATAAAAGAAATGTTCATCGTTATATTCCTTTTCTTCACTGTATCATTATGGGGAAAACCGATTATTGCTTTTATGGCATTTTAAGCATGTTTATTAATTAGCATAAGGAGCTTTTAAAGGATTATTTAGCAAATATTTAGTAATACTGTGTGTTTAAATCATTACTATTTGGATTTGGGAAAGAGAAGGGAACTCATAAAGCAATCTCTGCTGTCTGTTTCCCAGTTACCTTTGTTCTTTTCCTTTCACTCACAATCATCTATCCATAAAATCTTTGTTTCTTGCCGCGTTTATTACTAATATGTATTCCCTTTTATTCATTTCTCCCCGTTTAAAAAAAAAAAACTTCTGTTTTTACATTACTGCCTTTTCATTTAACTCACTTAATTCCCTCTCATGAATATTAAATGGCATTGATCATAATGACAATGTTAGTTTTTCTTATATACTACTACATGCATGGAACTAATTACTAACAAAGCACTTTGCATGCCGTTTCATACAGAAGCCAGTGGGCTGTTTTCTCATTGAGAAGATTGGAATTCAGAAAAGGGGAGAGCTATTTTTTCATGAAATGATGATAGACCCCAAACAACGACCCTTTTAGAGACACTATCCATCACCCCCATGTAAATAAAATGAATGGTAGATCTATTCGGATATCCGCTGCCTGCCTACCCACGCAATTCGACCTGCTATTCCACCCCTTATTTGCGTCAGAGTCTTAGGAAATCACAAATAATATTGTTTTGCTTATAGACTGCTCAAAATTGTTTTTGCTCCGTCGGGATGTAATTTCAGACGAGGCCGTTCTGTCAGACCTTTAGTCGCTTTATTATTCAGTTAAATATGGAGGCAAATAAAGCGTGTTCGCAATTTCAAACGATCGCTTCCGTGTTTCGTAAAACTCACCATTTATTACTGAGGGGAATTCAAATGTTATTTTGGTAGTGACAAATTGAATCGAAGATGACCATCGTCCGCCTACGGTCAGTTTCACTTTCTTTCCTTGATCATTTGAAAAGGTCAGTAATCGGTAACTTTTACATTCAAAACAAGAATTAGAGAGGGAATTTTTTATTAATCTTACTTTCAACAATAAGAAATTAATCATTAGAAAAATGACGTAAAATGTTCATGATTACAGAATCTTATTACTAATTTTGACAGTTTCTTGACGCAAATTGAATTAAAAGAGATTTTCATTTATCTACGTTTGTAAAGGATGATCTGATAAACCACATCATTTTACTTCTGTTATTTCTTAGAAATACAAATGCATAAAGGAAACTAGGAAAATCTTTATATTTTATGTATTGCTTTCAGTTTTGAAATATTTAGATAGATGGAAGCTCTGATGCTCTTTGAAACTATGTCCTTCAGCTTCAATATAACAATTTGAAAGATTACAGTTATGTCTCAATGCCGTAGCAATTACTCCCACCTCATTCCGTAGGTAGTTATATAAGCTTCACAAATAATTAAATGCCCTTTTTAAGAACCTTTTTTTTGTCGAAGAGAATACGAAAAGCAAGTGTTTTTAATTGAGCTAGCCTACGTCATTGGATGAAGTACGAAGTAAACTGCGGGTGTCAAGACACCTGGCCAAATCACTGCTTGAAAGGGATTAGTCAACTGAGAAACTATTCTATTCACTTGGATAAGACGTAGAGCTATCGATTGATTGTTACATGCTTCGATAAACAGAAGGTTCTTGAACCTCTTTTAAATCTCTCAGGACAACTCGAATGAAGTGTATTTGTAGACCTACATGTTAATTCTTAGGTCAGTGTAGGAGTTGTAATTGCTTTGTTCAATGTCGTTTGATTTGATAAACCATATCTAATACAAGGAGATGATCACTTAGTCCTACAAGCCAGGGAATGACTTTTAACAAGGACATTATTCTGGTCGTCCGTACATTGATCAGAAAGAGAAAACGGTCAGAGAACCAAATTAAATAAAGAAGACAGAACGTAAAAGAGGAATAGTTCTAGTTGGCTGTTGGAACGTGGAGAGTATTTTATGATTCTTGTTGAAAGTTAAAATCAAATGGAAAACAATTTACATGAACTACATTTCATGAACAACATGGGAATGTTCAAAAGATATTCATGATTCTTAAAGAATGATATCGAAATGCAACTGTAACTTTTATACATTTTATATACAAATTTGTGAAAATATATACATACGGTAACAATCTAATGTAACTCATTTATTTAAAAATACTAAAATATAGCAGATAAAAATCTATTTCATTCATGTGAAACCTTCACTCCTTCAACTTTTTATTCAATTTGTGTTCTGGCAATTGTAGTACAAATGATAATATCAGGTGCATTATTGCTTCGACGCCACAAACACATAGGAAGGAATCATCCATAAATTTGGATTCATTTAGTTGATAAACGACTCCGCATAGTACGTCATGCAATCAAGAAAATGGCGATGCCCATGTCTTGCTCAGAATCTGTACTTTATTCTTGCTTTATGCCTTTATCGTTCACTTTGGTGGAGAATCTTGGAGTCAGATTGATGGGCAAGAATGCTATAAATCTCTCTGAACAACTAAATTTATTCTTTGGGATTATTTCTCCTTTAAAGAATGGCATTAAAATAGCTAGTCACTGCTGTCAAGAATAATTTATTTGCCGATATGCGCCGAAATAAGCTTATCTACTGATTTAACAGTTTTATATCTACCTAGGATCTCAACGTGCAAAGACACGCAGACATTTTCTCCTTTCCTTCATTATAATTCATTCGGTATTGCAGTAATTCATTTTCAACCTCTGATTTTTTTCACAATTACTTTTGATTAGAACTCTCATTAGTGGCCTCAAAATAGTTCCCCGTTATTAGAATCAAAATACTTTGCTAAATATGAGATCCTCATCTCAAAGAAACGTGGTACATCTGGTTTGTATATGATTTTAATTAATGATAATGATAACAAAAGCATAAAATGCATATTATGTATGTGTTGCATCAGGTACTGTTTATATCGCTGAACTATCATTGACCATACTCTGGAAATCTAGCGATGCGGGTATGTACACAAAAAATCTATGAGTTGTTCAGTTGGGCATTTTGAGTTTTAAAAAAAAATCGGTAATCAAAAATGTTATGGTAAGGAGGGATTGAAAAAATGTACCCAATTTGCATCCTGATTTTGCCACTTGGTTTAGCATATATTATATATACTGTTCTTTCCTCCTCCTCGTGAAAGCTCTTATTTGATAATAAAGTGTTGTCTTATCTGGTATCAGTTTCACAAAAGAATAATCATGTTAACATCTTAAGTAGACGAACGAACCATTGTTCAGATAATCATGTCAACATCTTATGTAGACGAACGAACCATTGTTCAGATAATCATGTTAACATCTTATGTAGACGAACGAACCATTGTTCAGATAATCATGTCAACATCTTATGTAGACGAACGAACCATTGTTCAGATAATGATTTAAAAATACGCCAATCGCTTTACCTTTGTTACGTCATTGATGAGATACTGAGATCCGTGGAATGTGAATGGAGGGTTTACTGATGAGGAGGATATTGTTGTTGACAAAATAATATCCAATTTGATTGGATGTGAGTGGGTTGCTAAAGGCGAAGGCAATATGGTACCCAGCTGCATCCTCGATCAAAATGCATTCAATTAACATACATTGGATTGAACGGCCTTGTATAACATATGGGACACTGCCGTATGGGAATGAAAATATTTCTTTCACATACCGACAAGTCTGTCATTATGTTTGGGATTTAAGATTGCACAAGGGAATAGAATCTTTAATGCACATCTGATACCACGTGCTTAAGGACCCAGTCACATCGGCATTTCTTAAAGAAACAACGCTCTGGTATTTCGCTCATCCGACATGACTCACTTATCCTTGAGCTCGCAGCATAACAGAAGAAGGAAATAACATGAATCTCGATAATACAGCACTTAGAGAAGAAATTAGGTGTAATTCTGTCTTTCTTGCTGAGTCATAATATATTTCATTTCATTTATTTTCCATTAAAATTCAAAATAAAATACATAACAAATTAACAGCAAAATCGGAAGGACCCCAAGAAAAGCAAAGCTTGTGAGAATGGGGCCCTGTACAAAAGTAATCATACAAGCAAATTATTATAACAAATATTGTAAAACTTATCAAAACAAACATACACCCACCCTCATTCATTCACATGCACACAGACACACCAACACACACCGCAGGCAGAACATTGTACAGAAAAAAATCTACTCAGTATACGCCCACTCATGGATGCACAACTTTGAAATGCTTAAAATTGATGTGCCTCCGTAAATCTAAACAATTGCTAGATGGATGTGGTTTGGGTTTAATATAATCAGCGTTGAGGAGAGAAATAAATGTCCCATCATGACAAAGCAAGGCACCACATCGCTGTGTGACTCGGACAGATATATAGAGTGAATCGTGAGAGCAATACAATCGGTGGGATTTACTCTATATACCACGCAGTATCTCAAGGGATGAGAATACTCTACCATACCGCCCACAGATGGATCAAACACTAATTAGATTGAAACAAATCTTATTTAATCCACTCGAGATGACTATCCAATCTATGCATTCGGAATCCTAATTAATCTTAATTATACTCTAAGTAGTCTAGCTTAGTATATCCATTAAAACTAAGAATCATAAGCCTGGTAAGCAACTACAATGCATTAATTTGTCATGTTCAATTCTTCAATAAATACATTTTTTCATCTCTATTACTTTTACAACTTACTACTTCCCAACATAGCCACCTAAATTCTTTTCTCATTATTTTTTCTTGTTCCAGTATGCTTTTTTCCCCTTCATTATTGCTTCATATTCCACCTGCTTCATGCGAATGCATTCTTGATATCCTACTTCTATTTTATTGTCACGATGTTGTGAGAGCAATCCCTTCACCCCCGAGTCACAGGCCAATCAGAATCAGTTTCTTTTGAGGTTAATGTACGCAGATATCAAACCTCTATCGGATAGCGCTCCTATTACCCTGATCTAGTATGTATAAACAGAATGCACTTCTCTAGACTGGCCTTGTTACAATATTCATTCTGCGGAAGCTATGAATAAACCGGGTTAAAATTCAATCACTGTCTATTAATTAAGAGCAGACGATGTTCCTACGAGAGAGAAAGCGTCATCTCGCTTAATGTGTCAATGATGTATGTAGCCCTTCTCGATTTCAATCGACTTTGCATTCATGATATTAAACACAAGATTAATGAACGTGTGGCAAATGTGTAGTATCTATCTATATCAGTTGACATTGGAAAGAATACAAATAAGGAGGTTTCTTGATAAAGGGATATTAAAGGCTTGTTTAGATATGACGAGGTAAATCGCGGGGAAAAAATAGCCGGATTTTTTGTGTGTAAACGTGTCAATTACTGGCAATTGAGCTCTTTATTATGAAGATACCGAAATGTTAAGAGTCATAACTGAACGAGGCCTCATTATAATCGAGTTGAGTGCAAACCGTTTTGAACAAAGCAAGTATAATTAATATTCGGCGAACTATAGCCTGTTAGTGTATATTAATGTGTCCTATATACAGAAGGTATTATCTTGCCAATTGAACAGTAGTTTCTTTCTTCTTTTATCATACATTTGTAGCTATTATTTGAGGCAAAGTAAGGTAACGCATGTCGCAAATCAGTAAAATTATAGACTGACATATGATAGAAAATTATTAATTTAATTTCGGTTTCAGTTTCAGTTAAATCTATTTTTGAAAAAAGACCAAAAAAAAAAAGGATATAACATATTCACCTATCTCTCAACATACAAATTAGATACAGATTGTTTGTATTCAACCAGTCACGGGTTTTTCCACATTGCACAGACAGTGCACGTGCTTGACATGTTTGAAAAGTGTTTATTTGCATTTCAATATGCGAGGGGTGTTGGCAAATTATCATTAACAAAGTGCAAAGTACAATATAGTGTTTACTATTCCAAAAACATCGAAATACATTTAGCATAAACATATAGGTATAATCATATCTCATACGATCTTATGTGAGTTGTGTCCATGAAATTATTTTAATGTACTTCTACTTCGAATTGATTGACTATATTCAATACTTTATATATTCATTGTGTTTGTATTGTAAGAATGAAAATATCTATTTCAATTCACTTCATGTGTAATATTATTATAAGTTACTTGATTTTTTTTTGCTTCTGTTTACTTTCAATCTATTATTATCTAGTTTAACTCTGATGCTGATAGTTTCGTAGGCTTGCTCACATGAAGCTGTGGTCTAGAGTAGACAATTATTGGTTACGACCAATTAAATCTATTTGCAAATTGGTTAGTATTCATTAATGCACATATATTTCAATTTCATTGATGAAAATAAAAACCTGACAATGAAAATGTAAATTGTGTTGGGTTGATATTCAAATAAATAATTACGATCATTCATTGAGATAATGTGGTCAACATCTAATTCATATGATTGTAATCAGTGAACCTATACAATAAGTATTTTCAAAGTAATTACGTAATAACTTATCTCTCTCTCTCTCTCTCTCTCCAGACATCGTATTCGTCGTGTGAGTCTAAGAAGCGGAATCACTACCAGTAAGAAGTACTCTCAGCTTATCCCTGAACCTGTATTTCTGGTAAGTAAATTATCATTTCCAAAGGAAACGGGCAAAATATGCTTGGGGTGAGCATGGACCTATTACGGATTCTTAACGAATTCATTGTGATTGTCTCCGTCAATGTCGTCTCAATAACATTCCGTTCATGTTTCTTCACGTTGATCTCATGATGGTCACCGCCAAAAAGCCGGTACGGAATCAAGATAGTGATTTTACACATGTTAATCTAGATGCGCAGAAGATAATAACTCGCTTAAATTATGGAAAATCGATGTGCAGTTCTGGTTTATAGTCGGAAATTGTTGTTCCGTGTACTCTGTGTTTTATTTTGATACACGTGTTGATATTACCAGATAGACGTTATATTTGGATTGGTTGTGATTTAAAATCCCGTTTCCACCAATTTCCTCATAATATTCCAGAGTTACAACGCACAGGGCTTATAAAGATCATGGCCTTCTACTTGTTTTAAGGTCATGGGTGTGTGCGAAAGTGTGTAAATCAGTAATAATACATTTCATATCACCAAAATCGTCTGCTTTTCAACTTTGCTGCTCCCCATTCGGGATGTTTTTATTTACGACACACTCTTACAGAGCACACCATCCAAACAAATCCCAAAAGAGGGAAACTGCTCCTTTGTCAATGACCGAAAATGCTTACGCAGTCGTTATTGTTAAAACAGCTGAATGTTCTCATTAAGATGCACATAATCAGAAGGCGGTGACTATCATTGGATCAAAAAGAGAATCACGTTGAATGTCCATCCGTAATAGGTCCATGGGGTGTGTAAAGCCCCAGTCCCATATAAAGCCGGACCAGCACGGACGAGCACGGACCACTCCGGACCATCCCGGACCATGGTCTGGGGTGATCCGGGATAGTCCGGGATGTTTTGTTCAAAAAAGTGTGATGCTTTAAAAGCTACAGTCCCATATACATCCCGGACCGTCCCGGACCATCCCGGACCCCATCCGGGGTGATCCGGGATTCGGTCCGTGTTGACACCGTGTTGGCACCGGGGTGGTCCTGGATGGTCCTGGATGGTCCTGGATGGTCCTGGGCGGTCAATAACTCACTCCCGGACTGCCACGGATCAACACGGACCGCCCCGGCGCCACTACGGATGACCCCGGACCCAGCACGGTGGCTACACGGATCACCCCGGATCAAACTATTGTCCCGGACCGTCCCGGACCACCCCGGCAGTTTTTGACCGTCAAAAACATCCGGGGTCGACTCCCGGACTGCCCAGGACCATCCAGGACCATCCAGGACCACCCCGGTGCCAACACGGTGTCAACACGGACCGAATCCCGGATCACCCCGGATGGGGTCCGGGATGGTCCGGGACGGTCCGGGACGTATATGGGACTGTAGCTTAAGGCTGTCAGTTTTCTTTCAAAATCTAGTGTGCTACGGAGTTCGTCTCTCAGAGCCGTTGAGTGGGAGAGTTTGGTCAACTCGGTTGTAGTCTGGCACACTATGGCGAATACTGCTTTGTTGGGCAACCACGAGACAAAATAATATACGCCATGTTATGACCAACTGAAGTTGGCTAAACTCTGGAACTGCTGGAACAATTCTGTTCAACAACGAGGGACCAACATATTTATGCGCAAAAGTACAATAACATTTACAAATATTTTAGAAGTTATTTTTTTAATTAATTTTGATAAACCTCTGGATGCAAACATGTGCTCTGATTTTCTTCATTATTATTTAAGTCCACTTTCCGAATTTTTCAGAATTATTTTCTGCTTTAAACTATTTATAAAATCATTACTAATCATAATCATAACGATAATCGGCGCCGTCACTTAGAATTTGTTTGTTCTTATTTTATTTCGCCCGTCTCCCCAGCTCACTTTGTATCATTTAATGTCACTGCATGAAAGCTACCTCATACCATGCGATCATTAACTTGAATAAAGCTGCTTATCTGTAATCTATCGATATAGCTTTCTATATTCAAAACAATAACACCGAGTGCATCCATCCCACATGAAATACAGTTGGGATCGCTATAGCAACGGTGAACACTATTATCAGCTTAGAGTCAGACATGACTATGACTGCTTAGCAACACAATGTGTTTACATCTTAATTCAGTCGTTACTTGGGAGCGATTAGTCCATACATGATTGCCGGAGAGGAGGAGATTGAAAACATGAAAACGTGTCGCACAAGGTTCTATCATAGCAATACTTTTACATCTATGAACAACTTTATTAAGTACAGCAAATTTACCAATCTTTTGCTCAGAATGAAACATCATTCATTATAACCGTGCATCTACAATAATTGTGAAATGTAGCAAATCACGTCTCTTCAATAAAAGAACATAGCTTATTTCTACTTGTTGGTATTATTACAGATAAGCATATTCATTACGCTATCACTTGGCATTTGAAACAAGTTGACTTGTGTGTGAAAAGAAGAAGCATTTTGGACCTATAATTGAAATTGCACCCGGTCTACGTGTAGCCAACCGACTCGATGGATGACATGAAAATAAACACACACTGACGTTACGTAGCCATAGAAACCAGAATAATGCATTGTGTACTATTGTTGGAGACGGAATTTTCTTTCTCTCCTCCACTCCCTTTCCGTTCTCTTCTCTCTGCCTCTTCCTCTCTTGGTCTCTTCTCCGTTTTTATCGGTATTTATTATCTTCTCTTCCCCTTTCTCTCTCTCTCTCTCTCTCTCTCTCTCTCTCTCTCTCTCTCTCTCTCTCTCTCTCACACACACACACACTCTCTCTCTTCTCTTTTTCTTCCTCAATTTTCCCTTCCCCCATTTCTCTCAGCATTACTGTTAGCAATATTCCGACCGCACTGTTATTGCTAGATCAATACTTTCCCCTAAGGTGTCTAGGGCTATTAAAAAGTGCAAAATATTCACGTCATCTGTTTTCAATTCTTCATTCCAATTATTAGAGAGAGAGAGAGAGAGAGAGAGAGAGAAAGAAAGGGAGAAAGCATTCCTTCAATTTTTCTAAATACCTGCTTTTCGATGATGGTCTATTCTTAAAGGTAATACAAAGTTTTGGGAAATTTTGAAAATCGGGTGGATACTGAATCTTTACAATTTTGATATATTTGGATGCCCCTGTGGATGTATTATAAGCACTAAAAAATTTAGCCCTTAAAACACTTCTGCTTTCAAGAAAAATTGAGTATAAAAATTTACCGGGAGCACCGGTAAATTTTGATACATTTCAAATAGCGCCTACGGCCGTACAATGGTAGCTCCGACCCTGACAATTTCAGATATGTAGTTGTTATATATAATTTCCAAACGGTAATAGCTAATTGGTCGATTTAAATCAAGAAACATTATTTTATAGCCTAATTAATATCTTGACCTTGAGAGGGAGCTTTACAACATAAAGAGTCTATTATTTACAATTTCATAACTTTAGACTCGATTTTAACCGCCACAACGATCACTAAATATTGTAGGATCGCATATGCTTCCAATATGTTCATTTGAACCAAATTCATGAACCTATACCAAGACTTTGTATTACCTTTAATGCTTAATAGGGGGTGGAGGGGCTCAAGAGAGATAAGACTAAAGAAAAAATACTTTTCAATATTTCATGACCTTGTGAGGGCACACGGCTATTGTATGCCCTTAAATATCAAAGGTTGTACCGTTCCTACTCGGCTGTTACAAAAAGAACTTTTGGATGTACTCACAATGTTACCATGAACCCTCTGAATGAATGGCTACTGCTCAGCACAATGTTAATAAGGAACGCTGCTGCATAATTATAGATGGATTTGTCGCTCTATTTAGGTCGATGGTCTCGGGTAGATGCATGAATGCCAGACACAGACTGACAAGTAGAATTATAAATAGGCGCTACGCCACGATTAAGCACAAATTGGATGGCTGTGTCTCCATGTTTTTTGCAATTACCCTAATTTGCTTGGTTTGGAAGAAACAACGACTCTGACAAATTTCACACAAGTACTTTTCATCACAGTGATGAATGCAGATGATACATTCGTCATGTTCATGTGCATGCCATATTGCGTATAAACGCCGCATGATGGACTGTCCTGCACCTATCCATGTGCATGGAGGTTAGTTTAATGTTTGCTAGCCAATTCATTTAAGTTCTCTTTTGCCACCATGCACATTTCATAGCTCATGCAAAAGTATCTAGGCTTATTTTACTCCCTTGGATCGCTTGCAAGACTGCAGTAAAGATTTTTAGAAGATCACCACCACCACCATCACCACCACCACCACCACCACCACCTCCATTACCACCACCACCACCACCACCACCATCTCCATTACCACCACCATTACCACCACCACCACCACCACCACCACCACCACCATCTCCATTACCACCACCATTACCACCATTACCACCATTACCACCACCACCACCACCACCACCACCACTAACTTAAAAAAAACACATAATTAATAGCCTTCTGCGTCGGTTTTTGAAGTGTCCGATCAATAATCGTGATGCATTACGTATTGTGAACCTGATTTCTAGGGGCTATACAAGAGGGTATTGCACTTGCCTTTGAGTTGAGTTATTGAAAGTGTTTGCGACTGTGATAATGTGATAATGTTCATACCTGGAAATTATATTGTGCATGATTTTACTCAATACATAATTATGAATCTATAATGACCTCCAAAGAGTAATATAACCATCATAAAGCAATGGGCTATGGTTAGGCATATTCTAAATATTAAAAAAATACAAATTAGTAAGCAAAAATACAAACAAACAAACGAATCCTTTCTAAAGGTCCCTTGATATGCATCAAACAGTTGAGATGGAGCTGATAACAGCTAACCACAGATCCGCACACGCACGCTGGATGCGCTGCTATTTTTATACACACTAATAACGGCGCCCTAGCAAGGCGCCAAATCTTTAAATGATATAGGCCTGGTTAAGTGAGTTTTTTCTTTTACATTTCAAAGAAGTTATTTTCAAGCGCATTTTTAATAATTGGATACAATCTGAGACGGATATATTTTAGCAGACGAAATATAGATTGTATCAAATATTGTGATAAGGAAAGTATGTACCAGAGTAAATATACTTGGTTTAATTATAACCCTGTTTACAGCTAGCTTTGCCATTGCCTACATGCGATGTATGCTGGGGGAAGTGTGGATTTTGAAGTTGGCTTGTTGCCCAATCTGACCTGGTAGCAAGGCTTGCGATCAGCCCTGTAAGCAACACGCATCGAATGCATGCTAGACAGAAGGCTTTCTTACCACTTAGCCTGGCATTTTACTCTCCACTCAAGTGCGTACAATTCCACATGGGCGGGGAGGAACAGAATTACATAGCACTTTAGCTGTTTAACGACTGATAAAACTTGGTTGAGGTTAGGGGATACACTTGGTATTACTTAAGATTTTTATAGAATTGTCAAAGGCCTTAACATGACAGTAAAAGGTCAAAAACTGAGCATGTGCATAATAGGGTTGTTTTGTGTTTGTCATCCTAAAGAGGAGACCTTTTTATTAATAATAATAATAATACATAAGATTTATAAGGCGCCAAATCCATCAGACTGCTTAATATCACCATTCTTTGAAAGTCAAAACAGTAATCATTGAGGAATTCAATTGTGCTTCTATGAATTAATAGAACCAAATATAGACATATACATGAACATGCACCCGGTTCCTAAACCTAAAAAATCAGGCGATTAAAAAAAAAAAAAAAATTGTCCATTGCCATAATCTAAGAGCAATACTGTGTCAGGGGAATAAATATAGAAGTCCATCGGACAGTAATTTGTACAAAACAAATTAAGAGCAGTTAACTGCGGAATCAATTGAGATGCCAATCAAATTACTTAATTTTGTATTTCTTTGTTTTCCATCCTGTGGCAGTGAATATTTCATCTACTTATACGAATATTAAAGCCTGATATTGTGAAGGATATAATCATGTATATTCATGATCATGATGAAGTTTGTGTGCCTAATAATATCAAATCGTGGTGACGAGGTAGAAATACAAATGTGTTATCATTCATTCAAGTTAAGAGCATTGTAATCCCGAAGTTGGTCTGTGTTATCTCCATTAATGGATCTCAGAGGCACTGGATACATTTGTCACCCCTTAACAAACTGCTATTACGTAACAAAGGAATTCCTCCACAACCTATATGTGCCCCCCCCCCAATCCGCCAAAAGAGAAATCATTATGATTATTTGAAAAAGATGAAACTTTTTTCTTCTCTTCTTCGTTTAATTGCAAGATATTTTAGATAAACAGTCCCCGTCAAAAAATCATGGATTCGCTATTTTTGTCAGCACGTGATGCTATTATTGAAAACTGATTGTCATTGTTTATCTCTGAGATAATTACTCTTTCAATGATGGATAATACCATGACAACCAAATATTAGGAGGAATTCACTCCATCGGTGACACTTATTTACTGATATTTGATTCGACATTTCGACCCTTTTTGATTTTACGACGAAAGATCGAAGCATAAAAAGCTCTGAAAATAGGCAGCGATCGAGCTGCTTAAATTGAACGCCTACACTCTCCAAATTGAATCGTCCATGCTCCATATAAACACACTGGTGGATGCTTTAGGTCAGACGTGTCCAGCAGTGTACGGTTGCTATCGCAGGTGCATGGTTTGATGAGTGGGTTGCCTTCCTAAAGCGATCGCATTTAGAGTGCTTGGTGTGTGATTGTGAACGCGGCCTATTATTGCTCATCCCTTGGCCCGATGGCTTGCGTCAATGGAACCGAATGGTGAAAACATATGCTGCGTGTAACCCAGATTGTCTGCATTAAGGGCATGGGTACTACAATCTCATGTTACGTGAGATATACAAGCGTGTTATGGATCACAACCATGTAGCATTTTATTGCATAGTTATCAGCGGTTGTAGTCCGTAGGAAAATGAATGTACCTGACCTCATACCAAAAAAAAAAGGCTTCGATTGTGAACGGAAAATGTTAATTTCCTATGTTTATATTCAGCAAACCTACCCCCTCCCCCCCCCCCCCCCACCCCCGCCAATTTTACCTCTACATTTTCACTCGGTGCGTGGGCGGGTTAATGACGGCAGGCGCGACTGAGCTGAAGTTGTCGATTAATGCTTATTTTTTCTCTCTATACCGGCCCATCTCGAATAATACTAGCTAGGATGTAATGTGATAGAAGTATGACCAAACTACTAGTCATCCCATCAAATGATAGATCATGTCTAAAAAGAAGAAAACCAGTAAGAGTTACATGTTCACCATTAGTGCAAACGAGAAGCTGCGTAATCGTCTAATGGTGATCTTTTGCTGGCGATTGATAATCATCATTAAAATGGTACTGAATCCTAACTGAGAGGGTCGGGGCGGTAAAGGGATTTCCCCTACGAGTTTTTTAGTTCAAGAAAACAATGTTACTCCATGCCTTTTTAAAAGCCATTGTATGTTTTTGGGGGTAAAATTAATATATTTCTTTGTAGAAAAACAGAGCTTTCTGAAAAATAGAAGACAGCGTACTAGCAGGGTTTCATCCATGTAAACTGTTATGTTAACATTTTCGATGCATGTCAATTCAACGTATTTATTTGTCCAAATTCATTCAACGTGCACATTTGTTTTTCTCACATGTAAAATAAAGGCTCAGACAAGGTTTACAAAGAACATTAAATAATGTGATAATTTGTAATACATGTAATTATTTTTCATCACATATTTAATTTTCAAATACACCTATTTCCGGATTATATTTGTCATAACTCTGCTTGTTGTCATGATAAGATGTTAACCTATTTTGCTTTGAAATTTTCCTGCATTCATGTGGATTTTGTTTAGAGTATTGAATAAACTAATGTTATCTTTATTATATCTTCTTCTCCCTTTTCTGAAATACAGGGACACGAACAGACGGCTAATAATGAGAAAGCATCTGCATACAGATTATTACAAGGCGAAGAGTCGCGTCCAACCAATCACCACAGCCACCGCCACCACCATCATCATCGCCTCCCAAAGCTTATTTTAGTACCCTCCTCCAACACCAAAACTCCCCGTCGCATTAAAACGCACCGCCCAAGCTCAACTAGCAAAACACCACGAGTTGGTCACGTTTCGCAGCCACCGAGTCCGCATCACCGACCATCAACTCATTTCACGCCCGATAAGAATAACTCTGCCTCACCTCAAATTGTCGAGAAATGTCAGGAGAGCACCCAAGAGCACTTGACAAGAAATTTGACATGCGAAGACGTTTGTCAACAAAAAGAACGGAAGACCCCGACAAACGAAGAGCCGGCATACAAGCCCGAGTTGGATTGCCTTCGTCGGATCAAGTTCAAATTGAGCTGGAGGTATGATAACATCGATTCGGCGACCAAGATTGAAAAGAATCCGCGCACAAACATGGAAACGGATACTCCGGCAGACGATAAGCCCAAACTTTTTGATCACACGATATCGACGTCATTGAATTCGACAACGCCAAGCTGTAAGGTAAGCGAAGAAAGGGAAGGAAAGGAGGAAGAGGAGGAAGAGGAGGAAGAGGAGGAAGAGGAGGAAGAGGAGGAAGAGGAAATGGAAAAGGAAGAGGTTTTGATGGATGGTGAGGTGCAACAGCTTGAAATGTGCGCGGCGGATGGTGAGGTGTATTGCGAAGGAGTTGATGACGATCGAGAATCGCTTGAGGCGACAACTAATAGTGTGGACATTGGACAGATGATGACGTCAATGACCACGCTTTACAACAGCACGAATGTCAATGGCCCGAAGGCTGTAGAGGTAGCGGATGAGGCAAATACGACCTTGCTTTCACCATACGCTTCATCGTCAACGGAGGCGATGGACCAAGGCTCTGATGCTTACTCCAACCAACTCTCCGATTCAGACCAACCCCATTCAACAATCTCGCAAGATGACGTCACAATGACCGCCTACACGAATCAGGGCACTAGCAGATGGGAAGACATGGCGGGGGAAATGTGTCTCAAAAACTCTATTGTTGAAGGTTCTGATGATTCTGAAATGAGTTCCTTTGAAATAAAGACTGAATTCATCGATGAAGGTTTTGTGGATTCAAACAACAATAGTGAGTTCGTTCTGGATATGAACGTGCACTCCTAACGATATTTCGGGACCTGTCTATGTACCATTACCAAAGATTGTCCATTGAAACAAGAACTGTTTGAAGTTACAGAATGGAAACGCTCCCTTATTATTGTACCTTTCATTCCATTCTAAACACCTGGTATTGTATTTGTTAGATGATGATGACGATTCACCTCTCATCAGTTCCTTCGTACATTCCAACATTGATAGGTGATAGGCATTCCTCTAGCACACCTAGATTGAATCTTATGGCCAAATGGGTTACCAAATGACGTTTTTATTGCTTGTAGGAACAACTTAAATGAAACCAGGGGTGTTTCACAAAGACTGAGAGCGACTTAAAGTTGGACTTGACGATGGCAGACCGCTCATGCCACTGTTTGCTCTCATCATTTACTGGCATTGATCTCTCAAGGGATGTACAAATCATGGTAAAAAAAATATACAGAATTTACATTTTTTGATAATTCATTATTGAAAGAAGAAAAAATTGTCAGAAATATCATAATGGTGAGAGCAACCAGTGGCATGAGCAGCCTGCCATAGTCCAACTTAAAGTCAATCTTAGTCTTTGTGAAACACTCCCCTGAAGGCTTTCATAGCGCAATAGAATAGAAAAAAATAATGCAAATATATCGTTAAAAAAAAGCTATGTTTCTAGCACACCGACAATTACAAGAAACTGTGAGTTTGCAGATTTGTGATTCTGTGACATGACTGTTTGGAGAAAAAAAAAACTCTTCTAGAGCTGGAGATGGAAACGATTGTTGTATATTTTCAACACTGTATTGATCTAAAAACTAAGGTGTGGTATTTCCCAGGTATTTCGCCTGCCAAATGTTCATCCAATATATTTTGAATAATAGTTTGTGATGCAATGGAGGTTCAATAGGTCTTCTTCAAAATCTCTGCAGCACAACTTACTGGAAAATAATGTGTAAATTCTCGATCAGTTTTTGCTTGAAAATAGTGTAGAGTGTTATGTAGTGTGTGTGAATAGACCAGATTCTGTTCTTATTCTTTAACTCATCAGTGAATAGCCTTGACAAAAACGAGGAAGCATTAGAAAATCTATGAATATTCACATGACTGTTTTTCTGTATCTATTTGGATGAATGCTTCACAGAGGGTTGATTTGAAGGTAACCAAAGAAGAATGTATATGGAATGCTTTTTACGGGTCACTTTTGAGAAGAAACTGACTGTATATTTCAAGCAATTATCGAAAGTATTGGTGGCAATTTAACAGTGTTGTATGGAAAGTGATATTTTCGGCAGGAAGTATGAAAAGGATATATATATATTTTTTCAATTTTCTAAGCTTGATGTTGTTAAAATGCAATTCATAACACATTGTTTACAATTTGGGCAATATTGTTTTCGGCACTTTTACAGGAGAATTATTGACTGTATATAGTACGTACAAATGAAATGGATTTATTGATTGATTACTTTGAAACAGATATTAGCATTTAAGCAAATATAACCTAGATCAGTACTGTTGATGTGTAGCATAATAATTTGCATATTGTTGTGAGATGCGAAAAAAAAATCACGATGTTTTCGTTTTTTTAATTGTGTTTCATGAATATGTGTAATTATTTGTTATTTTAATGTTGAAAAAGTAAATTACTGTAAAGCGTCGAAAATAATGTACAAAATATATTTGAAAATAGCAACAACAACAAAAGACAAAAATTGCCTATGATATTTTTTTATATTATTACGTGTCTTAATTAGAATAACCTGTAGATGAAGGGTTCTTCAGTATTTTTCAATATTGTGTATGAATGTTATCAAAACTGTCTTTGAAAAAGTGATGATAATAACTACTCAAAAATGATTACATCAAATCACATTGGATTGTTATTGCGATTGGTTGTACATTTTAATATCGGGTCTAAAAAATAAATCTGACTCTTGTTTTCAATCGAAATGCTTGTAACTTTTAACTATTGGGGTTAAACATCAATAACTCATTGGCTTGTTAACAGAAATGAAAAACAAACTGAATTGTGAGTTTGTTGGTGTTTGTTCTTCGTTTGAATTATACGCAGCTGAAGGTCTTTTTATGATACGAAGGTTTTGAAGGAAGGAAGAGGAAAGTTTATGAAAAGTTCTATTTTTGTACAGTGAACGAAATATGTCAGACTTATTTGATTGAAATGGTGCTTGTGCAACGGACAAGTTTATTATAATTATGTAAGACCTTGTAATTCTTTGAGTGTAATATAACATTGTATAATGTCAAGAGAAATTGATTGGAATAAGGGTGATGATGACCATGTGAACCTCTTTTGAGAGGTTTTATTTTTCTTTTGAAGTGAGAATAGCCGTAATCATGACCATTAATGTTTCTCCTTTTCGAATGAATACGAAGTAGAACCAAGATTTACAAATAGTCAGTTTTCATTTATTGGCTGTCAGCACTCTTTCAATACAGAGATACTATTTGTGAAGTTTAAGGTTTGAGACCTACGAATGTACAAATGTAAATCTCGTGTATATATAATGCTATAGTATATAACTCAATTGTTTGATTAATCGCATTGTTTTGTGATAAAAGAAAGAAGAAAGATCGACCGTGTCTATGTTGTCTAAACTTCTAATGATACGATTCAATAAAAAAAAAATGTATTGGGGGGGGGGGGGATATCTCTGTAGTTAGCATGTGTTAATATAAAGGGATACTTTTCATCCAAATACTTATAAACATGGAGAAGAAATAAAGATTCACTTTCATTTATTATTTGGTTGATAGAGTGTAACCTATCAAGACAGCGTCTTAACATTGAGCTAATTCTTAAAATTACTTGTTATAATCGGTTTGTATGATCGCTTTAAATATATGAAATCACGCCTTCAAAATGGCTAAAAGCCTGATGTAGACATGAAAATAAGTAGAGTATTACGGGTATGTACACTCTGATCATACATTTTGAATTTTGGGGGAAATCAAGTGTATTAAGACTGTCTTTCTTTGTATAAGGATATCGTTATTGTTTTATCTGTCTGGAACAGAAATCATTGTAAAGAAAATATGAAATATGATTATAGTTTGGTATATTTGAGCAAATAAATCTAAGAGCTTACAGTCTAAAACTTGTGTAATAGCGAATGGTTAATATGTTTTCAGTGTTTGAGTGATGTAAGACTGATCGTATAATGAAATCTAAAAGGATTGAAAAGCAAATATAACAATACTTAGATGTGATAATAGTCTTGTGCACATGATGTGCAATATAAAAACACAGATTAGAGAGAAAGAAAGAGGGAAAGAGAGAGAATGAGGGAGTGGGGGAGAGAGGGCAAGAGAGAGGAGAGAGAGAGAGAGAGGGAGGGAGAGAGAGAGAGAGAGAGAGAGAGAGCGAAAGAGAGAGAGAGAGAGAGAGAGAGAGAGAGAGAGAGAGAACCTCTCCTTACAATACGGTAATTTTTTAATGTTTGTGTTTTTTTAAACGTTTTTATCCTTTTTTTAATTTTCAGCATTCATGTGACATGATTTTGAAATAAGAAAATGTCCTTGGTTCTAAGCCTTTGAACGTTATGAGGTTCAAATTAATGTACATGAGTCTGATATCTGTTTTGAATTCCTCCTCCTAATCCCCCTCACCCCTCTCTCCCTATCTTTCTTTATCTCTCTCTCTCTCTCTCTCTCTCTCTCTCTCTCTCTCTCTCTCTCTTTCTCCTTTCTCTCTCTCTCTCTCTTCTCGCTCTTTCCCCCCTCTCTCTCTCTCTTCTCTCTCTTTCCCCTTTCTCTCTCTCTCTCTCTCTCTTCTCGCTCTTTCCCCCCTCTCTCTCTCTCTCTCTCTCTCTCTTCCCCCTTTCTCTCTCTCTCTCTCTCTTCTCGCTCTTTCCCCTCTCTCTCTCTCTTCTCTCTCTTTCCCCTCTCTCTCTTCTCTCTCTCTCTTGCTCTTTCTCTCTCTCTCTTCTCTCTCTTTCCCCTCTCTCTCTTCTCTCTCTCTCTCTCTTGCTCTTCCTCTCTTTCTCTCTCTTCTCTCTCTTTCCCCCTCTCTCTCTTCTTTCTCTCTCTCTCTCTCTCTCCCTTGCTCTCCCTCTCTCTCTCTCTCTCTCTTGCTCTTCATCTCTCTCTCTCTCTTGCTCTTCATCTCTCTCTCTCTCTCTCTCTCTCTCTCTCTCTCACTCACTCTATCAGCCTTTTCATCATCCCTGTTAGAAATCAAATTATACTGCATAGATATTACATTACAAAGTCTCTCTACCATTGATACAAAGAATCATGAAAACAATGCTTAATACCAGCAACATTACAGCATATGAACATTTAATTTAATGCATTTAGTATCCAAACCTCACAGCACAATGTCAAATACAAACCTCACATTGTGTACAAGAAAACCTCTTATACATAAAATACATAAAAGTTGTTAGATAAAAACAGTGTCAATGATGAAAAATATTTTGTTGAAAGACAAATGGGTATACTATACAATAGAGTACACCATTTCACATACATTTCTCAATTTCTATACCTTATAATACAACTAGGTATTAAAGTCTGATGCAACTCGAATGTCATTATTTACAGCCTCTAAAAGCCTCTTCCATATAGGAAAATATAAACACCAAAGTGATATACACTATACAAATATTGAATATAATTATTGCTATTGACATGATGGATATGATATGGCTTTGGTATACCAAGCACCTTTGTCAAGCTCAACTTATCTAAGACTTTCACAGGTTTAACCGTTATTATGCAAAGCTGATGGGACTCACTTATCAAGCTTGAAATGGAAGAAAACTGATCAAAATATTGCTCCAATCAATACCATGGCCAACAAAACTGAATATATCTGAAATATCAACACTGTACAAGCTCAACAAAACAATATATCCATATTTTTGTTTTAGACCAGATTGTGATATTATTTCTGCTATTTAACATTAAAAAAAATACACAGTGAGAACTGAATATCAAGTAAATCTACTCCATTTCAATGATGTTCATGAATGGCCAATTATGATTTAATCTAGTCTTAACCCATTACAAATACAATTAACCTGTTTTTACACAATACTTGTTCTTCATTAACCTAATTTCTCTCACATCACTTCCCAAACTGAAACCAAAGTGCATGTCATCCCTACGAATCAATACTGATGACTCAATCCTAATGACTGACAGGTCTCATTTCTACACATGCAATCATGCATAGACAGGCTGTCTGCAGCTCACTCTATTCTAATTACACACTCCAGTGAACTTATCATATATTGGAATATAGATATATTTTGAAGGTCGTTTGCTTTGCATATAATCCATCATTTGATCTGAAAGCCAGTAATTTAGCATAATTCCATCTTTTCAAATTATTGTGTCTTTTCTTCAAAGGTTTTGACTGACCTCCAATTGGTTCTCAATGATTACACTTTTGTTGAAGCTAGAATACAACGTATCCACCTGTTTGGAACGATACTTGTCTTTTTCTCGCTTCTCTCTTCTACCACAATATAAATTGTGGTTTATGCTTGTCTGGAAAAATCTCCATCCACTTACAGGCACACTATTTTTCTACCATACCCCAAATTGTCAAAACAATCTCATCTCTTGCTATTTTTTCCCCACAATAATAATTCCTTCATTATCCAAGCATATATAAGCTGACTGAATATTGGACAGGCTTTATATGACTAAGTGCATACCCCTTTGGAAATGATTGATGACACTGTCTTCATTGGATTTCTATTAGGATGGGAAGTCATCAATCAAATCTCATATTTTATTACAGGTATATTTGATTTCAATCAATGCAGCTTTCATTGCTGAAAGATATCTTTCAAATAACCCACTTAAAGCTAATTACACAATCTTAATAGCTATACTAAACCTTGATAGAGAATGTTTGCTTCATGGAACACTGAATCAAATAGGGTAAAGTGACGCTAAGAGAAAATGCAAATAAAAAGAATTTTGAATGAATTTCACTCAAACTCAGCATAACAATGGGCAAAACTATTGTGTATTTGGATCTGTGCATTGTACACTTGTGGTTACAGGTTAGACTGTCAGAGGGGACAACAATTATACTTATTCTTGTCCAAGGATTTTATTATAAAATCAAGCCCTTTATTGAAGCCACTTGTACATAATCAACTGTCTTCATTCATTGACCCCATAGCTTCTCATGCATCAAAACATAGTGATTATCATGCCCAAACTGTAGACTATAACATCATCACCATAATTTCACTATTCATTCACAGGTTAATTTGTCTCCCTAAATAAATCCAAACCCCTCGAGACAACCTGGTTTCATATTTTACAGTGGGTTCCCTTTAAATACAGGTTTGATTGACATACCAATTAACCAATATAAAATGCAATAAGGATATTGGCTAGAAGCAATCTAAGTGATACAATGGTCCAAATCAGCCATCCATCTATCATCACTGTATAAGGTTTACACAGCCAGTCTTACCTCTATACAGCCCATCTACAACTAATCAGGAATACACACCAGGCACTATTGCAACGGATACATGCAGCCTAATTGCTTATCAAATTTCAAGTTGGTATTATGTACCGGCACTTCTCGTCGCTCAAGTCTACGGGGGCGTGCTTGAGTGGGCGGAGGTACGCACCATATGGTATGAGGGTTGGTTTCCGTTGGGATAATTGCATTCTATTTTTTAACCCCAAGATCTGTGCATGCCAATGCCATATTCATGGTTTATACTAATGACCACGCACTACTAAGGATGATCCCTACACACTTTCATATATGAAAGGTAAGGAGAAAATCTGCAAATATAAACTTTAAGTACACTTTCTTGTACTCTACCTTTATCTATTAAATTAGTGACAATTTATATTTTGTATTACTCCTCCTCTGATATTCTCTTTTTTTTCTTTCATGCCTCATCTTTTCCATTTATCTTCTACACACCATATGGCCAAGTTTATCAAAATACATGAATGAGTCTGTTTGTGTAACCTTGGTAAAAAACGCATGAAGACAACCAATTTAAGAGCTAGAAGGTAATAAGTACCAAATTCTGATTTCATTTACTTATCCTGACGTTCACACAGAACTTGAATGCTATTCACATCATCTCCATGTTCAAGACAAAGGACACAGATGATGTGGATTGTCTTAAATAATAACTTCATAGGTCATCAATCTAACCTTAAAAGAATGATTATTTTCCTTTTTTTTTTCTTGACAATCAAGAGCGTGAAATTGAATTGATCAAGTTCATGGGCATTATTCTTTTTATTAGGATGGGGGTATATCAATACCTGACTGTTGATAGTGTGCTAAGGTTAAAATTACCTTAGAACCAACAATAGCTACTACCAAATTGCTCCAATCTCGGACGTCCAAAAAAAGAGGGGGGAATAAAAAAGTATTTTATGTATGTATACAACTTACCACTGATTCAATCAATATATCTCTTTTGTTTTGTAAGTAATGGTGTAAAATGTGAAGTATTAAAGAACAAGATGAATTGAAAATAGAAAGATCACTCCTTTAGAGTTGAAAATAAAGCAGCCTCATATGATACAAACTTCACAAATAAAGAAAAAAAATATCTTCTCTTTTGAAGAATCTGCAGTCGGCAAAAAATAAAAAAGATCACTGCAAATCAGCAATAAAAAGCAATATCAAGATAAGTGAAAGACCTAATACTAGTTTGGTCCAGGGCGTAAGGGTCAAGACCATGACATAATTCATAAACCATGCATTGTTGGATATTATTTGGAAGTACAACTGAACCCTAGAGAGTCTATCCAAGCCACATTTAAGTAGTAATCACACACATAGGGTTAAGGGTTTTAGCACTTATTCAATCACTATTTTATGTGTTCAATATACAAAGTATTACAATAATGATGAATGTAATGTAATCTGCTATCCCAATGATTATTACCCCCACCCCATCCACTGCAATTTACTCTCCAATACCACATTTACTCCAATTACAGTGGGATTATAAAGTGGTTTTAATTACTCCACTATAAATCAAATCAAAAGAATGCAGAACTAAACCCTAGCCTATTACCTACATACATGTTTGTATGCTATGAAGGCATTTCACCTAGATTAGTCTCCATCAACCCAGGTGTCATAAATGAATGCCAGGTAAGAAATTCACAAAATGCTAAATACGCTAATATGCAGGCACAAAAGCTAAACAAAAGCCAGGATAATATTGGCAAACACCTTGAAATAGACTTTCTAGATATATAGATGGCGCTCTACAATTATATCTACCCCTTTCCACTTTCAGATCTCTACTCCACAAGAAATCCTAAATATTTTCCCAAACAATATAAAGCATACATGTACCTCATTGAAACAATAGTATGAATATAATAGGGATATCATAGTGGGACTAAATAAGCGCTTCTTTCCCGCCAGTATAGAGAGCACTGACATTGTTACCCCAGCATTGCTACCTTATAGGTCACTCAAGCATTCAAGAAATTCCCTTCTATCAGGGCCATTACTTTATCTGCATGGAGAGCCATTGGACTGTTTTGAAGGTACCAAGTGTGGGTAATTTTATGAATGCCTGAACAAAATGATGTGTATTATTTGTTTTATAAGATTACATTTTATTTTTTTAATAACATGATGTTTTATAACATGATTTTACTAATGACCGGTCATTAGAATTCGATAATGACCGGTCATTATCCAAATTAAATGCCTGGTCACGTGTATACCAGTCATTTGATTAGGATCCACGTCATCATCTTATAAAGAATGGTATCTTACCAAGAGACACCCATGCCATGCCTTGGACTTCACACAACATAAATCCTTACTTCAGATAGATTGATTGACAGATTTAGAATTCCTTCTCACCACCACCTTCTTGAGGAGAGGAGTGTTTGATCTCTTCCTACTCACTGCTGTCACCACTGAGCTAGCTGGAATGGATGGTGAACGTGATGGAGTCCTACGAGGGCTTCTGGCGGAAAGCCTTTGCTTAATGGCATTCAAGGTCTTCAGGGCTTTCGTTGATTCTCTGTTTGGGAAAAAACATATCTCGGTGAGTTACATCACACTTGACATACAAACAAGTTTGGAAGAAATAACATAACTCACACAAAAGCATGAGCATCAATCCCTATGCATAACTTTTCATTAATATGTTTTCTTGAAATAAAGAAACCTGTTTAATGGAGGTAATTCCTATTTAGTTTCACATGTCATTAAAAGGACATGATATTCAACCATTTTTGGTGTTGCTACTTCGCTCAAAATTCTAATTCTCTCCAATATACAAGAACCTGCACATATGCATTACAGTTTTCTAATACATTAAGAAATTTTAAAGGAAAAAAAAAAAGTTTTCTATATATATACAATATAGATTGTCAAGTGCACAGTACATCATGTGCACATGAACAGTGTTGTACACAGACTGAATATTTAGAAGGGCAAGTTTAATGTTGTATTCTGACCTTGACAGTGCTCCCTCGTTTCTCTCCACACTCTTGAGAGCTCTCATGACCTTGATGTTTGTAAGACCAAGGTCAGCTAGAGTCCTAATCACCTGGATCCTCACGTATTCACACGAGTCTAGCTCCAGCATCTCAAGGAGCTGACGCTGGATGCGCTCTGATTTCATCCCTATAACACCCTGCAAGAAAAGCAAAAGGAAAAGGAGTAATAAATATTCACACTATGGTTTTTTTTGTATATTTTGTTATTGCTATTGTTTATACCATGTTACTTTTCCCTTAACTGGGAACTAATCCATACAAGTTTTTATAAACTTTTTTGTAGTTTCTGTTTTTCTCTTACTATATTTATTTGCCATTTTTGTATATATAATAATATTGTTTTTATGCTTGAGAAGATTAATAAATTGAACTAAATTGAAACTAATTTTGCACACACTGCACTAAAAGTACATAATACTCCCAGGTGAAATAGTTCTATGATGAAGGTATATCGAAATGTAATCACAATCAGTTTGGTGTACTAACAAGGTAATCAATATTAAGTATACACCAATTGTTTTTCCTCCTCTGGCTAGATTGTGGATAATTTTTTCCTGAAATGCTAGAAGAGCACATAAGCAAGTTACAGTCAAAACTGTGGTTACTTTTTCTTAATTTTTTTTTAAAGAACTATTTTGCTCTACTTGCTTCTTGGTCACCTTGCTACCCACAACTATGATTTCACTCCATAGCACAATAAACGTTTCTTACCACAGCTAATACACCATGAGCTCTTTCATCATCTTCCTCATCAAACAATCTCTTCTCTACCAATTCACAGAGCGTCTCTTTCAGGCCTAGAGATGTCATCATGTTAGCGATCTCGCTTCGAACCTCCTGCAAAAATAGAATAGGTCAATCAAGTTAGACATGGCACAAGCTATGCATGAATCTATCTGGGTATACTGATGTTTGTAATGCCTGGCTTGTTTATTGATTCCAAAGTATTGAGGATGGCTTGGTATATAGAGAACATTCTTGTCTATTATACTGCATACTTCTGTAATTGATATGGTATAGAAAATCAATAATGTGAGGCTCAATACCATATCCTGAACAAAAGGTGATTTATGAAACCTAACAATTATACAGTAGATGCTGTGTATCTTTCTGAATTCTTCATATGGTAAAGGTTTGCAACTAGGGGAAGATATTTTGCCCTTTTGAGAGTTCCCATCTATTGTGAGCCATAATTCATCAGGAACTAAATCATAAAGATGGAATTATCAAGTTTGACGGAGATGGATAAGACCTGACTGGTCAGTTACTTACCCTACTAGGATCATCATAGAGCCGTTTGTCTGCTATGCTGAATATCATCTTCTCATCATCTTCATTAGCCATGCACTTAGACCCTGAAATACACAAAACGATTTACAATAATCTTCAAAATAATATATGTACAACCATAATTTACTGAGGGAACTTTCAAATGCTCTTTTGGTCTTCAATATAACCTTACTTTATTAATTTGATCACTTTGATATCAGCATTTATTGGGGCAAGTAATAAAAAGGGTATTTGTTCAAAGATCACCATTACTATGTACCAGACTTTGTGACAAAGCATACCCGAAGTGGTGGCATTGTGCCATGTAAGCAATATGTGATTGTTTACAAGTTTAATCTGTAGTGACTTGTATATATGAAAAGGTTAAACACATATCAATGAATTCAATTAACACAATACAGAAAGTGCAAACTATAAGAATGGTCAAAAAAGAAAAAAAATATCTCTATAGTCCCTATGCACTTTTGGGAATAGAGAAAGAGAAAGGATTGGTAGATAGGTCGAAAAGTAACCTGCATATAAATTCAATTTTTGAAACCAACTCTAATAACAATTAGTGACATTAAATAGCAACATTTCTATACAACTGTCATGACTTAGAATGACAGAAAGAGAGTTAATGCCTTTGAAATGTGGTGCAGTCGAAGGAAAACGGGGTAGAGGTCGTCCACCAATATCTTGGACTGATGATATCAAGAAATTGTCTGGACAAGGAATGTAAGGTGTAACACAATTGGCAGGTAAAAGAGTTGCATGACATGCTCTTGTGAAGACCACAGCAGCGCTTTACAGCACCACCTGAAGTTGATGATGATGATGATGATGATGTCATGACTTACCGATATGAACAAGAAGCTTTGCAGCGGCTGCTCTGTACTTCCATGCTGATGAATACTGGAGTTGATGTAAGACCATCTGGACCACAGCAGGCTCGGAGGCATGCATCTGACGTACCAAGATCTCAAGAGACTGATAAGCCATAGAGATGAATCAAAATGAAACGTGTTACAATAGTATTTGCATATTTCATACTCTTAAAGGCATCATTTAACAATGTTAAATCTTAGATGCATGGCCCTACGTTATCTACGTGTTATCAGTGTCTTTGGTATGGTGTAATATTTAAGCCCTAACAAAGTTGCACTTCAAAATGATCATGAAGTGCCTCAAAAAAAAAACTTTGAGTGACCCGTTTTACCATACTCATTTTCCCCAGTAGACTGTAGTGTTATAAAAACCCGTTAGGAAAACAAAAAATATTTATTATAGTCAAACCTGTCTATAATGACCGCCCAAGGGAAACAGAAAAAGGGGCCACTGTAGACAGGTGGCCTTTCTAGACAGGTTTTACAATACACTTATCTCTCTCATGGGAGATAATATTCATGGCCACTATAGACAGGTGGTCCTTATAGAGAGGTGGCCACTAATAAACGTTTGACTGTAGTTAACTACTTAACATGAAATTAAGTTTAATGAAACAAAGATTACAATTATGATGATTATGACGCTAACACTGGAGAAAGAGGAAGTCTTGATGAGAGCTTACCCTAGCAGTAACATTGATGTCCTTACTATCAAGACTTCCCATGAGTTTGATCTTAGCTTGTTTGTCAGGTACACACAAACATCCTAGACATACAGCACAATCAAAACCAAGGTCTCCTTGATTCTCCGCTCCACAAATCTTCTTGAGTGTCTCAACCAGCGCTCTATTCTGAGGCTCCGTCTGCAGTGGAGAAGAGGTGATAACAATCAAAATGACAAACCCTTGAATTTATACCCAGGATGATAACAAAGAAAGCAGCTTTCAGAAGGTCACCTTTGGCTAAATATTTATCCTAGAGAGGATATGATCTATGTATTTGTGTCTGCAGTGGTAGTTATTGACATTACCAAATGACACACTTCAGCACTGTGGTGACACTGATGAAAATCATTAACTAACTGATAACAAGAAATGAATGGTTTCTCTATTAAGCCTGGGATTTTTTTAAATTTCTACAGAGAACCAAATTTTTTAATTATATATTATGTTACCAATTCAAATTCATAAATTGTATCTGTGCATGACTATGTCTTTGCAGTAGTGTAATTGCTACAATGCTACCGGTTCTCTTCTGATGTACTGCTACTCTGCATGTATCACAAATGATCCAAACACTATAGTAACAGGTGTGAAACCATTCAAAATGGGTAAGAATACTATATGAATGCATTGATTGTACTAGCTGTAATGGCCGGCTCACCTTACTGAGGAAGGCTGCACCCCTGGCTTTGATCATACTCTCAACCAGATCTCTCTTGGCCTGATAACTACCGTCCTTTAGATACTGGACAATGAGCTTGACCACTGGTCAGAATACGATATGAATGCATTGATTGTACTAGCTGTAATGGCCGGCTCACCTTACTGAGGAAGGCTGCACCCCTGGCTTTGATCATACTCTCTACCAGATCTCTCTTGGCCTGATAACTACCTTCCTTTAGATACTGGACAATGAGCTTGACCACTGGTCAGAATACTATATGAATGCATTGATTGTACTAGCTGTAATGGCCGGCTCACCTTACTGATGAAGGCAGCACCCCTGGCTTTGATCATACTCTCCACCAGATCTCTCTTGGCCTGATAACTACCTTCCTTTAGATACTGGACAATGAGCTTGACCACTGGGACTGTCCATTCGCCGATGGACATCAGAGATCTAGCTGCTTCATAGCGCACTCTACCGTCATCATCATGATCAAGCTGAGGGAAAACATGAAGAAATTATACATTCTGAATCAGCAACCCATTTACTTGATGGAATGCTACCTGCAAATCAGGCATTTCATAGGCTGGTTGCCATAAATCATACAGTTTGATGATCTAATATTTACATATTGATCTGGAGGAATGATGAATACTCAGACAAACTCACAAGCATTATAATTACCAGAGCTCAAGATATGTAGAGTAAGCTTAATTCATATTTACAAAAAAATCCAGACTAATAAAAATAGTATACATGTCTCATACATTTTTGACAATATAAGAATCGCTTTCACTTCTTGTAATTTGCTTGATTTACCTCCACTTAAATTTAAATAAAATAATCTTCTTCATGAGCACATTTGAAGTTTGATAAAGTGATTTGACTTACCCTGTCAGTAAGAGCTTCAATGACTGAGTCCTCTATAACATCCAACTCTCCAAGATGCTGTTAGAGTTATACAAATAAAAAAATATGTGAGGCTACTGGATTATATCTTGGAGACAAACAGAAAGATGAGACAAGGAAAAGCATAGAAGAAGAGATAGAGAGTAGAGTTTGACAGAGGAATTACAGGAAAGGTATAGAGATAGACAAAGAGAGAATTAAAAGGGAGCTAAATAAAGAGAAATAAACAAAGAGAAACAAAGAAAGAGAAATAAGAGTGGGAAAAAAGGGAAGACAAAATCAGACACTGGAGGGGGGGGGGGGAGAGAATAAGACAAACTAAAAAACAGAAACACAAAGAAAAGGATAAAGACAAATAAATAGAGAAAGTAAGAAAGGAATTTATAAAGAGAAAGTGGGATAGAAAGAGACATGGAGAAAACGAAAAGCAATTGTACCAAGGGACAAAAAATGAAAGGGTGGGAAAGAAAAAAAAGCAATGGTGAGGCCAAAGAGATAAAAATACAGAATAGGGAAAAATTCTTCGAAGGAAACTGACAGATCAAAACAATATGAAGATGAGATCAGCAAAAAAAAAATCTTTAACTTAGACTCACCCTAGCAGCATCTCGTCTCTCTACCACACGATCAGATGCTAGCATTCCAAGCACATGCTGAAACAAAGAAATGAGAGAAATGAATTAATCATCATTCAAAAACCTCCTCTAACAAAACAGTTTGAAACTAGAACAGACTGGAGACTTAGAAGGCTTGTTTAGTATTTATAATAATAATAATACTCAGTTTTTATAGCGCTTATTACAATCACTAAGCGCTTCCAAGCTTGAAGATTACTACCCCGGCTTTAGCTGTGCTGCAATTACGGCGCTCTAGCATTTCAAAGAATTAATTCCTGCCAGGTACCCATTTACATCACCTGGGCACTTACAAATAAACAAGAAAAACTAGAATATTCACAGTCTCACTCTCTCGTTAACTCTTTCTTTCTCTCTTCCTATATTTCTTATATGGAGTAAACTTCCTAATTCAACAACATTCCTTAAAGGTAAAGACCAGTTTTGGAAGCGCCCCCCTCTCAAAAAAATGAAATGGAAGCTCTTATTACCAATCATGTGAAAGAATATGTTTTGACTAATACGTGATCATACATATTTTGCAGAGAAACCGCCTACTAATTGATATATTTGGTAAATTATTATATCTATTTGGACGTGTTGGATATAATGCACATGTCACGCACGTGTGCGTAGTCCCATATATATCTTTCTGTGTACAGTGCTTGTAATTTTACCAAGACTGGGCCAAATTTCTTATCATTTTGATGATTCCAGAACCTTGCAGTACACACTAATACTTATATGCTAGATGATCAACCTTTTCTGATCGATTCCACAACATTTCTTTCACAATGCAATCTCATGACCATCATTATCTTTAATCTAAAGTTCCTTGTTGAAATGTAGATAAGTGTACTGGCCTACCTCTACTCTCTTCCACCTTGGTTCGTCTTTCTCTAGCAGCTTTCCAGATCCCTGATGCTCTGTGGATGACAACATGATACCAACATCAAGCTTAAACTCAGAAAATCAAATACAACTTCATTTTCAACCAAACGGATCATGTATTTGAGACTTGCGTTCAATTTTCTGAGTTGCCTCATTTACACGCAACTCTTCAGGTAAGAGCTAGGGCCCTGGTCCCTATTCTGTATGGCATATTATGCTAGCAGCCAATCAAATGCAATGATTTAGTTTATATCTATTATTAGAACTTGTTATCAACAACAACTTTAATGAAACAAGGCCCTGAGAAGTCTAAGATGTTCCCCATGAGCAAAGAATGATTTCGAGAGAGAGAGAGAGAGAGAAGGGGGAGGGGGAGGAAGAGAATGATTATAAGATTAGATTCATATTAAAACTCAGCTGTGCCATAGGCAGTTTTAAATGCCAAAATCCTTTATATATGCAATATTCTTGGACTAAGCGAAACTAAGAGAATTCTGTTTTTGTTTTCAAGACGGGCTAATGAATTTTGAATTTTCTCAAAATGAACATTGACAAAAAAAAACTTGAAAAAGAACATACTGTATGTCATGAAATCAAAATTGTGAAACATGTTTGAAATGTTAATGGCAGTGTAAGGGTTAAATATGGCTAATCAATTGTGCATTGATCCTAGTTCCCTTCTCATTCAATACAATGATCCTCCCAACATCCTCAAACTGATTACTAGTACAGCATATCAATTTCAATTTCATTTATTTCCACAGGTTCATAAAAGACAATATAAATTACAATCAAATATAAAAGCATTACAACAAAAGATGAACCTGCAGAGGGGGTGATAAAAAACCACAGAGGTTTATCGGGGATCATCCCCTGCTTAGAATTACAATATTGAAATACAATAGTTTTGTTTTAATTAAACAATAACACATACAAAAACATATATAGATATTACATGCAAACCTATGTGTGGGGTGAGTAGTAGTGGGTTGGTGGTAGTTTAACCGTACTTTTCATTTCACTTGTTTTGTAAAGCGCTTAGAAACTGTACTTGTATACCAGCGCTATATAAATCTTAATTATTATTATGTTATTATTACCAAGAAATACAATATATAGAGGAAATGAATGATATACAGGAAGAAATATTGAGAAAAATAGAAACATATCAATTCCTTCAGATTAGAAAAGCAGGGCAAGGGAAAACAACTTGGCTAGGAAATGAGAGTCTTGGAAATCTGCAATCAAAACCCATAATTGCATTCATATACCCAGGCAGATAAGATTAAATGGGCTTTTTGAAATCTTATACTCCTTGCATTATGGATTTATATATGACAAAAGCTATACATGTTATCCATCACGTCAAAGGTGATAACATCCAGAGTGAGGTATCGAGAGAGAAAGTTCAAAAAGAATGAGAAAGTCTTACTTGACCCCATAAAAGCAGAGATTTGAGCCGTTGCCATGGCGTTGGCCACTGCGACGTTCCTCCATCTTCTCCTACAGAGGAAAAAGGGTGGACAACAAGATTAATTAGATATATCTCTCCCAAACTAATGCAGACTAAATCTATCATTTAAAATGTTTTGGGAATAAATCATGCTTCAAACCATTTCAGTCACGTCATGTCACATATGTATGCAGAACACTGTACTCATTTCATGGTACTCCTTTCATGAAATTTCAAGTTAGGGACTCAGCTCCTGGTGAACTACAAGTTTATGATCACTTGGAAATTTTTATTTTAAAGGGGACGACATATTTTTAGAGGTAGTTCTAATTGCCACAAAAAATTGACATTTACCTAGTTATTTAGGGAGTATTTGAGAATGTATGAATGACAAAGCAGTCTATTGTAAGATGAAGATTGTGCTTACATGACTAGAGCCCCTCCTGCCTGCTTCTGAAGGGCACTCTTAGTACTCTTCTTTCGTTTACTCTCCTTGCTCTTATAAACGAGGAGGTTGGTTTCCTTGGCAACGTTCATCTGATTGACGATTCTCAGCGATCTCTCTTTACCATCAGGATCATCACCATTCCAATCATTGGATATCCGAGGGTAAAACTTCTCATGATTCTACAGGTGGAAACATGATCAATGTTAATCAAACAAGATAGATTCTAAGCAAATCTGAGAATAATCTCATATAGCTAGGCTACAAGGGTTCATTCTCCTTTTGCCCTTTTTCAGCATCTTCTGGGTAATCTCACATGTTTCCTTTGTAATTTTACCTATTTTCACTCTTCTCCGTCTTTCTCTCTCTCTGTTACTCCCTTCTTCTGCCTCACTCTCCCCATATTCATCTAAATATTGTTCAAACTCTCTCAATTGTCTATTTCATCCCTATTAACTTATCATTCTAAATGTCTTTATTTTGTTTGTATTAGAGCTTCCCTACATCTATATCATACATGTTAACCTGCTATGTATATTTCTTTCTAATAATTGCTAATCATCTCTGTTCATACTTACTGTCCTAGTGAGTGGTAGTACAGCAGGTGGTGGGACAGGTTTAGGATGATAGACCAGCATGGGAGCACTGGAGCTGATAGCAGTCCTAGGAGGACTCGCAAAGGGCATCGGAAGAGGCTCTTCAAACTCTGTCATAGACTTAGCAACAGATCTAGCTCTGATCATGGACATCTTAGTCTGAGGGCGGGTCTTGTCTCCCTTAATAGGAGGCTTCCGAGACTCCATCTGAAATGATATCATCAATGGATCAGTAAACAGAATCACTATCAATAATTCAATTACAGAATCTTTAGGAAAAGCCATATATTACATGTTGCTCTGACCATAGATATCACTGTCTAATGATCTATGACAGGGTCTCTCTATTGAAGATATTTGGGGCTATCAAAGAATTACTATAACATGTTTTAAAGTTACTAATTGCATTGGGCTTATAAAGAACAGGATACATTCTCAAATAATTGGTGCCATTCTCAACCCAAGAGCATGTAACAATGACATGCATAAATACAAGACATGATACTCACTTGAATAGGCGATGAACGTGCAGACCCAACCGAACCTACACGTGATACCGAAAGAAATGTAAAAACAATGATTACTGTATTGACCAGAAAGTGTTACTTGATATGACCAATCATCCTCCCCACCTCCCTTTCCTCTCTTGACTTATTAGCATTTTTAGTATATTTTTAAAACCTCTCTACGTATTCATGCATACATTCTCTTTTGCACTGGCTTTATATTTCACCACTAAGCAACTTATAATGTGACAAACATGTGATGTTCATTATGCTTTCCCCTACAGTCAATACTCTACAAGAGATAATACCTGATTTCCAAGTATAAGGATTTATTAAAGGTTAATTGAGCTACATTTTCAGGACCTGTATTTAATATTGAGACTGTTACCTGCTCAATTAATGCATTGTTTCTTTAAAAATCAATATCATAAGATGATGACGTGTATCCTAATCAGATGGATGGTTGAAAGCATACATGTGACCAGGCATTTATTTTGCCTACCGCGTAAGTTGGATAATGACCGGTCATTATCAAAATTATGTTATAAAACATCATTTTTTTTAACAAAGAAAACACTAAAATCTTATAAAACAAATAACACACATCAATTTGTTTGGACATTAATAAAATTACCCATACTTGGTACCTTCAAAACAGTTCAAATGCCCGAGGCGATAGTTAGACTGTTCCAAAGGTACCTCGTTTGGGTAATTCTTACTAATGACCTCACTGCTGTGTATCATTTGTATATTAACCTATCTTACTTACCGTCAATATGGCTGAGGTAAGCTCCGTCTGCAGCATCTTCCATCTTACCCCAGATGTCATGAATCCTCTCTGCTATCTTATCTAACGCTACTTTCTATTATCATCATAAAACAAAAAGAAACATGGGCTTAATATTGTATAACATGTTGAATTTATCTGCGATTACTAAAATGGAAATAAGAATAACAAGGAAAAATTTTAACATAAACCAGAAGTTATACATGCATGTAAGGTTTTTATTGTGTGATATGTTTTTTTATTTACTTGTTCAATTGTACAATGCTAGGTTTATGGGTTTTTTAAAGTTAAATTTATATACTTGCTGAACATAAATGTTACTTTTATTTTAGAGTTATTGGCCCTCTTTCATAAAAATAGTTTCTGTTTGAAAATGATAATAATAATAATAAAACGGTGCTGATAAAAAGCTTTCCGCCGAAGTCTCTAAGCGCTATAACAAACAATGACAAACAATAATATACCAAACAAAAGTAATTGATTAAAAAACACATCAACAGTTCATAGCTACATGACAGTATACTTAGAAAGAATTATCATCATCATAGAATCCTACTTTTTTACTACACTGTATGACAAGAGTTTGTTATGAGCATCCTAAACATCTTGCTTATACAATAAATCAAAATCCCTGGATCGAGGACTTACCAAAAATCTAGCGAGCTTTGATTGACATTGCATCAAAATTTATTTATAGAAGTATTTTTTGCTCAACAATTAAGTAATTATTTTAACAAAATCCTGCATCTTTAGTAAGAAAAATGAAAAAAAGGCATTGAAACTTACTCCTTCGATCTGCAGGAAATAATGGTGGAAGCCATGCACAGAGAGAGAGAGAGAGAGAGAGAATATGGGAAAAGAAAAACACGCACATGCCATGAGTAAGAACATGATAAAAACTACTGAAAAAGGAACAAAGAATTCATTGTGTTTTCTGCTTACTACATTGTTACTTCTAAAAGAACAAAACAAAAACTTTAAGTACACTACTACAACACAATCAAACTTGGGCAAAATAAAACACTGTGTTTTCAACCATAACATCAATTCATACATCATCAGATATTTGTTGGTCAAATGATATAGGACTGATACCACACCGAGTCAAATAATGTTATATTTGGGTCAAAGGTCATAGACTGGAGTCCCCTTTTTATCTATCTTTAAAAAATGTATTTCCAGAATGTGAATCTATCATGAAAAATCAAATAGTCCTCTATTACACTGTATGTATTTATGAAGCACATTGATATAAAACATACATAAATAATTAAAATATCAATTAGTGTCAACTGTATTTGGGTTTCGACAACCTTTCCTAACTTAGCAATTTCACCACACAACCATTTTTGATTTGTTAATAGATTATAAACAAAAGAGTGTTTCATTATTACATATCATTAATTAAGTACAGAATCCCACTGTTACAACACCATATTTATGACCCGTACATTGATTACTTGAAAATCCTGTGCTACGAGAAAGGGGAAAGGTAAATTTATTGAGGTTAGTAGAAAAAGTTAGTAGAAAAATATATATTACAACAGAAACGATCATTAAATTGAGAAAAATTAAAGAGATGGGAGGCAACAAAATCATATTAGGTAATACAACAGTTGAGATAAACTTAACAAGAGGAAAACATTATCATATAACCAACTCACAGAAATGAAAACTGAGAAATATTAAATGATATTAGAAAGCAAAGTTTCAATTCTATCTGACAAAGTAAAGATTTAGCCCAACAACCACCATATCAAGTTTTATAATCTCGAATACATGTAATTATTATAATCATGCATTGCTAGTTTTACATAAAGCATGCATAATTTGTATGAATTAAACTAACAAGTTCTTCAGCTTTAGCAGTAACAGGGCGCAGGGGCAGGAGTTTGGCCATCTAGGGGTGCAAAGCAACAAACATATCATTTAAGCTCTCCAATCAGAAAAACAGTGATTAGATTAGCAGTGTCATTGGGTGGGGGTATTGAAAGTAGTTCAAAGTAAGAAAATAGTACTCCTTATTTCTGTCACTGTAGAAACATACCGGACATATTTCTTGAAACTTATATTTTGAGAAGTCATAGCTACAAGGCTACTTTAAGTCTGCAAACAACTACCTAGTACATCAAACTTGTCCCTTATTGACCCTGAAAGTCATTTTAAATCCCTGTTTGGTCTTCACAGTGAATTTGGATAAGAGACTATATTTAGTCCTCTGCAAAGGGTGGATTGGACTCTTGGAGTATAGTATATGACGGGTTTTTTGACTTAACGAAAAGAAGTGTTCAAAACAAATTCAATTTATAAAAGTAAGACAATTAGAATTGGAGTTCATCAATTGAGGTCAATTCTCTTGATAACTTGGAAAGTATAGAAGCTAAAAGCTCAATCATCATAAATAATCTTTAATATTTTATTTCATGGGAATTATAAATCCTGAGAAATTCAATGACACTGCCTTTCAGACTCTCAACTCTCAACTCATATTGTAAGACAAATACAGTAAAACCTGCTTTAGTGACCACCTGTCTACAAAGACCAGATTTGTTGTTTCCCTTGAAAATGGTTTCTCATTGAAACAAGAACATGTCTACAACGACCACTTTTTGTGATTCCCTTGGGTGGTCGCTATATACAGGTTTGACTGTAACAGCAATGGCAACAATTAAAGCAAAGCAAACAACATACAATTAGATGTGCTCACAAGTGCTAAAACGAAAATACTCAAATGTATTCTCATAAGATGATTTCCATCAGAAAGATATCTCATCCAGTATACTACAGTAGATGTGATCAGTCTCGGTTAAGTCATAGAATAATCTCTCAGAAAATGAATAAAACTGCACTCAAAATGTTTCTGTCTTAGTCTTTCCCTTGTGATCAATTCCATTAGTGTCCTTTGATACACATGCAGTCCATTATTATACATAATGCAAACAAAAACATATAAATTTAGAAGATCAAACATTGAAAGGTGTTTAGAAATGTATCTGTACATTGCTTTTAGTTTAATGAGACCAAAACATATATTTCAAAATATTTCTTTGCAATTGCATTACACAGGCGTTAAGTTTTCAGAAAGTAACATATATGTGACACTTACATGAACATCAGACATCTGCTCTCCTTTCTTGATTGGTATCCATGGCAACTCAGCGGCTATCTCAGGAGCTACAGTCAAACAAAAGATAAGTGTTATACAAATAAGACAACTCTAATCAACTGGTATTGATGAAACCATGTGTAAAACATACATGCTGAAATGTACATATTAAAGACCTTCAATACTACTGGGCCAGAAGGAATTAGACCACACAGCGAGGTCACTGACAGGTGGCTATCTCATTAACTCAGCTCTCAACTAACATAAGTAAAAGAGGATCATGGAGGACCAAAAGGCACCGGTTGGGGAAGTTATCTATATTGAGGGAGCAAGTAGCTACACCTAGGACAGTGGGGCTTTAAACTATAGGCATTAAGTACAGTAAACCACATTTCCGTTCAATTGGGAATATCAAAGCGTAGCACCGAAACTAAGGCAGTGATATAAGAGCACTGTGGAAATATTCATAAATTCGTCGCTGTTTTCACGAAGTGACGGTAGTGAAAAAAAAATTGCATTCACTTTGCGTTACGATTTTCCTCACTACCGTCACTTCGTGAAAACAAGGACGAATTCATGTAAACATCCATCAAATGAGACAAGAACATCTACAGTACATCTCATTATTGTGAATATTATCAAGATAAGATAGATGATTTGGTGAGGTAAAAATCATGTGTGTTTCACACAAGCAAATGGAGAGCTGATGAATCTATAGACCCAGTCCCTGAGCTTTAGGTTAAATAACTCAATGTGTGATACACTTACCTGGTTCTATGAATGATGAGCAGACAGCTAGACCAAGATTGTGATACGACATGGGATTCTCACGACTGATAGCTTCACGATGATCATTGTATTCAAACCTAACATCAAACAACAATATAGAGGCACATATTTTATATGAGCTCTGGAACAAGCGATATGACTCCTCCATGATTTTGTGAACATCATTTAAAAAATATAAACAAATGAACAAATGTGTTCAAGCAGACATTTGTCTTGTTTTAGCAACACGATTTGTATCACTATATTCATTTTTTATAAGGTCTTCCACCACTGATATGAAATTTATAACCATTACGACTAAAGTAATGAATTCCATGCATTCAATGACAACAAATAAAACACTAGCTGTGTTCAAATCTGTGGCACAATACATAAATGGCATAGCTACACTTAAGGCTTTAGATTGCAGTGGTTGAGTGGTTACATCACCGGACTGTCGATCACAAGGTCTGCGGTTCGAGTCGCACCGCGGCACAAACGTCCTTTGGCAAGACATTGATCTACATTTGCCACACTCAACCCAGGAGTTTTAAATTGGTACCTGGCAGGAATTCATTCCTTGAAATGCTATAGCGCAGTAATGGCAGCACAGCTAAATAGCAAGGGTAATAATCTCCAAGTTTGGAAGCGCTTATAGACTTAATTGTAATTCACGCTATATAAAAGCCGAGTATTAAAGACCGTCAATACTACTGGGCCAGAGGGGGTTAGACCACACAGAGAGGTCACTGACAGGTGGCTATCTCATTAACTCAGCTCTCAACTAACATAAGAAAAAGAGGATCATGGGGGATCAACAGGCACCAATTGGGGAAGTTTTCTATATAGAAGGAGCAAGTAGCAAGTAACAGTGGGTCTTTATTATCTCCTTGAGTATAAGATAGAGAATATCACACAGAGCATATTTATAACATGACTAAAGAATATTGAATGTTGAGTGACATCTTACTTGTGATGAGGTGATTCCCAGTATGCAGCTCCCTCATCGACCTCCTCTTCATCTTCCTCCTCCTTCTCATCGTCTCCTTGAGCTCCATCTTCTCTCTTGGAGACAGAGCTCACTGATGCTGTCTCTCTCGTGCTCTCAATTTCTACATCCAAATACAAGTAGTAGTGGTGGTTATTTTACCTGACAGCTAAGAAAGCAATAAATGCTTGTTAGTAAGCAACCAAAAGACCGATGACCTTAGGTCCTCTCTGTGGGACCTGGTAATAAGGATTAATGCCTAACCAAAGGGCACTAGCGCATCGACTTGATTTCGAACCCATGTCACCGGATTACGAGACCACTGCTCTATCGACTGAGCTATCGTGACTCCTAACAAACATACAAACAAATCCTTTCCTAAGGGGTTAAACTATCAGAACATAATACATATATCTACTACTTTATAACAACTACAATGTCATCATATGTTATAGTACTACAATAACTCACCCTCTGACAGAGCGGACTCCTGTGTCATGAAGACGCCATTTTCAATTCGTCCAAGATCTCCCTCATCCAGATCACTTCTTGTGCTTAGTTCACCAACTGTCTCCTCATCTTCATCCTCTTCATCTTCCTCATCATCGTCTTCAGTCTCTGTGGCTCTCCTCCCTTTACTTCTGATATCTTCACTGGAATCTTTGCTACTTTCTTCCACAGCCTGATTTCTTGTTTTTCCCCCACCCGGTCTCATCCCTCTCTCTCTTTTGGGATGACGTTTTAATTCCAGGGATCCATCTGTTTCCTCGTCTTCCGTATCCACGCCAACTTGATGCGACCTCATGGCCTGAATCCTGCCACCTTGTACATCACCACCACCGCCCTGTTCACCTCTTGCTCCTCTTGTTCCCCTCTCCCCCGCCCCTCCTGGTCTACCCCTGCTGCGGAGAGCCAACCGTTGCTTAGCAACCCATTCTCCGTCCCCTCCAGCCTCATCCCCAGTGCTCTGAGTCTCATCTGTCTCCAGACCCCTGAGATCGTTTCTCTGACGTCTGTGATTCCTGTTGAGACCTGGCCTGTCAATGTTCGTCTGTCCTCTCTCCCTTCCTCTTGATCTCATCACATCTCTCTCATCCTCATCATCTGTAAGATGACTTCTAGGAGGTTTGAGGATAGACTTGGGTCTAGATGAGTCATTAGTGCGCTTGGTCTGGTGTGTTCCTGCTCGACCTGCTCCTGGTCGAGTTTTCTTCTCTGTTACAAACCTTGGTTGTATGGGCTGTAATACATCAGACACACATTGAGTCAGGCCTTTAGAAAACTTTATTACTAGAAATAATCACATGGCCCAACACTTTCCTTTGAATGTTTTTAAAAAGCAACTTCATGTAGGTCGAGGCCTCTACCAATGAAAATAAGCACAATTAACTTATATTTGTACCAAACCTGACTAATTAATATGAACATTGTGGAAAAACAGAGTGCCCTTTCATAGAATAATAATTTCCTTAATTTCACTTGCGTGATAATCATAAAATAGTAGTCAAATAAATTTTTTCATTTTTAATTTAATGTTGAAAATTGATCTCTCTACATGATTTCTCGGCCAAAATGTTAAAAAATGCTAAAAAATGTTGCTTATGAATAAAAACCTTACATTCAAAGCCTGTTCATCTTGTTAAGTGAATAAAGTTGTGAATTGTGTTATTTACCAATGGAGAATTAAGCCTGAACTCATTCCTATAGCGACCAAGAAGATGTTCCATCCGGTCCTCTAGCCAGACAACCCTCTTCCGAGCAGCAGCAACATTACCCTGAGACTGAGCAGCTTGTTCTACCTCTACCTTGGCATAGAGTAGCTCTGCACTCAGCTTCCTCACCACCTAACGGGGGTCAAGATCATCAAGATAGTATTGACTTTAGGTCCACCATTGTCCACCTTTACAACTGCCACCAGGGGGTGTTTCACAAAGATCGTAAGTCAAACTTAACTCTAAGTTGGACTTAAACATTATGGAGAGCCATTTGTTGCCTTAAAATAAATACAAAAGCAAAAATTCAAGTTTTTTAGACTTTTCATAAATTCAAAATCAAAACCACCTTGAAAGAAAAGCTGCACAATATTATATTGTCTTATTATCACTGCAGTTATGATCAATATCATGAGTATCACCATACATACTATGGTACAAAGGCTGGGAACTAAAAGAATTTTTTTAAATGAAATAACAAACAAAAGCATATATTTGCTCAAACCATTATTATAATCTTCCTCACATGTATTTTCCTCCCAATTGAATTACCTCTTCATATCCCTCTCATCCCTCCTACCTACCTTGAGTATAAGAAGCATCTCATCACATTGTAGCTTGAGTCTATCAACCTCATTCACCCATCCTCTCTGTTCTCTAGGGTCCTTACATGATGACATCAACAACATCGCTTTCTCTAAGGCATCCTGAGTATCTTTCACTAACGATATCTGCAAAATAACCACAACATATATATATATATATATATATATATATTACAAATTCTGGTTCTGCTCATGAACAGCAGAAATTGGCTTAGTTTTTGATGATGATAAGAAATTTTTACCTATAATTCATTCCAGTCCACTTGCTTAAGTTCTGCCCTCCACCATTTGTGTCCATCCACCAGAAATGAATAGGTAACATTTTAACTTTAATTCAGACAACAAACTAGGAATTAAAACTACTTGGCCTGAGACACAAAATGCAACTATTTGAAGACTTTTTAATTGTAAAGCAAACATATAATTATCTGTATTCATATAAAAAAAAAAGCAAGCACATGCTTTAACTAATCTTCGAATGGATTTGATCTGAATTGTGAATTGAATTGATCTGAATTATAAATTGTACTTAATCTGAATTGTGAATTTATTTAACCTGAATTGTCAATTTAATCTAATCTGAATTATGAATTGTACGTGATCGGTATTTGAATTGAATTATTTTCTGAAATATGAATTGAATTTGTCTGAATCATGAATTGTATTGAATCTGAATTGTAAACTTAATTTAAACCGAATTATGAATTTAATCTAATTACTTAGTCTGAATTATAAATTGAATGTGATTTGATTTTGTTAATTTTATTTTAATCTGAATTACGAATTGAATGTGATCGGGATTTGAAATGGATTTGATCTGAATTACGAATTGAATTGGTCTGAATCTTTAATTGTATTTAATCTGAAATGCGAATTTAATTTAATCCGAACTATGAATTGAATTCAACTACTTAGTCTGAATTATGAATAGAATTGTAGTCTGCATGTTGAACTATCGCATTTGTTGTTACCTATGCTCAAGTTAAATGTTCTACTCTGTATCCATCTGTATCTTATTGATGTTTATAATTTGTAATCTTGTACTGACATGCAAATGAAACAAATTTCCAATCATTGGACAATAAATTTGAATATGAATTGAATATGAATATGAAACTATATCACTAAACAATCAAATAAAGTGTAAATGTTCATATTACTATAAATCATACTGGAGGTACTGGCTTGATTATCCAATGAGAAACGTGTTTGAACTGCAGATTTCTATCTTACCTGATCATCAAGAAGAATGTCTGAGCGATGCGCTACACGCTGAACTCTGGTTAGTGGTAGACCACTGGATATCTTTCTGGGTTTACCCACAAAACTCCTCTCCCTACATCTTGTGTGACGTGCTTCAGCTAACGTAGTCATATTTACACCATCTAAAATAAATAATTATATGATAATTGCAATATCTATATTAATATTTGGAATAAATAGTGGATTAATCTAACATTAATTTGTTATATTTTGGGGTAAAATACAATTTTTTTTTTGTCAAAAAAACTGTTCATTTACTGCAAGATTGCTGAAAGTAAAGACTGGGTATGATTACATGTGTATGCGTGTTTTCATAAAAACTTCAGAAACGATGGATCCACTGAGCTACGAAACACAACTGGTTAAAACACAGCCAGAATAGTAATGCACCTAGAATCTAGATCTACTACATCCAGTCTAGACCTAGACTACGTGTAGGGTGTCTGATCGCGCACCCGATGTTGTGTGCTAAAATCCTTCCCATAGAGATTGCACGCATCCCTATGCAGTCTACGTGCATTGCGCGATCATGCAAAATTGGTCAATGATTTTATGAACAAATTGAAATTCAAACCTTTATTGCTCGTGATCCTGAAGGTGAAACTCAATAAATGAGGTGTCATAATATGAAAGAGCTGGTTTTTCTCCATATTCCCCAAAGGGCCGCCATCCCCCCCCCCCCCAAAAAAAAATTATAAAAATATTTTGGTCAAAACAGCGATTAAAACGTTTAATGTTCCGGTTTTCATTCGTACGCGGTCCGAATGCATATATATGTGCAGTTGTTACGCAATGTAACCATGGTTTGGACCGAGTGGAGCTGAGCACACGCCTCCCTAATTAGCTGATCCAACAAATAAGGGGAAGGGTATTTTTAAGCTGTTGGGTGTTGGGGCGAGTGATCTCTTGGGGCTAGCAAAAAAATAAGTGCATAGGGTCTACTCTAAGGGGGGGGGGGGGGGGGCGCGGTTCAGGAAAGTTGCACATTTTGGAGCTAGGATGCAAACAACATTTCCATCGCTGTTTTATCCAAGATATTTTTAGAATTTCAGGGGTGCGGCCCTTTGAGGAATATGGAGAAAAACCTGCTTTTTCATATGACTCATATGAAAGAGCAGGTTTTTCTCCATAAACTATACTCTAGTCTAGATCTACACCTCATTTATTGAGTTTCACCTTCAGGATCACAAGGAATAAATCAAAGGTTTGAATTTCAATTTGTTCATAAAATCATCGACCAATTTTGCATGATCGCGCAATGCACGTAGCGTGGACTGAGCTTCGGGAGGGATTTTAGCACACAACATCGGGTGCGCGATCAGCAGACACCCTACTTAATGGAGAAGAAAAAAAAAAGGCAGAACAGGACACAGAAAAAAGTTTATGGGACTGAACTAAGAATGTTGTTAAGGACTTGTTAATGGTTGCTAAAGAAATAACATAGGTCAGTTACTATCAAATTTGTTTATCATCATTTATATAACTCTGACCTCATTACTCTTAAAAATATCAACTCACCATTTTCAAATTTACACCTTTTGAAATACTCACCTTTTGTCACTTTTTACCGCTGAAATGGAGGGCTTTCGCAGCTTTTCCGCACAAACTAAATTTTATAAACAAAGAGTCAATACCAGTCGTTTCATCGTTGCATAAAAATGTAGTCTGCAGTGAATTTGATAAGATCCGTCATTGCTAATGAGAATTGCAGTTTACTTTTTAAAAATATAGATAGATCTATATTTCTAAAATCGTTTTTCTAGGCATATGCTTTGTATAAACTTGAGTGGATGGTAATGTATTATGTGAATAGAATGATATGGGATAATGCAAAACGACTGGTATCAACGACTGCCAATTGTGATAGAGATTACTTCCGGTTTGATTGACCTTTTTCAATCTCGATCTTGTACCAAGGGTTAGTTCAAACGAAACAACTTTTAAAATCGCTCTAAATCTAATCTATTTAATACATTGTGAATGAAAGTCGTTCGTAATTATTGAAATGATCACCCATTGTAACTGCTAAAGGCACCCTGTCATACAAATAATTATGGAAATAAGAAATATTACTCCAATTCAGGACAAGCATCGCAGGAAAACATACGTGTTGTGTACGGTGACATAGCCATATCACCAGTGCAGCGCAGCTCGCTCCCGTACCGCCTGTAGAATTTCGCGGCGTAGCTTAGCTTAGCCTTAGGGAGCCTGCGTGTCCTATCACTGTGTAACTGATTTCTGTATTTGTGTTGCTAAAATCCAGAATGAGTATCTCGTGAATTTAGTAAGCCATGTCACTTGTTACTATGGGGCTAGATTTTCAATTTTTGTTTGTGTCTAGAGTAGTGGCTCCGGTCTGCGGCCGATCGGCGGGAACTGCCGATTCTATTTTTATTGGAATACTCACAGAATACTTCAATACCCTCAATAAAGAGTCCATATACTTACTTATTAAATAGAAGTCACAAATAACCAAACTGACCCACAGCGTGGTCAGCATTGACCATGTTTCGAAATGCTTCGAGTTCCCCGGTTTGCGGGCACGCAGTACCGGTTTGCGGCACGCGTACGTCACAAAGCTTTATGCGCTACGTCACGATGAAAGCATGTACCAAATTACTACGGGTAACCCAAATTCTCATGTTTATCTGTTGCTACGGTAAATTTGTGAAGTTTTAAACAATTTCACCTTTTCCTCGAATGGATCATCCCATACGGGGGTACGTACTACTAGAAACTATCGGGTCATAGGGGGTACACACATCAGCACACATACCATCATACACGATCCCGCATGTTATGTGTGTATTAACACCCCCTGCCGCAAACCAGAAAAACACGTAATTACGTGCCGGTTTGCGGTCACCCCATGCAACTAGCCATGCGGTGGCACATTCAAAATATCTGCGATAGGAGACAGACCACAGCCATCATACTTCCACAAAAACATCAAATTTCACCTCCAATCGGACAAATATCGGACAAATAAAGCTACAATATTGATCTAGTCATGCCTCGATCTCTTAACTTAAAAGTTAGCACCTGCTGGAATTTTCATCGGCGACTGGTGCCGTAGATTTCCGACATCGCTGACGGATACTCCGTACCGATAGGAGCACCTGCTACGGACATTTTCGGCAAAGCAGAACTTACCGTGGAATCCACGGTAGGTTTCAATGATTATTATCGAGTCATATTCATTTTATTTTTGAAACAAATACCCCTGGCCGCAAACCGGGCGATGCCGCAAACCGGAGACTCTACTCTAGGGTAGCGCGCCCAGTATTCGGTCAATTCCCAGTATTCGGTCAGACAGCCGTTTCAACAGCCAGCTGTAACAATTTAAAAAATAATTTATGAGCCACGAAACTTGCACAAATCAGGCAGCTGAACAATTTTTCTTAACTCTCAAAATTAAATCAGATTTAGGGCCCCGGAATGATCTCCAACTTAGCTCGAAATTGGTCAGTGTCGCACAACTTTCCGCACTTTCGCGTTCTCTTAGCACATGCGCTAACATGCATAGCCATATGTAGAAGTCTATTGCGAAACCACTACGTGTGCTGTCACAATGAATTTAGTATGTGTGTGAAGAGAATCACTTCCGTGTTCGCTCCATCGCAGCGAATTTGCAAATGACGCACTTGCCGATGTGCAAGAGGTATTTATACGATACCCTTGCCATGCGGTATCGCTCAGCCAGTATTCGGTCAACGCATTGACATTCAGTGCTTTATTGCGCAATTGTGTGAAAATAGTGCGCAAATACGCTACGCTCCTTTGCAACGGAGATACCACGCACAAATCGCGTGACCGAATTCTAGTCGGCGCGACCGAATTCTGGGCAGAAAAATGCTCCGTCTTCTTTCGGAAGTCTTTTGCTTATCGTTATTCTATATTTTCAGTGACTATAAAATCCTGTTAGAGGAATAAATTTCTTTTCTTTTGATGGGTAGATTGCCCAATGAAAGAGGTAAGAATTCAAAATATTAGTGATTTCCCCTTAAGTGACCGAATACTGGGTACTCTACCCTACTGTCCTGATTCATCATGTTCATTCATGGCTTGTCTCCAGAACCGCGAAGTGGGACTGGGAATGAAATTGGGGTGAATGCACTTTTCAATAGGGGCGCTGGTCCGAGAACAAGAATTGTTCACATAAATGAGGATCGTCTTATTAAACGCTGACAGACACGTCTGCCAAAATGAGGATCGTCCGTATTTGTACTGTCTAGATCTAGATCTACTGAGCAGTAGGGGCGCTGGTCCAAGAATGAGGATCGTCCTCATAAACAAGGATATCCTCATAAACAAAGACAAAATGCGTCCTCAAAAATAAGGGTTGTCTGCATTTTTGAGGACGTTTTTTTTCATCGGCGCTCTGGGGGTTTCATATTACAGAACGGCCTGCTGGCGATGCCAGAAATGGATTCCCCGGGGGAAAATAACCCTAGTCTAGTTCCCTGTCTTCTTTTATGGGTTGTCTGTCTTCCCAAGGATTTATTGCTTATAATGTGAAAGTCTCTGTACAATGCCAATGTAAAATGCATCAAGAAAATCATTGCAGAATCCGTTTTTTGCATCGCCAATGCACCGATCACAAATATGAAACGTCTGCAAAAATGCAGACGGTCCTTATTTTTGAGGACGCATCAGTCCGTGTTTACGAAGACGATCCTCGTTTATGAAGACGATCCTTATTCTCGGACCAGCGCCCCTACTGCTGAGACTTTCATGTGATGAGCGATAAATCCTTGGGAAGACGGACTACCCATCAGTAGGGGCGCTGGTCCGAGAATAAGGATCGTCTTCATAAACGAGGATCGTCTTCGTAAACACAGACCGTCTTCGTAAACACAGACCGATGCGTCCTTAAAAATAAGGACCGTCTGCATTTTTGCAGACGTTTCATATTTTTGATCGGTGCATTGGCGATGCAAAAAACGGATTCTGCAATGATTTTCTTGATGCATTTTACATTGACATTGTACAGAGACTTTCACATTATAAGCAATAAATCCTTGGGAAGACGGACAACCCATAAAAGTAGACGATGAACTAGGGTTATTTTCCCCCGGGGAATCCATTTTTGGCATCGCCAGCAGGCCGTTCTGTAACATGAAACCCCCAGAGGCAGAGCGCCAATGAAAAAAAACGTCCTCAAAAATGCAGACAACCCTTATTTTTGAGGACGCATTTTGTCCTCGTTTATGAGGATATCCTTGTTTATGAGGACGATCCTCATTCTTGGACCAGCGCCCCTACTGCCCATGAAAGTAGATGGTGAACTGGGGTTATTTTATCACGCAGAATCCATTTTTCACATCACATGTGCACGGTTCAGAAACCCAAAATGTGCAGAGCGTCAATGAAAAAAAAACTGACACAATTTGTCTGCGTTGAGGATGATATTCACATATCCTTGTTTGTTTGTTTAAGTAGACGATCCTTATTCTCAGACCAGCGGCTACTGATGAAATTGTATTTGTAGTGCTGCTTGGGGCTGAGGCATGGCTATCGATTCAGATTTCTGTGTGTATGGTGGTACGTGGTGTGACCATAGTGACGCTTTACCTTAATTTGCAGATGGTTCCAAATGTCAAACGATCTGATGTGACCCTTGCCAGATGAAAACATACCATTTCCTAGTCACAAAATTTCCTTTGGAATCAAGTTTAAAAGACATTGTCTGAAAATTTTGCTCTATAGACTAGATGGATCTAGAGGTCTAGATCTCTGTCTTTTAAATTATATTGAATTCCGGCATCTCTGTCAACTTGTCAGAAGTGGGATGGGAGAAAAAAATAAGCGCCAAACTCAAAGATTGCAACAAAAATTACTATTTATTTTTCTCCTATCTAGGCCACCATGGTGCGTATGAATGTATTGGCAGACGCACTGAGGTGCATCTGCAATGCTGAGAAACGATGCAAGCGTCAAGTGCTGATCAGACCATGCTCCAAGGTTACTGTCAAGTTCCTTATGGTGATGATGAAGCATGGTGAGTAGCCCACATTCCATTTCAACATGAAATGTTCACTGCTTTCATTTTCAGAGAAATGTTTGTAATGGTCTAACATGTTCAGTATTCTTTTTAAGACAGCAAAGTCTCGATTTCAATCTGTGTTTTTATGCCATTATTTTATATTACCCAAATCAATCCTTCGTTATTACTTCGTTTACAAGGGGATTACGATTGAATAAAAGGTTTGTAAGACCATGCCTGAATATCCAATGAAATAATGCAGCCAGCTGTACATGTTAGGCAGGATTATTGATGATAGAGAAGACTGTTGTGATTTCTATGTGTACTCCAATTCTGTATGAAGTCTTTGCAATAAACACAAATTTAAGTGCTAATATAACCTTGTATATATTTACTCTTACTCCATCGCCCCACACCCTCTCTCTCTCTCTCTCTCTCTGTACCTTGTGCTAAAGCCAGGGTAATAATAATGGAGCGCCAGGAATGGCAAAGTGCCAGATATGAGCACTATACAAGTTCACTCCACTATTATTATCATTGCTATTTTTGTATTATTTCAGGATACATTGGGGAATTTGAGATCGTAGACGACCACAGGGGAGGCAAGATCATTGTCAACCTCAACGGCAGACTCAACAAGGTTTGTATCTTTTCTCTGAAATTTAAGCCATAATCGATTACACAAGATGTAAGTCCTTGGTTGATGGTCATCATGGTATTTGAATGAAAGGATGGTATTTCATATTTTGCAAAGAAATTAATAACTTACTAAGGGCCTATCACATTTTCATGGTAATAAGTGTAAACCATTTCCTGATTATGATAGATGTTTAAAGTTGATACTCTAAGCAAATAAATGTCCCTTAATTTGTTACCTACGGCAAGTATATGTTATTTTTAAGTTTTTCAATTACTTAGTATATCACACAAAAATTCTGTCTACTCGAAATCCTCGATTGAAATGTCGAAAATATCCGCCTCTCTTTGCATAGAAAATCAGTCACGGCGCTGGTCTACTATTTATGACCTCACGTCCGGGAAAGAGTATATTCACGTACCCGGATGTTCCATAGCAAACATGTGCAGAGTGATACGATTTTCTGCATATTTTTGTTTCAAAGGCTGAAAAGTCTAATAAATCATAATTCTATGTACAATTCTTTACCTTCCCCTAGTACCTCATAGTATTAATATCAATTCCCCTTTTAAACATTATGACATATACATGCCAACGATGTGCTATTAGTCGATATTTTCACCATGTAATTTTTGTTTTGGTGTTGAAATCGGCCCAGGCACGGAGTGAACAGTAGCTGTCTACCCATGCACAGTTCATTACCTTACACTACAGCGAACTCCCGATGGTTTCTTCTTCCTTTTCCCCATGTCTTTCGCCTTCCTTGGCCCTGAAGATCCTTCATCTACCAATTCTGACACCGGTAGTCAGGAGCAAGTCTTTGTTAGTTGTTTTTCTTAGCTGGCAACGTCGCTTTCATTCTCTTGCAACTGCCGATAAACATATAACTAGCGCACGTACGTTCCATCACAAGCAAGCAGCGCCTAGAGCAGCGGCTTGGTCTTACCTCCCGATTCTGCTCGCTTCACGAAAGTTCATGCAAGAGCCGCATCACTCGCCAAAATGTTATAGAGGAAGCGCGCTTGAATGATCTCGTTCAAGTTTGATATTTTACAACATAAAATGTTTAACTGGTACTGTATCCTTTTTTGAGGCAGTCACACACATCTATGATAAGTATAGTTCTAGACCTATTCGTTTTACAAAACTGCTCCTGTACCTTATCTGATGACGATATAATGCATCCGCCTATTCATACGTGCACGATTTAACTTTAATTCCTAAGCAGTAAACTCGTCTCAAATCTCTACCAAATAGGTGAATATGAGGATATAAAAAGAAATCAGCGACTGGAAAATGTTGCTTCGTTATTCTTCATTCAAATGAAAACAGAAAATCCATCAAATATACTCCTTAACAACAACAAATCTAAGCTCTGACAGGATAGCATTTACGTAGGGATATCACTGCCATTCACTCTCACTGAGCCCATGAGTCCCGTTCGTGACGTCACGGATAGAGGCCCGACTCTACGTGCACTTCCGGGTTTCAGACTTAGATATTTTGGTAGAGTTTACTCGAATAAATTCATTATTCTAAACTTGTTTTGTCGGGTGGACACCATTTGGTGTTATTATGGGGGTTAAAAGCTTTCTATTTATGTAATTATCTCAGTATTTGGGATTGTCTTAGAGTATCAACTTTAAAGCTCATGCGGAAAGCTCATGCGGTGAATATCAGTGTTGAGATGCAGCTGGTCATAGAAATTGGATTTGAAAAATTAGAGGCTCATTAGAAAATTGTGTAAGATTGGACCAGTAATAATGTTAGCCAAAAGAACAATACAATTTTCACATAAAACCCTGGATAAAAATATTTGGAACGATACACAGTGAATGTGAGAGCTCTCGTTATTTGTCAAATAGGATGAGCCCTTCACTAACAGAAATGTCCCAGAAGATTTTGGAAGTACTCTGTAAATTTGCTTATTAAACGCTTTGAGATAACAGAGATGGGCAAAAATATTCTTTCCTATCTGAATATTGTTACATTGTTATCAGAATATTGTTTAGGTAGAGCAGGATTTGCCTGGTTATGATTATACCATGGAAGATGGGTAACCAAGGCACTATTGGATCAGTATGTTTAGGAAAGGAGGGACATTACTTAAATGATTATTTTTAAACAAAATTATTCATCTCCATACTTTGATTCCGGTTTTTGTTTGGGAAAACTTTACTTTTGTCTCTGTAACCCAATTAAAAGTGTGAATGGAGTGTGTATAAGCCTCGCGTAAATTGTAAATTCCCTGCCATGCATTCATCGTATGTTTAATGTTTTATTTTTCCTCAGTGTGGTGTGATCAGTCCTCGCTTTGATGTGCCCATCAACGAAATGGAGAAATGGACCAGCAATCTCCTTCCATCTAGACAGTTTGGGTGAGTCTATTGTGGTAATACCTTTCTACTGGGACATTTAACTTGAGTTTCTCCACTCATCATCATCAACCCTCAAAATACCCCCTTCCCCCCTTTTGAGACCTTACTCAAATATTCATGAAAATAATTTTTGTCCTAACCTGACCATCAAGAATGTCTCTTTGGTGCGAAACAGGCAAAATCACCAAGCCCACTTTTTTTTGCACTATTTATTTATTTACTTATTTATCATTTATTCAGCAATTCACAAAAAATATAACAATGTAAATATAAGTGAACGAACATTAAGAGAATGTCAATTATAAATGCACAATCTTCCAGGAGGTCCTCTTGAGTCACCATTGAATATTTCAGGTAGCAAAATGTTATGCTTAAATCATCGTATAAGTTTCCTGTAAGGCTGTGCATAACCGTGTAATGAGGTACTCGAGTACACTCCCAGGCTTACAGGCGAATACTCCATTACTCGGACGCCATAATAATAATAGTGAACAATGCTGTTTTTAAAACCAAAGATGACAGAATAATCCATTTTCCTCTGAGTCCAAACAGAAATCCGGACATTTAGTCCCAGTTTCTGAGTGGTGAGTTGACAGTGATTGAGCTGGGAAACTTTTTTATCCGCTGTACCATGCCGGCGCTGCCTCCCGGGCACGGGTAAGCGTCGGCCTGGACAGTGCCAAGCGCTGGCAAAAACAAAAAATGGCTGCCGAGTATTTGAGTACAAGAAATCGTACTTGAGTTGTTAACAGTGCGAGTACTCGAGTATACTAAAGTATATACACAAATATGATGATGCTTACCTAAATTGAGATACAGTTAACTGGTGTATTGTTAAGCCTCTTACAGGCCTGGTTATTTTTGTGATTTTAAATGTATGTTTACTCAATGAATATCTTTCTTGTATGTGTGTGTATACAGGTATGTAGTCCTGACCACATCGGGAGGTATCATGGATCACGAGGAGGCGAGGAGAAAACACGTCGGTGGCAAGATCCTGGGCTTCTTCTTCTGAACAGGGCCAGAGACGGGGTGTAAATTCACAGCAGAAAATAATAAAATAAACAAAAAAATGAAATAAACTTACAGTTCCTTGATTTCAATTGGTGTCATCTATTGCTGTAGTGTGACGTGTATGCTGTTTACAGAATACTAGAGGCTGTTTCTCAAAATCGTCAAAAATTTAACTTCCAAGACATCCCATTGAAACGTGTTACATAATTAACACGTTTCCAAAGGATATCCATGAATTAGATATAGACAGTTTTGAGAAACTAGGCCCAGTTTGTAGGCGACAGTCCCCTTTCTTGAATTGGCCAATTAAATTACGAATCTGAACCTATGTATATATTTTAGTTGTTTAAAGTTGCCTTTGGTTTGTCAAAGATGCTTCTGACTCGACAACATCGTGCATGTGAAATGGACATGAACAAATTGATTGTTTTGAAAAGATGAGTATGCTGGCAGAGATAAACATACCCAATGCTCAAAAAGAAAAATGGTCTATTCAAGAAATGAGGAACAAACATCAAATGGTGCATATGAACTGTGAAGGAGCTAATCATGCATAGGAGTGTGTTTTGTATGATTGAGGGATGGAAGTATACTAGCTTGCCTTGGCTTTGAGAGAGTGAATACCACTGAAAATTCTGTGTATAGGCATTAAAGTGTAGCAATCACCAAACAAATTGTGTTCAGCTAGAATGTATCAAAAATTTAAAATAAACTTTAAAATAAACTTCATCCCACATTCTATGGGTCAATGGGTGAGGAGTATGAAGGCAATTAAGGATAATGCACTGAACAATCAACCTAAGTTGGACTTCGGATCCGTGTGTGCTGAGTGCTCATATGTTTGAGAGAGTATAATTGTGTAAACTTGCAATATCTCTGTTCAGAAGTAACATTTGAAGTTCATGTAGTACATGTAATACCACATGAAAATACACATGTACTAACGTACAGAACCAAATTGTGTTTGGTGACTGGTACACTTTAAAAAAACACACAGGGGAGAGTGACAGTTAATTCAATTTCAGTGTGGAATAATATTAAAATAATCACCACCCCCCCCCCCCCTCCTTGCATCCTGAGAGGGGGTGCAGTGAAAAGTGAAAGAAGAAGATAAAGGAAGGAAATGAAAGAAGGTCAAGATTCTTTTTGAGGAGATATGAAAGGATGTTTGAATTGTGGATTTTAAAAGTTTGAAGTCTTGAAAGAACCACTGTCAAAGACAGAAGAGTGGTGGAAATGAGAAAGATTCAGATGGGATAATAATTCTAGAATGAGTGGTCAAGTCAGGGAAGATAGTTACTTTCAAACCTGATAACTTCCTGATTTTGTTTTTATTTATTAATTTAATTTATTTGTCTAAAAAATGAATAGTCCCTGAGATTGATGCAAATCCGGCTTAAAATTAAGGGGGGGGGGGGGGGGGGGGGTGCTGTCTTTTCATGACTAAAACTTTTTTTTCTTCAACTCTCACTATTACCCCTGTTACATAAATAATCTGCTTCTACACTGTAGTATCATTATTTTTTATGAGGTGCCTACTACAATACAAAAAAACTAAGAAAAACACTTCAATACCAAACAAAATTTCCTCTCCACTTGCTTCCACTATTCTTTAGTATAATACATCTTCCTATTCTCTCTTTCCATGTCTCTACTAACTATATTGCACTGTGTCTTTTGTCTTCTTTGGGCATGGCTGAGGAGTTAAATCTTTTGTCAACTCTGTTTGTTGCTACGGCAGGCAGCCAGTGAAAACGATTTTGTTTAATCAAATTATGGAAAAGCAAGCATTACTTTAAACAAAGACAACTTTGTTTTTCCTGGCTCATTTTTTTAGATTGAGGTGTCATGAAAGGTTAGAAAATGAACTTTCTAGAAATGTGATTTTCTTTTTGAAATTCAGATACCGCCTGCAAAATGACTTTTTGGTACCCTCTCTTCAAATTTTTTTAATCACTCGTGCGTGAAATATGCATCATATGAGTTGCATCAAACGAAAGAGGACGATCTAAGTTTTATAAATGTGTCATCTATTAATTTTAATTGTGATTAAGTTATGATAAAACATTGATAACTCTGTTCTTTTTTTTCTGGTACACACTGTAGTGGAAGCAAGTGGTACGGTATATCAGAGCTCAGACATTGATCTTTCAACTATATTTTCTCTTTGTACCCCTCATCTCTCTATTTCTATCTCCCTCACACACACACACACACACACCCCCCCCCCTCTTTTTTTCTCTTCCTCTCACCTCTCTTCTCCCCTCTTCCACTGGTACCTGGCTTTACTTCTTTAAAGTACAATGTACTATCCTATTGTTCAGCCTGTCACTTTAACTATAAGTATAAAATCACATTGATCAATCAAAGGCACAACAAAAAAGAGCAAAATAACTTATGTTTACAATTGGCTAATTTTTATTTACATACATGTCATAGAAATTCAGTCGTTGTCTCACAATACAACAGAATAGTGTGCTCTTTTCTGAGACACGCCTACAAAATTTAACCATAATCAGCTAACTTTACATACATTATTTACAGGTATTAAAACAAAAAGTGCTCTACTGGTTTCATGTCCAAATTTCACAAAAGTAAATGGTATTAAACTTAACTACATGTAGTTCATCTGAATATGATACTTGGTAGGTACCGGTATGCCAATATTTGCATTATAACGGTTCATCTAATCTATCCAGAAACGACAGAAGCTGGATCATAACCTTAAAACAAATTACTTTACTACATTTCTAAATCTTCTCCAACACGGTATAAAAAAATAATGTGTTTGGTTGTTTCACGATGCAGGCATGCTGAAAAAGGCACATTCGTTTTCTAAATGACACGATGCATGTTCAATGGAACCTCTATATGGACACCATCATCACTAAATCTTGTTATAACAAGGTGATTTTTCAGTACATGTTTAAATTTTTGTTTATGAGCCCTAATTCAATGTCACAAGGTAATTTGCTTAGTCTAAAAGACTATGTTATAATTAGGTTCCTATCTGTTACATTGCATCTTTCTTTCTGCCTGCAATTTTTGAGGACAAAGCTTTTCTTTTTCACACTTGGATGTGGTTTGCTCTTACATACACAAGATATAACAGCATCTATAAAAGCTCATCTGTCTTTGAAATATTATTGTACATGTGGAATTGAATGCAAATACATATTTTAGACAACATTGCTGATTAATCACGCTTGCTGCACATAATGTAGCAACAATATAAACACTGATTAAGGTAGCCACAAAGTGACTTGGGAGTAAGGTAATAATCTCATTTCCGATACTTGTACTTGTAGTTATACACTGAGTGATTTCAAGTTGGGTGTTAGTGTTAGTGTTAGTGTTTAGAGCAGTCAAGAGCTCTTAAATCGAGCGGAAAATTTACTGATGAAATTAAGAGCCCGATACCGATATCAAAATCGATAGCTTAACACCAGCTGTGACGTCACCACATACTTCATTTCACGACGATGATTTAAAAATAGTACATCAAAACTAAAGATATCATGAAAAGTAAAGAATAAATTTACACCTATTTCTCTGGTCTTATAAAATAACTCATTTTACACATAAGAATATATGAATTACCTGTTTCACATATTTTTATTTGATTGTCGGACAATAAATTGGCGTCGTTCGTGCGTTGACTGTGTGCGGATACAACACTAACACCGAACTGTAAATCAACATTTGCTTAATCCCTAGGGGCTAGTGTTAGTGAATAGGACATTTGTACGTAAAATATTAACACCAGCCACAAAGGTCGGTTCAGCAGACGACAATTTTGCAAAATCGATAACACTAGCTACCGGAAGTTGACGATATTCAGAGGTCAAAACCTTAACACCAGCTGATTTCCATTTCGGTGTTTAGGCTGGTGTTAGTGTTTATTAAACACTAACACTAGCCTTAAACACCCAACTTGAAATCACTCACTGTATCATAATCACTACTACATAATTAAAATTCATCATATTTTCAAAGAGATGAAGTTCACAGCAAGTACTGAAGATGAGATATAAGGTTGCATGGTTTGAATGGTTTCAGCCCAATACCAGATTACACAGAGGTAAACAGAGATCTAACCTGTAGCTCTGTTGAACTTGAGTAGACCAATCATTTGGTTTGTTGTTATAGAAAGATGTTCTAGTGAATCTACAAATTTCAAAAGAATGCAAGCCTTTACATAGTCTCCTCTGGATTACCTACAGAAGAAACCTGAATGTTGATGTACAGTCAAACCTGTCTATTAAGCCACCAAAGTGGCCTCTGTAGACAGACTACCCTTTTAGACCAGGGCCCTGTCTTATAAAGAGTTGATATCAATCACAACTATGTACATAAGAGATAAGAGACTGTAAAGTTGTGATTGATTTGAGAACTTACGATTGATTTGGATCAATTGTAACTCTTTAGAAGACTGAGTCCTGTTCTTCACCACACATTTCCATCTAGTTGGAGCAATATGGGTGACCACTATAGCAGGTGGTCTTTATAGAGAGGGGACTACAAAGACAGGTTTGACTGTATATTACAAATGCTTTGTTGCCCTATATTTCTGATTTCACCCTACGGAAGATTTATTGTCCATAAATAGGGCAGTTTACAAAATCATTATCTCTCACTTGTACAATATAATCAGCATACATGAGGAGAAAGCATGATAGTTGACTGGAAAAGTGTTATGCCAACTTACATTTTCATGCGCCCCAAACTTTGGATGCTACTTTCTCACTGGACTTAGAAATCAAATAGAAGTATCTGGTGGCTGGAATGAAATATCACAATGACATTGATCAGCCAAGGCAACCAGTTGTATCACCAATAAGAATGCAATTCAATTGTTTAATGCTTTCCAAAGAAATAAAAGTTCCATGATCCAGGATTAACATTTAAAATAACAAGTTTTGTTCATTGAAGAATAAGATTTGTTCCTGCAATTGCAGATAGTGGGCATCTCTTGTGTCTCGCTCCTTGAGCTTAAGATTTCGAAAAAAAGTCAAGTGAGTCAATTCTTAAAATAGTAATTGACTGCTGTTCACAGCTGATAGATGGCTTGCATCAGACCATGTTTCGCACTCAAGCAATCATCAATCTTTGAATTAGGTCTGTAGGTTCAAGAAAAGAAAATATAAATATGATACAAATTGAATGCTTATATGGATCTTTAATGGTTAAAAGCAATGTTTTTATCCATCAATGAAAGATAAATTGAAGAATAGAGAGATATTATTTGAAATACAGCCTTCAGATTCATAATAAGCAATATTTGAATTCACTTTCATCAGATGGAACAAACTACTTATACTTCAGGGCTTACACTATGCAGACTGTCTCAGGACTACCATCCCCTGGACAACTAACTGATACTGCTGGCCTCTTCCGGACAACAATCCCCACAGGAGAACTATGCCCTGGGACGATTACTGCCCAGACAACTTCTCCATGACAATTATTGAACATACAACTACCTCAGGGCAACTACTCCCAGTAAAACTATCCCAAATTCAATCAACAATCACTAACATTATAAATGCCAGTAACAAGGTTTAGTCGTTCCTTTGAAGTCAGGTGTATTTAATACTTGTGGTCAAGATAGACATATTATTTAGGCAATGCTTATCAGCTGCATTATCAAGCTCTTCCCGTAAACAATTTCAAAACAGTTTTTAAAAATTGTTAAAAAACTTGCAGATAAGTGGACAGCTGTCAAGGGATAACTAAAAAATTGGTATGAACAGAGAAAAGGTTTTAACTTGCCCTTAAATGTTAGGGGGAAGAGTCAAATGAAGTACAAACATTGAAAAGAAAGGTTTGAGCACCTGTGCAGTATTCTTTGTGTGATCATGCTGTTTGACTACTGTTCTAGAGTCAACAAATATTGTCCCAATATGTAAAAATCTGCAAAAGTCAGTAACTAGAGTACAACTAGAGTATTACTATGTACAAACCTTGAAAGGAAAGTCATGAAGATTGGTGCTGTGCTTTTAGGGTAGTACTGCTGTTTGACTGCATGTCCTAGAGTCAGTAACATTCCTGAAGGATCACCCACTGGCCTCAATTTATCTTCACCCTGGGAATCAATACAATAAAAATCATTACATTCACACAACAGGGTTCATATTTCTGAACTCATTGTTCAATGATGCCAGAGATGATGTGTTCAAACCTCCACACTATGTACAAGCTGAACAGGTATGTATATATTTCAGTTCAGATGATCATGAAATAAAATAATTATGTGATCTCGCAGACTCGCACCATGGCCCTCATTGGAGTTTTCCTCTTAGTCCTGTATTAACTCATTATCCTTCTAATGTTCAAAAACTTGAACAGCAAATGAATGTAGTTACAGAAAGTCAAAGCAGCAAAAGAACATTTACTACCGTGTACAGTGACTGTGTGCATTCCCTTCCTGGATAAAAAAAAGTTACATAATTAATTGTCTTATTTCTGCTCTAGAGTCTTATATCTGACAATGAGGGGATTAAAATGACCCTGTACCATGGACAATACTGAACTTTAAGAATTAACCTGCCTTTATGTATGACTACAAAAACAGCAAGCTCTTCATTCACACAATAGTTGCATCAAAAGTTGCAATATGAAAGTTTATTTGGTTTTCTTAGCTGATACAAAGCAGGTACAAAACATATTACACCTTAAGATTGATATAAAACTTTACACATTTATACTCATGAATGCAACCACCAAATCTACTCTTCAACTCCTGCGATATCCAGCAGCTTGTTATGCAAATATAATATGCTGTCTTATATTCAGTATGTAGCAAAAATCCTTTTTACATCCCTGTGATAAATACAAGTTAAAATTCATACCTTGATAAGTCCCAGATGAACCAGTAAGGCATTCACAACAGATTCAGGTGTGCATTTCTCTGATGAAAACAACTTCTTCAAAATGGCATCTGCAAATATCAGAATAAGAATAACAACAATAACAATAATATGCTTTGTTTACCTAGGGTAGCCTCATCAATATTACTTCTTTTCTCCCTGAGGGTTGCAATCATATCACTACCCCCTGCATTTGTGGTGAGTCTCCAAAGTTTTCTTATTTGTTAAAAGCGTCAAACTGTATTTCCTTTCACATGCATCTACAGTGCTACATTTTAAGTCTGGTATTTTATCATATTTAGGGGAAGGGTTCTCATTCACTTGTAAATGAACACATTTCAATTTTCAATTGAGTCTTAAATGGAAGAAGATAGATAGAGTGGAAGAGAGAGAGAGAGAGACATCAAGATAGATAATATCCACTGCTCTATCCCCAATGGTAATAATAATAATAGCGCACATATCCACCATGCAAGGTACTCAGATGCTGCAAATATTACCCGGCTCTGCTTGGCTGCCGATTTCGGCGCACACAGCATTCAAGGAATTCCTTCCTACCTGTACCCATTCAACACCTGAGTGGAGAGTGGCAGATGTAGATTAACGTCTTGCCAAAGGACATTAGTGCTGCGGCGGGACTCGAACCATGGACCCTGTGATCCACAGTCCGACGACTTATCCACTAGACCACAACACCTCCACATGTACATAAATAAACCTTCTTTACCATACAGGAGGGAGCAGAGTGAATCTAAGATATACCTGTGCACTGATACACTGCATTCTTGACATCATTGTTCTCACTTTCCATCACTGACGAGATCTTCACAAACGCCTTGATTCCAGCTGACTCCTCATATACCTCGTCCTGTATTAAAATGAGATGCCGATAGAAATGTTACGAAGCTTTTAATAGAAAGACGCTATAAGTCATTGTGTCGATGAAAACCATTAAATGGACTCTGTGTCTGTGTAATGGACCAAGCATGGCATATAAGTATACATGTTGCAGTCACTTCCTGATATCATATCCTCCCAGTTCAAAGGTTTTTTTCAGACTTCTATTTCATGATTCAAAATAGGGGTTCGGGGGGGGGGGGGGAAGTAGTGGAATGGATCTCCAAACAGGAAGTACAGCAGAATTCTTCTTTGAGATTAGTTATTTTCTACATTCCATCACAATCATGCTCACTAAAGGCTTCAGGTATAACATAACTACCCCATGGCTCACCCTGGGTCATTTTCAGTGGAGAAATGATTTCTGGGCCCTGTAACACGAAATTTGACTTTTAATCATTTGTATAAATCAAATAAATATATCTCAAATCTTGCTATAATCACTTGTATCTTTCCATCTATAGTATATATCTGTAACACAAAATAAATTGTAAGTTACTAGTTATTGAAAGGTTACGATTGATTGAAGGAGTTAAAATTAATTTGAGACTCGAGATACAATTACTTTTAATTTGTTATGTTACAGGGCCCAGGCGAGTCGAATTGATTGTGCCATATACACTGTATATTCTATTAAAAGCAAAGAGGTATTACAAGTTGAAAATGTATGATTACTCATTACGTTGTAAGTACTTGTGGTAATAGTGGTAATACAAGTAAGTCAACATTATGGCTGTCAGTCTCAGTCGGGATATGTAAGATAGTCTGTCCAGCTTACCCCTAGCTCCTGTAGAATCTTCTCTGCACGCTGGTTACCAAGAGCTTGTAATTTATTAGCAGTAGGGAATGCTAGGAAGTCTGCTGCTGTTACAGGGATCTGATTCAAATCAAAACAAAGCACATGAATTATAGCATGGTTGCAATGCACAATGGATCAAAAATAAACATTTGCAAGTATTGGTTTGTGAAAGTGTCTTGTTAAACATTCATTCATTCAACCTTCATCAAAGCTTGGGTTTCAAACAGATTACTATTTCAAGATTCACATGTAATATGTAATCAATTTTCTCTTGTCATCATCCCCTTTCCTAACCCTTTCCAATATCCTTATCTATCTCATTCTACCCCCTCCCCCCTCCACCCCTCTCTCATCGTACATTTATACATCCATTTTCTCTTCACAGCTCTCTCACTTTATAATACAATTCTTCTCAAAATAGCACACACTTGCTTAATGTACATGTGTCTAGAGTCGCTTTTGTCATTCTCCTTTTCCAATTACTATTATATTACTGTCGTAATATTTTCCAATCTTCAATGTATCTCTTGTAATGAAAATTTTCGGATTGAATATACAATGTAGGGCAGTGTGTTATCATTTATGTACAGCAACAGCTGCTTGAATGATGAGTATATCACACATTTTAAGAAAAGACCACACCATGATTCTATCAAAACACGTTTTAATGTAAAAGGTAAAAGGTGAGTAGTACAGAATAGAGGCTTAGAGTACTAGAAGGAAGACACATCTCATCATTTATCATCTCATCTTATCTCTCTCTCTTCTCTCTTCTCTCAGTCTCCATTTCAAGGAGGTCATTCATCACCCTGTCTTCATGGAAAGATATAGCCAACAATATTTGTGATACAAAATTCTTGATTGTAATATCTGTGCATTTTACATGTGTATCTAAATTGTCATACATTTTCATAATTAGCTAGACAAGACTCCAACAAAGAGAGAAAATAGTTAAATGCGGTTAGCCCTGTATATATACATTAGACCCCCCCCCCATCCTAGCTGTGAATCCCTGCATTTCCCTGCTGTCCCCTGGACAAAAGTGACTGTGGGGCCACAGCAAAAAGCAATCCTGAAAACTATGTACATACATGTCCATGTAAGAGTGCTATGATTTCCTCATTCAGAAAGTCAACCTTTGTATACATGCATTACCCTTTTTTCTGGTTCACTATAAACAAAAGTAAATGGAATGGATGTGCTTTATACAGAGCAGTCCTTTGTGGTTGTGTTAGTGTGTGAACTGAAGAGATCTTAGACCGATTCAATATTGCATTAAAGTATGACCATAAGGCCTAAAATAAAAACTTGTATTGCCCTTTGGGACCAACCCAAAAATCTGAAAATCTACGGTCGGCATTTAAAAAAGGTTTTTTTTTTTTAAACCTTTTTTTAGAATTTTTTTATTATGAATGAATACAAAAATATGTATTTTGTTTGTTGGGATAAATGGGATGTAAATGCATAAAATCAAATCATTCCCAAATACTCACTTGTCTTCTGCCCTAGTTTCAAAATCCTACTAGCGTACACATCTCGATCAACACAACATTGCAAACCATGGATGATTATGAGGTGAAGAAGATATGAATGGAATGATGACGCTGAAACACATGTATTAAAGCATTAAAAACTGAGAAATATGAGCCAAAAGAGGGCTTTAAAAAAAATTAAAAACTGAAAAATATCGGCCGAAAGAGGGCGAGAAAAAAAAAACTATTAAAAAAAAAAACTTTTCCCACCAACCGACCGACCCATGTTTTGGCACTCAAAGGGCAATACAACAAGTTTTTATTTTAGGCCTAATGTAACTCAACTATGTATTCTCTTCATAATTCTTTATGCTCTTGATATAGGCTGATGCATTTACACAAACACAGAATAGCTGTTACCGGTAGTCAAAACCAGATGCCACAACTTATAAATTATATCAAATGGCAGTGGTCACTGGTCAGACTGCAAAACAGCTGAATAATATTTAGCTACTTTCTCTTTATGTTGTTATCCAGAAAAGGTCATTATTTCACAAAAATATATATATATATAAAGTATACTACAGTAGCTTTATAACCCTTTCCTAGTTTCCTTTCATAAACTATCAATATTTATTAGACAGAGGTAGTTACATGTACTTTCTTCCCTTTTTTGGCAAATCTTCTCAACTGCAAATTGCAATGTACATTCAATTCATCTTCAGTAGTATTCTGGAATGAACAGCATTTTTTTACAATATAAAGGGAGTACTATTTTCACTGAGAAAAAGACGTAAACAGTTAAATGGAAATATTTACATGTACTGTACATGGGTTGTGTTGTTTTGTTTGACTTTTTTTAAAAACTATCATTAGTCTTTTTTCTTCTTCATTAATTTCTATTGCAAAGAACAAATAAATGTGTGTTCCTAAATGACATACTTCAGCAGAACGATTCAGTATTTACAAGGAAGAAAGCTACTGATTTTTATAGCCTCATCAGCCTAGTTGATACAGCAGAGATACCCTCTGATTTACAATCAGGGTTACACAGGAATGTATGAAGTTATTCATTATCAAGCTGCTATAAAACCTTTCAAATTCCCAACAGTGACATTAAGAAAAGTGGAAAGGCCTCGCAGATTGGCTCGTGCTAGACTGGTTATCAAAACTACTACATGTGCAACAAATATTTCGATCAAATTAGAAAACCGCTCAATTAAACGTATCAATAAAAATATGTTTGTTTCTTTGTTTCAGACCACAAAATTTATACAATTAAAATTAGTATTTCTATGCTCAATATCTTTCCGCTTGAATTTGAACATGTTTTACCTCTTTCATTGCATACCGTGAATGTGTACATGCTGACTTCCCTTGGGCAGCAGTGCTTTTTCTTAAATATTTACAGTGTCATACATAATTATCAATTCAATACCTGGGGGGTGTTTCTTAAAGCTGTTTGTAAAGTTACGCATGACTTTACGAATGACTTGTATATGAAAAGCCAAATGGGATGCTCAATCATTATTGATTATTATTTATTAAGTTGAACTGTGCAGATGTAGATTAACATTCTTATTATAACAACCATTTTTAATGCAAAGTATATTTTTTGCCATACTTTAATTGAGATTATTGGAAATATCAGAAAAAACTTTGGGCATCCTATCTGGCACTTCATATACAAGTCGTTTGTAAAGTCATGCGTAACTTTACGAACTCTTTATGAAACACCCCCCTGTTCAGTTTTAATGTACATGTATGAGTTGAGACAAAAAAACTAAAGCAGTAAACAAAATAAAGCCAGTTTTGTATTGATTTCATGCACATTTGAATACTTTTCTATCTTCTATATGTTGCACGAGACACAATGTGATTCATGAGATTGGAAAGAAACATGTTGTTATATTTTGTATTTGTTTCCAGTCTCAATCAAGAAGTAGTATACAATAACTCTGAAATGGAATGAAACTAGGTATGTCCACAATGTGGTATCAAATTTGAAATCAATTTTTAATTAAAAAGATAAAGGTGAGTTCTGGTGATCCGATTACATTGTGAAAGAAAAGGTGTGGAATGGATCAGAAAAAGTTGATCATGTAGCATGTAAGTATTGGTGTGTACTGCAAAGTTCTGGAGTCATCAAAATCATAAAAAATTTGGCCTAGTCTTGGTACAGTAACAAGCACTGTACACAGAAAGATGTTTATATGAGACTACACAAATTGTGTCGGGGCTACCAACCTTGATTTCCTAATCTTTCTATGCTCATTACTCAGCCAGTATACATTTTCTACCAAAATTGTTTGACAAATGTTATTTTTTATAATCTTGAACATTCAGTGTAAGTTTCGGTTGATTCTGTGAGAATTCATTTTCTTTTTTTTACCAGAACTCAACTTTATCTTTAATTTTGGATAACACAAGCCTTTGACTCTGCTTTTGAGACAAACATACATGTACTCAAGGAAGTGAAGCCTTTCTGATCTTCATCTATAGCTCACTGATTATGAGAAATTTTTCTCATCAAAGTGTTTTAAGCTTCTTATAGTTGATTTTGAGAGAATAACACTCCTCACTCACATCAAAAGAGGATGTTAGTACCGTAATATCATTCTTAGAAAGCAATGTTGTAATCAGTTTTGCACTTTTATCAAGTGAATATGTCAATATTTGGAAACATGTCTTGTTAGCTGAATTCTGTGGGTAGATTCCAAAGTGAATATGAGAGACAAAGCCATGTCCTCTATCACAGTCATTATCTCATTGTTATCTTGACATGAAGAACTGTTCTTTTAAAGTTTATTTGATTTGCTGAGTATCATCATCAGAGCTTCATTTTGTCCATGACTGATGCTAAATCCCCTGCATCTCCTGCATTCTGTATTATGAAAATAGAACAGAAAGACAGCCAGCATCAAGTCAGCGTTTCCTGCCGTGCTTTCCAAGTTTACAATTTCAAAACAAATCATGTTTCGCATTTCTTTGTCAAGTTAGAAACAAAAAACTCTGGCAATCTGCTGAAAACCAAGTCCTTGAATACTTGGTTCAATTTATAAATTAGGGGGAAATCTCTGCACTACTTTTAACTGTATTCAACAGATTCCAAGGAGAGCAGTTCTTCATTTCACTTTTATCTTCAGCATGTGTTTATTGATTGATATGAGCTAAGCTACAGGTGCATGAAGAAATTTCTCTCTTCTATGGCTGCACATTGTCTTTACTACTATATGTTATCGGTGTTGAAAGTAGTATGTGTCCAGAGTTTTACAATATGATAAACCCTGATGATGTGTATTGGTCACAACAGACCAAAACTGTAGTAAGTTTTATATGAAGCTTTAATGTCTCTTTCAGTGGGTTTTTTTAAACAGAATATAAAAAAAAAGGAAATGCAAATCCTCAAGCAATGAAGATAAATCAATCATACTTATAGATGCACACAAGAAGTGGTCAACTCCCACGTCTTAGATATTCTAATTTTATTCTACTAATAATTTGTTAAGATTTGAACTCACCATATACTTGGTTTCCTCTCTCCTGGGTGAGATAGCGGTTCCTTTGACTTGAAGATGAGGATCCTTAGATTCCTGTCCTCCTTTCTCCTCTTCAACATCCTCATCATCCTCAACATCTTCATACTCATCATCGTCATCATCTTCCTCGTCTTCAGACACTTCATCATCGCTAAATAATCAGATTCAAGAACCAGGTTTTAATTTCAATTTTAATGAGATAAAGGCAAAGATCATAAGTGTTGTGAAAAAATATCTCAAAATTTAGTTGAACTGAATCATTGTTATGTAATATATAAGCCAACTGCCTTGTTATCTTGTCTCCAACTGACACATTTTGTCTTTTTTTTTTACTAAACAAATAGTGCAAACAATAATTACAAGAAATAACCTTTTGCCAAAAGCCCGGCACATATTTGATGGTAGACTTCATGCAAATTTGATTGCTTGTAATGAAAATTCTTCTATATTTTGTGCCTTGAAAACAATATTCAAAAACTAATTACATCTGTCCAGAATGCCTTGTGCTACTAATATTTGGGAATTGAAAGGACTGTTTTGATGCTACATGAATTCTAAATTGGATTCGATGAGAAACAGGAGAAGTAAGATGCATGCCATCATAATCATACCTCAGAGTTCCTAGAGCATCAGCGTGATTGTTAGCATCCATAATACCTTGGATCAACTCAATCCCTTCTTCTCCAATGTTGTTTCCTAGGGAAAAAAAGTAGCAGGATATATATATTTTTTTTAAAGATATTACCTTGTAAATAAAGTCAATGAACTGAACTGAACTGAATTTGGATTTTATTATCATAGAATAAACACATAACAGTAGGTATAAAGAGTTATATACAATAACATAAAAGGATAAAGGAATAAGAAAAGAGCATAGATGTAAACAGGTCTGGTACCTTTGAACATGTATGAAAACATTGTCTACTTGCATGGCAATAGGAAACAAATACATATAAAGCTTATTTCAAACAAAACTTTAATACAAATGAAAACAAGGGTAAATAAAATGGATGAAATTGTATAATTATTTCAATCCATTGGACTACAGATGCTTCTAATTGCTATGACAACCAAAATCTGTCTTAACTCATCATCCATTCACTATCTTTTGTAGTCGAGTGGTTTAAGCACTTGACTTGAAATTCAAAGGTCGTGGTTCAATCCCCGACACGACACTAATGTCCTTTGGCAAGGCATTAATCTACATTTGCCTCTCAATACCCAAGAGATAAATGGGGACCCGGTAGGATGACAAAAGTATTATTTGCATTAGTAATTGCCTACGCCCTCAAGGTGACCATATGGTAGGAATATTCCCCTGGGAGTGAAGATGTGCACATTAAATTAAGCGCTTTATAAATCTAGATTATTATCATTATTATTATTATTTTGTGAGTTAGTAACTGGGTGGGAAGAAAGTTGTATAATTCCTCAAACAGTGTGATACAGATTATCAATTTCTGGTGTCTTCTGAATATCATCTGCATCGTTTAAAACTACCTTTAACTTCAATCCCCCACAATTCAGCCGAGCTTAGTCACAATAAAGTTTTTGTTACCAACTTCATCATCATGTTGAATGGTGATGAATTGATCCTTTTTTAAGGCCGATGATACTTGATGCTAATCTACGTTTCTGATGTTATTTAAAGGTAATACAAAGTTTTGGTATGGGGTCATGAATTTGGTTCAAATTGGAAGCATATACTGTCATACGATATTCAATTATCGTTGTTGAGGTTAAAATCGAGTCTAAAACGATGAAATTGTAAAACATATACTTGTTATGTTGTATAGCTCCCTCTGAAGATCAAGAAAATAATTTAGCTATAAAACAATCTTTCTTGACTGAAATGGACCGATGAACTACTTCCGTTTGGAATTTATATCACAAAAACATATTCTAAGATTTTCATGGTCGCAGCTACCATTGTTTGGCCGTAGGCGCTATTTGAAATTTTGATATTCAAATTTTTTCTTGAAAGCAGAAGTGTTTTAGGGGCAAATTTTCTACTGCTTATAATACATCCACAGGGGCATCCAAATATACCAAAATTGTAAAGAATCACTAACCAGCCAATTTTCAAATTTCCCAAAATTTTGTACTTCCTTTAAGGAAAGAACTTACCATTGAGGTCTAGTAATGTTAGATGAGGTTTGGTATCCATACTCTCTGCTACTCTGACAGCCGCCTCTTTCTTGATCTCACCGAATGCTAGATTTAACTCCTACAACACACAAACAAAATGGTTAAACATACCAATCATAAATAAATGTTGCAAATAAATGGAAGAGTTTCATACAGATAACATTTTATCAAAAGTCATGCTGTGTTGATATTTGTAATGTGTTTGTAACTTCTTGCAGTATCTTGCATCTTACAATGCTTGAATCAAATTAAATTTCAACTCTGTTTAATCCAAGACACCAGTGTCTTCTCAAATACTGTCAATAATGGCTTATGTTTGTGAATATGTTGACAGATATACTCAGACCGTGCATTATATAGAATATGATTGACCCAAACTGGATTAACAGAAGCTCATTGTAAGGAAAGGATCTGTTACCAACTTACCTTTAGACTAGGAACTCCTTCCCTCAGACTATTTGCAATGGCATCTGCTCCTTCTGACCTCACCAAACAATCACCAAAATTGATAACCTCTAACTTGCTTAGATTCTTGATAGCCTGAAAATCATAGGAAAGATAATTTTCTCAGATTATGTTGGATACCTAGATTGGTAAAATGACAGGAATGGATGAAAAATAAGGCCCCAAATGTATACAGGCATATACATTCTTTCAGGTAAAGATTGATATTGTATATATCTAACATTTAACATTATAAGATGATGACGTGGATCCTAATCAAATGATTGGTTGAAAGCGTACATGTGACCAGGCATTTATTTTGCCTAACGAGTAATTTGGATAATGACCGGTCATTATCCAATTCTATTGACCGGTCATTAGCAAAATCATGTTATGAAACATATTTTTATAAAACAAATAAGACATAATCTTATAAAACAAATAACACACATCATTTGTTCAGGCTTTAGTAGAATTTCCCACACTCCGTACCTTCAAAACAGTCTTAACACCCCGGCTACCGCCTCGGGCGTGTTAGACTTTTCCAAAGGTACCTTGTGTGGGTAATTCTTACTAATGTCATCACTGCTGTGTATTATTTGTATACTATTGAACATCATTTAACCAAGAAATATATAAATATATATAGATATATATATATATATATATATATATATATATATATACATGTATATACCATGGGGGGGGGGAGGGTTCCTACCAACGAAAAAAATACACGGTGGCGACGGGCGATTCGCCCCCTAAACCTCTGAAATCGCCACGGTAAAAATCAAGACGAGGGCGAAAAAAAATCAATATATCTTGAAAAATCACCCCCGCCATAAATTGATATTCCCTATGAATTAATAAATCAATTTATTGATGTGTCTGAGTGAAATCTCCGTTCCAACTACCAACTCCAAAACTAGAAACTTCCATCAACATTTTAAAAGTTTTGTGAGTTGCAGCGGATCGGCGGTCGTACCTACTGTAGCTAGATCTACAGCGGTATCCGCCTGCCTGCGCCTAAGCTCCCGGCGGCCGGACAGGCCACCGGCCCCGATGTAGTTTCGTGCACAGCATGAATGCATACGCAGTTCGCACACGTTCACAATACACAGAAACGTACTAGCTCAGCTCCAGCGCGCGCCCGCACGCTCCTTGTATGAAGCAAATAAGTATTTGCGAGTGACGAGAGCTCAACTGCTAGCGACCAAATTGGTACGTAATATGTTTATTTAGTCTTTTTTCTGGCCCTAATTTTTATCATGGACAATGCAATCCCATTAAAAAAAATGTTATTCCGTCTAAAATTGTGTTATTTATAAGTTAAAACCATTAAATGCGAGTATATTTTTACTGTTGTCCCACATAGAGTAAAGGAGCCCGTTTTCGGCCACTTAAGACAAAATCCTATTTTTAGGACTCTTTACTTCCTATTTATTATCATTTCTTGTTCAAATCATGAAGCAAATATTATTATTATTTAACCAAAAAAAGAATCCCAGAAAAAAATCACGAATTGCCATGACAATATTCATTTCAATTTTCACTGTTTTGGAGCCCGTTATCGGCCGAGCGTTTCAATTTACGGCCGCATGTACAAAGTCAATAGGAAGCGCTCGCGCGCGCCGTGCGTTTCCGCGCTGATGTACAGCACAAGCGGGCGGAACAGGTATCCCACGCCGGAGCTCCCTGGTGCTTGCCTGGCCGAAGACAGGCACAGCGGTGATCGGAAGTTGGAATCTGAATTAGACAGACATATCGTGTGTGCGTCGCGGTGTGCGGCTGCATTGATTTAATACATGCGATGAGATACTTTTGAGCTTGCGACTAGCACAAAATCGGGCTTTAAATCTGAAAAATACTTGAAATAAAGCTCATTTTATGGTACCCATATTTCTTACAGACACGCGTAAGATACTCGATTTTTCAGATTTGGGTAGCGGGACCGGCGATTACATCGCTAAAATGTGATATTTTAGGATATATTTTCCATTGCAAATGTGGTTCTTCAGTGACACTGGCATGGTATGGTATGTGTGGGATATGTGTTATGCTATTATGCGATGTATTTTAGAGTGATTTTACCTTGCATCCAACCAATCGGCCGAAAACTGGAGCTGGCCGATTACGGGCTCCTTTACTCTACTGATATATTTGTAATAACGAAACGTGCAAAATCAATGCCGGATTTTTTCCTGTAAAATCGGTATAAAGCAAGTTTCGTACACAGAAATTGAATTTTGTTATAAAAAAACCGTAAATAAATATATAAAGGATGTTCCTACTCCTCAGAATCTTTCTTACAACTGTTTAATTAAATTAAATTATTTATATACGATCGATGCCAGGCCAATTGTCATGAGTGATGATGACATCAATTTCTGTCTACGAAATGAAACTAGCTTTGGCTTGGCCTTTAGAATTAGAGTCTATAAAAAAAAAATAAGGCCATGATTTCGCATGTTTCGGCATAACAAATAGACCCTACATCGGCATGTGGGACAACAGTAAAAATATTTACTCACATTTAATGGTTATAAATGGTCTAAATAACACAATTTTAAAGGGAGTTGGTCTACATTTTTTTTTAATGGGATTGCATTGTCCATGATAACAATTAAATTTGGGACAGAAAAAAAGACTAAATAACATATTACCTACCAATTTGGTTGCTAGTAGTATGATGGCTAAGGAAAAACACAACTTATTGTTACAGCTTACAATATGGCTTTAAGGAAGTAGCCCCTTGGTTTTTTTTTAGGCAATGGGGAAAAGTAGCCCCCATAAAAAAATTAATTCCTAGCCCGCGTGTCAGTGATAATATTTTCTTAGGATATGAAAAACGAACAGTTAAACAAAACACTCCTTTTGACAAGTTTTAGTTACATGTATATGTAAATCATAAAGCCACACGTTTAACACAAAGTGAATAAATCATGGGTATCTGAATGTCTGCAATACTCTACATGACATATGTACGCTACAATTGTATCTATATTTGCCTTTGCTTGGAATTTAATTAGGTAAAATCGCGTTTAAAAAAAATACAACCTTTAAAAAAAAAAAGCCCCCCTGAGCTCCAAAATAGCCACCGCAAAATAATTAATGGGGGCTATTTTTTTAAGGGAAAATCTGAAAAGAGCCCTCGTAAAAAAAAAAGTAATTTTTTGGTTGGTTCCTACTCACCTTTGCCATTGGTTTTGCACCCCTCGCTGTGAATGTGTTGTCATTTAAGTTCAGGATCTGAATTAAGAAACAGAACAAAAAGGAAATAAGGAAATCACATCGATTTGATAAAGTACCACAATTCAAAATCCATTTGCAAACTCCATTTAAAGATCATTCAAACTTCCCAAGAAAGACATTGTTAATTACGTGCAAAATGAGTGCAGACATAAGCGATATTACACTCCAAACAAGGTTTTTTGTTACTTTTTACAACCATTTTTACCAGCTAATTTGAAGAACATACAAGAGTATTCATGGCTACTGTGTATAGATAATATTCCTCCTGAGTATATTTGTACATGATTCAGAAAAACCATTGAGAGGTTAAAAGCAGTCTAGTATCAATTCTATTATTCACAACACATCTTGATGATGTGCTTTTTTAGTATCAAGCAAGGCAGCTGGCTGACTGGATACACAAACAATGATAATCAAGATTTGTTATTATTCACAAAGCATCAAGAGGATCAAATAATGTCAAATAACGTAGGGAATGACCTGTATCATGTCCATGTTACAATCAATAAAACAGAACAACATGTTATGTGTATCCATCCAGGCAGGCAGCTGACTGGCCAATCAAGAAACTTACCTTGAGATTATGACTGTATTCTACTGCTTCAGCCAGTGCTGTTATCCCTTCATAGTTGATTCCATTCTGTGGCAGGGCAATCTCTTCTAATGTACCTATGATCTGCTCAAATGAAAACAAACCATGGAATCTTATATGTGTAAATTCTTGATTATTATAATAATAATAATAGTGTAAACTTATAGATCGCGCACACCAACCAGGGATGCTCATGGCACTAGCTCAGCAACAGTTCTCTTTACAAGCAAGGTAAATGTTTATTTGATAATAGAGTTATATCATCAGAAACTCAAAAACAATTATACACACGTTCAACATATTATATCATTTCAGCTTTGTCATACAATGATAAAAGGCCTGTTGATAAGAAACTAAAATGATCAAATCATTTTTATACATAAGACTTCAGAATTTTAATTTCAAAGTTTTGAGACAGAAGTTCTGAATTAATCTGACCCCTCCCCCCCCCCCCCCCCCGCCCCCCTCTCAAACAAACAATATAAAAAAAGGGGGGGTTTACTGCAGACCTGCAAGTTTGAGATCCCTTCAACTTTGAATTCCTATTTTAATATGTGGTAACTGATTTAGTTAAAAAGATGATACTGGTACACAATTGTTAATATTCCTAAAACTACATTATACCCTAAAAATCCTGGGGTGGTATTCTGAAAAATATCATCCTCTGGTTAGTAAAAGTAAGTTAGTTGTTATGATAAATCGAAAGTAGGATAACTCATAGGATAATTTTGTGCAAGCCTTCTGCGTGAGGATACAGACATCTATGTGAGCACCAAAGACAGATGGCTATTCCATGCAATTTCAATTTGTTATGACAATTAATTTCACTAACATGAAAGATTACAAATTTTTCAGAATACAGCCCATGAAAACTACTTATTGATGTTCCTTGGAATCTGGTAATTACAGTGAAACCTGTCTACATGTATAAAGATCACCCAAGGGAGACAAGAAAAGTGGTCTTTAAAGGCAGGTGGTCTTTAAGTACAGGTTCCTTTAGTACATGTTTCAATGATAAACATTTTCAAGGGAAACAAGAAATGTGGTCCTTGTAGACAGGTGTTCTTAATAGACAGGTGGTCACTAAAGCAGGTTCGACTGTAGAATGTATGCAATATGAGGATGTACTGACCTTGAATGCCTTAGCTAGTGCAGTGGCTCCAGGGTTTTCTAATCTATTCCTTCCAGCAATGAAGACCTTGAGAGCCAATGGCTTGCCTGCTTTAGAGCTCTTCTCATGACACGTGATCAATGCTTCGGCCATTAGCTGAGGGAAACAAAAGGCCAAAACTTACAAATAGTCAAAAAAGGAAACTGTGAATACATACACCATTGAACACAATTATCTCAAATTACACTCAAATCAATGAAAGACTTTACAGATTCTATTTCGAGTATAAAGTAAAAAGTATTTTTTGCCACTCCAGGCAAAAACTGCTGATTAAGAAACAACAAATAACAATTCTTTTTGTGGCAGTCTAAAAACATAACAGAACGAGCAAGCAAAAATGCGGAGTTTGATACCGAATTTGAAAGCAATTCAGGATTTATGTCCAAATTGTATACACACTCATGGTATAAGGTTTCCAGAAAAGCATCATGGGAAATGTATTAGGGGTGGATGTGACATGGTCCCTACAGAGAAGTGACGGTCCTACTCATTACTGTAGGATGGGAATAAATACCTTTCCTACTTCCTAAATGGTGAAGATTATAGGTACATCTGAATTATAGGTACACCTGCATTCATGTATTATACAAAAATATTCCAATGTACATGAGAAAATTGTCTGATTCTAGACTGTTGAACAAAAACAAAACTCGCTAACTGACTAAACTCTTTTCTAGATAATAATAATAATAATAAATTACATTTATAAAGCGCTTAATACAATGTTGCTAAGCGCTCAACATACAAGTAATTAGGTACAACGTAAAATAAACATACAGCAATAATAATACATAATTCTAATAATAACATTACAGATAATTAAACTGCTCTATAAATTACTATTACTGGTAAACAAAAAATACTTCAAACTTGCCTTAAAAGACTCTACAGATGGGGATTGACGAATAATAATAGGTAAACTGTTCCATAATTTAGGGGCTGCAAGTTTATGCATAGAGCCTACGTGATCTTTGGATGTCATGGTCACATACAACTGGGTGTCGTTGGCGTACATGACATGATGAATGTCCCGATGGGAAGAGATGACCGCACTCAACGGACCAGTATACAGGATGAACTCCAGTGGACCTAGGACAGACCCTTGAGGAACACCCCAGGGCAGGGGAAATGGTCTGGAAATAGAGTCATTCACAACGACGTGCTGTTTGCGATTATCCAGGTACGAATCAAGCCACTTCAGAGCACACCCCTTGATGCCATAGCCTCGCAGGAAACGATCAATCATAGTTGTATGGTCAATAGAGTCAAACGCAGCAGTGTAATCAAGGAGCACCAGCACAGCCTCATGACCCTTATCAACTACAAGAAGCATGTCATTGAAGACTCTGATCAATGCTGTTTCAGTTGAATGGAACTGTCGATAAGCCGACTGCATCTCAGGAAACAACTTTTGTTTATCAAGGTACACCCGAAGCTGAGAAGCAACGATTTCCTCAAGGATCTTAGCAAGGAATGGCAGGTTAGCTATGGGCCTGTAGCTTTTAAAGTCATCTGGGTTTAAGTCAGACTTCTTCAATAGAGGTATAATGTGAGATGTTTTGAAAAGTTCTGGGACAGTACCAGAAGACAGAGAAGAGTTCATTATGTGTGTAATGGATGGTACTAGTTCTTCAAGGCACGATTTCACTAAATGAGTTGGCATAGGATCCAAACGACAAGACTTGGAAACAGAGTTCTTAATCAGTTTTCTCACCTATAACCATGGCGGGAGATCAAAATTATGAAGACCGATTTCTTACCTTTCCACCTATTCCCAGACCATTGTTGTTAAACCTCATCTCTCTGAGTGTGTAGCAGGATGAGCTCTCTAATAGCTCTCTGACAGCCTTCACTCCATCGGGACCAAACGCATTATCACTCAGGTCTATTTCTACCAGATGAGCTCCAGCCGTCATGATACCAGCTCCAAGACTCATCTATTCAAACAAGAAAACAACAGAATTTATTATGATTCACTGTTATTTTATTCTTTTAAAAATGATTCCCGAGCTGTTGTGATACCCAATTATTTGGCAGACCTGTGTCTACATGTACATTAGTAGGGACACTGATTTTCCGTGATTAGCAGCGAATCGATGCTATTATGCCAACTAGGCGCCTAGTATTACGTAGACGCAATACTAGGCACACACACGCCAGCAGCGGGCACTAAGTGCGGCGAGATTGTACACACGCTGTTGTACAGTTCAAAAAAGGGGCTGGCATGTGCGCCTAAAATCGATCGACCGCTGACATGATAGCCAAGACTGAAATGTTTTCGTCGACGTCGGTACTACTCAGCCTGTATCTGTATCGTTCCGTCCGGAATATGTCGTGTTCTGGCACTTCCGCTAACTTTAGTCTGCTTGTCTAAGTTCGAATTTGAGGTTGGTAAATCTAAACATTTGATAATTTTTCGTATATTTTCACTAGTATTTTGCATCAAGTTTATCCAGTCCCGTCCTTATGTTTTTGAGTGGTTATCAGTGGCAAAACGGAATGTCACGGAATTCCAGATTTTCTGAAACGGAAAGGGCCATTTTTTAAAAGGGAAAATCAGTGTCCCAACATTAGATATCTTTTTCTTCTAAATCACATTCATGTACCTATCAATTTCAGCACACAGAGACTGTGACTGTATATTAACTTACCAGTGCTGGAGGTATTTCAGATCGTAACCTTCCTGTAAACATGTCACTCCATCTTGCCCTCTGCATCAAAGAAAAAAAAAGAAGAAAGAATGTTATGATAGAAACAATTTTAAAGCAGATTATCAAATAGTTTCATCAGGATGGTTGTAATAATGAATTTAAAGTTCTTTGTTCACATCCAAAAGGAACATCATCCTTTAGCAGTTTCGATGTCTAGCATGCAGACATCTTCCTCTGCCAATTCACGTCTGAGGAAGATGTATAAACTCAGACACCGAAACTGTTTCAGGTAAATTTTCCTTTTGGAAGTGATAAAAGAACTTTAAAATCAAGATTAAAGCAGTTCTCTAAAGTAAGAGTATGGTACTTTGAAATCACAATGGTTTACTAAAACAAACAATGTAATATAACAGAATTGCAAAGATGTTGAATATGTAATCAAGAAAATAAACAAGTGCAAAACATTACTTAGCAACTGATAATATTTAAATTACAAGTAAATATACAACTCTGTGAATGAACCAGATAAGGCCTAAAAAAAGAGAGATGTTGTATTGCCCTTAAGGTGCCAAAACATGGGTCGGTCGGTCTGAAATCTTTTTTTTTTTTTTTGCTCCCTCTTTTGGCTGATATTTCTCAATTTTGAATGCTTTAATACATTTTTTTTCTCAAAAAAAACGGTTAAAAAAAATATTTAAAAAAAAGCTGACCGCAGATTTCAAGATTTTTGGTTTGGTCGCAAATGGCAATACAACATCTTTTTTGTTAGGCCTTAGGGAGCTACACACATGCTTCATTCTTGAGGATCAAGAGTAAGTTCATCAAGTATGAATTTAGATCTCGATATCAAATGACAATTCATTTTATATGTTGTTACCCTGCAACATAAGGTTAGCCATGACAAACAGGTCTAACAAATTCCCATTTTCCTGGTTTAGATTGTCAGTGCTGAATCCACTATCTTGCAACTCACCTGAAATTGTGGTTTAGATTCCAGTGCCTTGGCTAATGCCTGGGCTGCCTCAACGCCTATTGTATTGCCATTCAGCTTCAATGACTGTATTCCTTCACAAGCTTCTACTGCTGCAACAACCTCCCTCGCTGACAAAAAAAAGAAGGACAAAGTTGACATTTTTTCAGTTTTTGCAGTATACATTGCGTCCCAAAAAAAAGAAACCGAGAATCATTAATGCTTTATCAAAACTTTAATCACAATTATAATTAATAAATGACACATATTTGTAAAGCTTAAAAGTTAGATCCTCCTCTTTCATTTGATGCAACTCATTATGAACATTTCATGCATGAGTGATTAAGAACAATTTGAAGAAAGGGGACCAAACATCGAACGGTATCTGAATTTCAAAGAGAAAATCACATTTCCAGAAAGTTCATTGTCTGCCCTTTCATATGACACCTCAATCAGGAAAAATGAGCCAGGGGTAAAAAAGGTTTTGCTTGTTTGAATTATAAATGCTTAGATCTACATGTCTATAATATTTTATTTTTAAAAAAATGTTTTTCACTGGCTGCCTGTCGTAGCAACAAACAAACAATCTCTGTTTCGTCTTCTTTGTTGTAAGGGCAGACATTCAGTGGAACGGACTCATTTAATAAGCATTGTCCGCATAAACGAATATCGTCTTTGTTATTAAACACGGACAGACGCGTCCACAAAAATAAGGATCATCCGCATTTTCGCAGACGTTTCAAATTTTTGATCTGCATGTTTTTCTTCATGCATATAGATATACATTGAATTTTACGTCATGAGCTTTAAATTCTTGGGAAGACAGACAGCCCATAAAAGTAGACGGTGAACTGCAACTAGGGTTATTTTCTTACGCGGAATCGGTCTTTCGCATCGCTAGCTCGCGCAGTTCGGGAACCAGAAACCTGCAGAGCGCCGATGAAAAAAAAAACGTCCGAGAGAATGCAGACGATCGTTATTTTTTAGGACTCAATTTGTCCGCATTGACGAGGATATCTTCGTTTATGCAGCAATCCTCATTCTTGGACCAGCATGCACCCCCACACTCACTGCCAATCACAATGAAAACTAGTAGAAGTAAACTCCACAACTTTAGGAGAAGTTTGTTTGTTTTACTTAAAATTTATAAGAGGTCTAGACCTCTACTCTAAGAGTCTATATTAACTTTACCATAGACTACTCTAGACTAGAGACTAGAATCGTATTGCAGCTGCAGCCATCATGATCATGATCACATCACACAAATGTAAACGAACGGGACTTAAGTCTAGATTTAGAACCTTCCTTCACGTAGAAAATTAATGCTTACCATCTTCTGCAGAATTCAGTTTCAGTCCTTTTCCAGAGAATGACACTTCTATGAGTTGATCCACTGATGTTTTAGCTAACAACTCTGTTACACCAGAAACATCAGCCATGTTGAATAAAAACAGTAAATCACTCGCCAAATATGAATGAAATGCAGAAGCTTTGCCTTTAGGCTTTACCTGTTATAACTGCGCGCGCGGAATTTGTCTTTTTTCACGTAATTTTTACGTAGTTGTCATATCAGACTCGCAAAATTATTACGATTGTGAACGTTATGTCAGGGTGACGTCATGGTCGGATACAAAGTTTCTGATTTCTGGTCATGCGCCATGCGATAGCATTGTGAAAGAAACGTTGTGGAATCGATCAGAAAAGGTTGATAATCTAGCATATAAGTATTGGTGTGTACTGCAAGGTTCTGGAATCATCAAAATGATAAGATATTTGACCCAGTCTTGGTAAAGTTACAAGCACTATACACAGAAAGATGGAAATTGGACTACGCGACTCGTGCGTTATATCTCCGGCCGCATAGATCAAATATATCAAAGTAGGCGGTTTCTCGGCAAAATTTGTATCATCACATAATTTGTATCATCAGTCAAAAGTTTAAGGAGGAAGTCCACCCTGATATTGAGTTGGTTTTAAATAGAAGCAGAAAATGAAAGATACATGTCAGTGAAATTTGAGCAAAAACCGATAACAAATAAGAAAGATATGAATTCTTAAAGTTGCGAAGTCAGAAATTACTGCTTTTGACGATGACAAAATTATAGCACTATTATGTAATACAAAGTTTTGGTATGGGGTCATGAATTTGGTTCAAATGAACATATTGGAAGCATGCAGTCCTACAATATTCAGTGATCGTTGTCGCGGTGGAAGTTGACGTTATGAAATTGTAAATAATAAACTCTTAATGTTGTATAGCTCCCTCTCAAGATCAAGATATTAATTATGCTATAAAACAATGTTTCTTGACTAAAATCAACCGATTAGTTATGCCCGTTTGGAAATTATATATCACAACAACATATTCTGAGGTTTATGGTCGCAGCTACCATAGGCGCTATTTGAAATTTATCAAAATTTACCGGGAGTACCGGTAAATTTTTATATTTAATTTTTCTCGAAAGCAGAAGTGTTTTAGGGGCTAACTTTTTCTAGTGTTCTTAATACATAGGGTTATAGCAACCCTCTTCTCCTATTATGAATATAGCGACCCTCTCCTTCTATTATGAATAGCAACCCTCTTCTCCTATTATGAATAGCGACCCTCATTTCGTATTATGAATAGCAACCCTCTAGTCCTATTATGAATAGCGACCCTCATTTCTTATTATGAATAGCGACCCTCTACTCCTATTATGAATAGCGATCGACCCTCTCCTACTATTATGAATAGCGACCCCCTACTCCTATTACGAATAGCTACCCTCTTCTCCTATTATGAATAGCGACCCTCTTTTTTATTATGAATAGCGGTCCTTATGAATAATGACCCTTATGAGTAATGAACCTTTTCTCCAATTATGAAAAGCGGACCATATGAATAGCGGTCCTTATGAATAGCGGACCTTAGGAATAGCGAACCTTATGAATAGCGGTCCTTATGAATAGCGACATTGACCCGAAAATGGAATGGGGTGAAATATATGTAAAACGATACAGAGCGAGGCTTTAGCAGGGAGGGAGCGGAGCGACCAAGCGGGGTTGGGTCTGGAAGGGGGTTCTGCCCTCCTCCAAAAGTAGGAAGCATTTGCAATTTTAGAACCACATATTAGACGCATTTTCAGGCACTTTATGGTGTATACACTCTAAAAAAAAAAAGGGTGCAAAAACGGGTGCAAAATAAGAGTTCGCACCCTTTACATCAAAATGAATCCTATGGAAAGAAAAAGGGTTTTAAAAAAAGGGTGCAATATAAGATTTTGCACCCTTCCCACAAAAATGAACCCTATCGACCAAAAAAGGGTGCAAAATAGAAGTTTGCATATTGCATGCATATTCATGATTTGTTAAGCAAATTATGACAATGCACATCAATTTTGTGATTTGTATTTTCCTGCGGCAATCATTAACCAATAGTTTATTTTATCTAAACATGTTACAATTATATTCACGTTTTAGCAATAGATATATTGATTATATGATTACTAACCAAGAAACATCATGCATGTTTAATATATGTATTTGTGTACGAGCAAATCTCACATGTATTCCTCGATGATGGGTGCAGGGTTGCAGGATTGAACCCCTAAAGGTGCTGCTATTGCATCAGTTTGCACCCCTACTGGAGCAGGATTGAACCATTAAGGGTACTAATATGTCTCCTAAAAGGTGCAAACTGGCACCCTCTTAAAGGGTGCAGGATTGAACCCATAAAGGTGCTGCCAGTGTTGCATCGGTTTGCACCCCTAAAGGTGCATAGTTGCACCATTTTTTCTTAGTGTGTATGTGACGTAAAATTGCTTTCTCCTACCCACTCCAAGAGTAGGGATCTTTTGCAATTTGAGAACCACATTTGGCGCTTTAATGTCCAACGGCACTTCCTGGAAAAAACGAGGCCTTCTGATTGGTTAGAAGTTAGAGAAAAAGTGATCTGTCATGTCGTGAGACGTTGTATATAGTACTTGCAAAAATTATCTCGAGTGTATAAACTGTGTTTTTATCAGGGGCGTCGCTAGACCTTTTTTACGCGGGTGCTGTAGCTACACTTATGTCAATGGGTACTCATCGTAAAGGGAGAATGCTTTTTTTTTTTTACTTATTGCAGCCTACATTTTCTAGAATGTAGGCTAATGCTGAAGTAAGCGTGGATGTTTTAGAGGAACTATTACAATGGAATGTTCTTTCTTGTTCATGTTATTTCATGTTGAGGTTTTTGCTTTTCAATATGAAATTAATTGAACCATGTAAACCTCGAGATACGAACCGTAATTTTCAGACATAGTTAGTAACAAGTTTGTATGCATGGTATAAACACCTTGAAATGATAGGTTGTTATCACGCTTGCTCGAATACTAGCTATCGAACTCTCATTTCCTGTCAACATTTTCATCTTCATAACTAAGATTTTTATATATTGGCCCCCCAAAAAGAAGCATGACACATTCTTATAGTCTAATGTCATAATGTACGGAATCTGAATACAGTCTCGTAAAATTTTGAGAATGCAGATGTGTAACTTGAATTATCGAATCACCGATTAGAAGCACTTGTCTTGTTCATAATATTTCAGTATATATTGATAACTTATTTTCTTCAAATTTGTTGTTCATAGGTGTTATTGACGATGAAGAAGATCTATTTATTCTTCTGGTATAGTCTACTCTGTGAACATAACATAATATGCCTTCAGCCGTGCATTTAATATATTGAGTGGGATTCGTTCATAATTCTTTTAGACAGTTTTTATATACATATATTATGTACATGTACATGTAAATATATATATACTTAACTTTGTTCTATCCTTCCGTACAGCGCTCTTTGCCTATATAGGTAGAGCAAAAATATATATTGAATAAGGCAGACTAATGGGAAATGGTTGCTACTTTGAGGTTCACGCCTTGCAAGCGATCACCAGGCAACTGATAGCATGCTTAAAAGTACATGAGTACATAAAAGTACACCCATGAGTAAATCTTATTGTATTGTATTCATGGGTGTCGATCCCGGGGGGGGGGATGGGGGGGGGGGGATATATCCCCCCAATATTTCAGGTGGGGGGGGGGGATGGCCTGTACAATCATCCCCCCAATAATTCACCCTAAAAAAAAAAAAAAAAAATAAGAGAAAAATTAATGATGAGAGCCTGATGAGAGAAGTTAATGGTTATTACTCGCAAGATGACCATCAATATACACATTTTGCTATCTCATTTTCATAATACATACATATACGAAGTAAATGAGACAACTGTAAATGAGACAAGAATAAATTGAATTCTCGATCATACGGCTTCATCAGGAATTGATGAATTAATTCACTTTGTTAAATTGACAGCAGCATAGAAATGCAGTGCGCCAAAAAGCAACGAGCTAAATGTTAAGCGCGAAGCGCAAAAGTAGCAATCTGCAACATCAGACCATCCTGTACAATGTAAACATAGATGAACTCTGTGACGAATTCGTGAGAACAGAGACAAGGAGAAAGATTTTCGGACATTAGTATGACTTATAAGATAGTTCACTAGTTGTTATGTTGTTTCCGTTCACCCTTTTTAAAATTCACGTCATTGTATCTTTATTTTTATTTTATTTCCTGATATTTCCTAAAACATTTTCATTTTTGGAGAAAGATTATTATGTCACAACTTATTTTTGTTTTATTGAAAAGCTGATGTAGGTCTATGTCACTGGCGTACTGGTTGGTTCAACCCTCCAATAAAATCAATCCATGAATTATTCTCAATTTCGTACAAGTGATTAATAAATGTTCGTGATATCACATGATTTTCAACAAAATTCGCGTTTCTTCATTTCTGTTGCAAACTGTCACATTCCCAAATAGCCAGGAAGAGCATATATTTTGTATAGTCACTAATGGGCCAAATTAGTGGCCGTTAACACTAACAGTAGTATACAATTCCTTTCCAGAAGCTATTGCGACAAGCACTGCCGGGAGATGCTACCCACCACTGTCTTGGGCTGTGCATGCAAATATTTGCGAACGAACGTTCCATACATACATCATGTGAGGAAACTGAATTTAAACAAGGATTAATATAGAGAACAGTACAACGAATCGTCTTCTTTCTCTAATAATTTAGTGAAACGGCAAAGATTCCGCGCTTTGCGCGGAAGGGGGTCAACTGAATTCAGACTAGGATTAAGAGTTATAATTAAATGAAACGTCAAAGTACACGATACAACGTATCATCTTCTCTTTCTTATAATTTAATGAAACGACAAAGATTCCCCGCTTTGCGCGGGAGGAGAAAAAACTGAATTCAGACAAGGACACGATACAACAAATCGTCTTCCTTCTCTAATAATTTAATGAAACGGTAAAGCTTCCGCGCTTGGAGCTGGATGGGTGAAAATGATTACAGAAAAGGATTAAGAGTAATAATTCATTGAAACGTCAAAGCTTCCGCGCTTCGCGCGATAGGGCAGGGGCGAATTGCAATCAGACAAGGACACGATACAACGAATCGTCTTCTTTCTCTAATAATTTAATGAAATGTCAGAGCTTCCGCGCTTCGCGCGAGAGGGGGAAACTGCATTCAGACAAAGATTAAGAGTCGAGAATGGCACATCGAATCGTCTTCTTTCTTTATTAATCGATTGAAACGTCAGAGCTTCCGCGCTACGCGCGGAGGAAGGGGAACTTGATTCGAACAAAGATTAAGAGTCGAGAACGGTCCAACAAATCGTCTTCTTTCTCTAATAATTTAATGAAACGTCAAAGCTTCCGCGCTTCGCGGAGGAGGTGAACTCCCCCCTCCCTGCACCCAACCCCCTAGGGAGCGCGCTTCGGTTGCTTACTATACCACCCCCTAAAATTAAATCCTGGCTACGCAGTTGGGGAGGGGTGCAACCTGCCACACGCTTCTACCTCTTGGTTGCTTTGATCCATTGCCGAAAATATTTTGGCAACTATCATCCCCCCCCCCCCCAACCACGGATACAAATCGACACCCTTGATTGTATTAGTCTTATTTCGAACGTGTGTGTACCAAGGTTGTAGAGGAATCATGTACTTTTAGAGATTGCTATCAGTTCCTGATGATCGCTTGCAAGGCGTGAAACTCGGAGTAGTAATCATGTTCCATTAGACTGCCGTATATATGTATACAAATACGTATGTATCCTGCAGAGTGCAAAATATGTATCTTTATTTGAAATATGTATTTAATCAAAATGAACATAAATATATTCCTAGTCTTCTGATAGTACATAATGATTGGTTTTACTGTTATCGTGGCGACATTATAGGCCTTTGTTTGATCAACATTGGTCAGACTCCATTACATTTAGAAATTTAATTTTTTCGAATTTTTAGATATTTGCATTATGTTGCAAAAGGTTACATAATAGCTTTCACTCCTACTGTGATGTTACTTGCTGTGAGGTGAAAATAAAACGCACGTGATACACTTTAAAAAAAGAAAATCCATTGTGATGGTTGTGCATTATGTTTTGAAACCAAATAATGCCAAGCGGTTGGAAGTAGGTTAAGCAAAGAGGGACGATTTCCAAACAAAAATTTGTTCTGTATAATATGGGTTTTCGGGCTGTTTAATATATTCGATTAACCTTTTAATGTCTTCCAGTAAACAAACATCGGACATTTAGATACCGAGAATACACCTATAATAAATACAAAATAGCGATAGAGTGAGTTTGGTTAAAGTTCACCAATGTACTCTGATTATCGACATTATTTCCGGTGGATTTATCCTATTACATATTTAGGCAAAACAGTGCAAATCTAAATATCATTTAACCGTCAAAGTTTGTGATAATTTCCACTGAATCCACTTTCATACACACGAAATATGATTCTTTTTTGTTGTACATACAGCTCCCCCACCCCCTCCCCATCCCCTCCCGAAGAAAAAGAAGACATTAAAAACCCGCCATTAAAACAAAAGAGAATTTTGTCCCTATACTGCACACCTGCCAAAATGAAACGATTATTTCTGAGCATTGCACCGAAAATAGAAATGAGATGAGAAGAATGACCGCCATGGCGACCAAAAGTGCAACGCATCGTGCATGACATATATATCACCAGTATCATCTATTCAATGAGCCATGTCATGAGCACATCCATTAGTTTAATTGTTGAAAACCGATTTTAATTCTACAATGATTAGGATAAGTAGGTGTTCATAAACTGATAAATTAGGCGCTGAGAAAGCGCAAACAGATAATAATGTAGGCATAGTGATGTGGATCAATTATTCAAAAACAATTCCCGCCATTCGAGGCTAATATGCAATGCTAAAATGCAACAACTACACAAGATTTTAAAAAGTAGAAAGAAAATGGCCACCAAAGTTGAAGACGTCACTATGTCATTAAAGAATTATCATGGCAATGATGAAGCTCGGTTCAAGTGCAAGCTAATACTTATATCAAATATCACCTTTTTCATTTTTGAATAATTGTTTTTATACCTGAAATTGAACTGAGAAAAGAGAGAGAAAAGAGAGAGAAAGAAGAAAAAGGCCTCCGATAAGAGGAAGACCCACGAGAAGAAGAAGAAGACCAAGAGTATTACAAATGAGAAAAGGTTGAATAAAATAGGACAAGATAATGAATGATATACAGATGGTGAATAAAAGGCCAAGGGTGAAGGTGGGAGAGCATGACTATGGGAGGGCGATGCCGAGAGGGAAATCGAAGGGGGGATTCGTTGGTGGAAGAGCAAGAGCGACACGGAGACAGACATACACAGAGAGACGGAGAGACAGAAAGAAAGAGATAAGGCAGATAGAAAGAGGGACAGATAAACAGAGGCAATGAGACAAAGAGAGGGAAAGAGAGGGGAGAGACAAACAGAGATATAAAATATGGATGCCGTGAGGGATTTATATAGTTTAAAATAAAGACATTATGTCCGGGAGATTATTAGGCGAACAGTTCAAATCTGAATATTGTATAACCGTCAAAGCATTCGGTTTTCAATCCTTTCCACTTTTTCCAATATCGTAAACACAAAAAATATGATTCGATTTTTACACTAAGCTACCCCCCCCCCCCCCCCCCAAGAAAAAAAAAGGACATCAAAATACCCCTACAAAATGAATATTTCACTGAACTGCAAGCCTGCCAAAACGAAACGATTATTTCTCAGCATTGGTTACAAATAGAAATGAGATGAGCAGAATGAACGCCATGGCGACCAGAAGTGCAATGAATCGTTCACGACATACACATATCCTCATAATCCAATCAACGAGCCATGGCCTAAACACTTCTATTAGTATAATTGTTGAAAACCGAATTTAATTCTACTATGATTAGGATAAGTAGGTGATCATAAGCTGATGAATAATGTAGGCATAGTGATGTGGATCAATAATTATTCAAAAACAATTTCCGCCATTCGAGGCCAATATGCATTGCTAAAATGCAACAACAAAAGATTTTAACAAAGTAGAAAGAAAAAGGGTCTCCGTAGTCAACGACGCCACTTTGTCATTAAAAAAAAATTAACATGGCAATGATGAAGCTCGATTCAAGTGCCAGCTAATACTTACATCAAATATCACCTTTTTCATTTTTGAATAATCGTTTTTATACCTGCAATTGAACTGAGAAAAGAGAGAGAAAGAAGAAAAGGGCCTCCGATAAGAGGAAGACCCACGAGAAGAAGAAGAAGACCAAGAGTATTACAAAAGAGAAAAGGTTGAATAAAATAGGACAAGATAATGAATGATATACAGATGGTGAATAAAAGGCCAAGGGTGAAGGTGGGAGAGCATGAATATGGGAGGGCGATGCCGAGAGGGAAATCGAAGGGGGGGTGATTCGTTGGTGGAAGAGCAAGAGCGACACGGATACAGACATACACAGAGAGACGGAGAGACAGAAAGAAAGAGATAAGGCAGATAGAAAGAGGGAAAGATAAACAGAGGCAATGAGACAAAGAGAGAAAAAGAGAGGGGAGAGACAAACAGAGATATAAAATATGGATGCCGTGAGGGATGTATATAGTTTAAAATAAAGACATTATGTCCGGGAGATTATTAGGCGAACAGTTCAAATCTGAATATTGTATAACCGTCAAAGCATTCGGTTTTCAATCCTTTCCACTTTTTCCAATATCGTAAACACAAAAAATATGATTCGATTTTTACACTAAGCTACCCCCCCTAAGGAAAAAAAAAGGACATCAAATACCCCTACAAAATGAATATTTCACTGAACTGCAAGCCTGCCAAAATGAAACGATTATTTCTCAGCATTGGTAACAAATAGAAACGGTATGGGAAAGAATAAACACCATGGCGACCAGAAGTGCAATGAATCGTGTACGACATACACATATCACCATTATCCAATCAACGAGCCATGGCATAAACACCTCTATTAGTATAATTGTTGAAAACCGAACTTAATTCTACTATGATTAGGATAAGTAGGTGATCATGAGCTGATGAGTAATGTAGGCATAGTGATGTGGATCAATTATTCAAACACAAATTCCGCCATTCGAGGCCAATATGCATTGCTAAAATGCAACAACAAAAGATATCAACAAAGTAGAAAGAAAAATGGTCTCCGTAGTCGACGACGCCACTTTGTCATTAAAAAAAAAATTAACATGGCAATGATGAAGCTCGATTCAAGTGCAAGCTATAATCAAATATCGCTTTTTTCATTTAGGTATATACGTGCAATTGAACTGAGAAAAAAGAAAGAAAGAAGAAAAAGGCCTCCGATAAGAGGAAGACCCACGAGAAGAAGAAGAAGATCAAGAGTATTACAAAAGAGAAAAGGTTTTTTGGGTTCATGACTGTATAATATATTTGATGAATTGCTAATGGCTTTCTGTAAAGAAAATTGGAAATGTAAATACCAAAAATACAATGTTAAGAAATACAACGTAGCGATAGAGGGAGTTTGGTTAATGCTCATCAATGTATTCTGATTATCGACATTATTCAAGGGGGATTTATTCTATTACATATTTAGGCAAACAGTTTAAATCTAAATCTTGTATTACCATCAAAGTATTGGGGTTTTATTCCTTTCCACTGAATTCGATATCTTACATAAATGATATGATTCAATTGTTAAAAGAGAAAGAGAAAAATACGGATTTTGCACTTTACTACCACCCTGCCAAAATGAAACGATTATTTCTCAGCATTGGTAACAAATAGAAACGATATGGGAAAGAATAAACACCATGGCGACCAGAAGTGCAATGAATCGTGTACGACATACACATATCATCATTATCCAATCAACGAGCCATGGCATAAACACCTCTATTAGTATAATTGTTGAAAACCGAACTTAATTCTACTATGATTAGGATAAGTAGGTGATCATAAGCTGATGAGTAATGTAGGCATAGTGACAGGCGCGGATCCAGGGGGGGGGGGCCGAGCGGGCCTTGCCCCCCCCCCCCGCAAAAAAAAAAAAAAAAAAAAAAAAAGAGAGAAGAAAGGAAAAGAAGGGAGAGGGAAAGAGGAGAGAAAGGGAAAGAAAGAAGAGGAAGAAGAAAAGAAAAGGGGGAAAAAGGAGATCGGGGGGGCGAAAGGGCCTTGCCTCCCAGGCTGTTGACCCCCCCCCCCCTCCCCCTAATCAAAAAAATAAGAGAGAAGGAAGGAAAGGGAAAGAAAAAAGGAAAAGAGGAGATACTGGCGTACCGATGGGGGGGGGGGGCTTGGGGGAAATCAAATTCAAACGTGGTTTATTTCTAATTCCACAACGGTGGATTACAAATAATGCTGATATGACATAATTTCCGAGATTTTTCCTCACTTTTTAGTAAATTATACGTTTGTATGTGTTTGTTGGAAAATGACAAATTCCTAAATTTACAGCCAGGCAAGAAATATGATTCTTGAGATTCCTACATGTCAGTGCCCGAGGTACGGCGGGGATCGGGAGCACCGAGCTCCCCCCCCCCCCCCCCCCCCCCCCCACTTTTTTGAAAAAGTATATTAAAGAGAAATAATATAGAAGAGAGCAAGAATGAAAGAATAGTTAACTGCCAGTGTTAAAAAATAATGAGGCATCAAAATATGCCCATCTGACCGTGATTAATGCCTAAAATCCCTAAGCCTCCGGGGGCTCTGCCCCCTGGATTCCACCTAGGGCCCTACGGCGGGCCCTTAGATGATCATCTGACGGTAATTTAATGCCTCAAACCCCTGATTTTTGGCGGCTCCGCCCCCTGGACCCCACGCCAAATAGTGACCTGCCAGTGTCACAAAATAATAAGGTATACAAAAAAAATGTTCATCTGACCTTAATTAAACGCCTAAAACCCCTGAGCTTCCAGTGCCGGCTCCGCCGCCTCGACCCCACCAGGGGCCCTAAGACGGGCCCCTGGATGCTTATCTGACCGCTTGCGGGGTTAGACAAGGTATCAAAATGTGTTTATCTGACCGCAGACGCGTAGCCAGGGGGGGGGGGGAGGGGGGGGGGCGGTCCCCCCAAATCGGAAGAGGACGTAGGAAGAAAAAGGAGCAGACAAAGAACATCTTTGAAATTCAGACAAGGATTAACAGTATAGAGAACGGTACAACGCATCGGCTTCTTTCTCTAATAATTTAATGAAACGTCACAGCGTCGCGCAGGAGGGGAGGTGGGGGGGACTGAATTCAGACAAGGATTAAAAATCGAGAACGGTACAACGAATCATCTTCTTTCTCTCATAATCTTATGAAACGCCAAAGCTTCCGCGCTTCGCGCGGGAGGGGGGAACCTGAATTCAGACGAGGATTCAGAGACGAGAACGGTAATACGAATCTTAAATGGCTTAATGAAACGTAAAAGCTTCCGCGCTTCGCGCGGGATGGAGGTGGAACTAAATTCCGATGAGGATTATTTTCGAGAACGGTACAACGAATCGTCTTATTTCTCTAATGATTTAATGAAAATTAAAAGCTTCCGCGCTTCGCGCGAGAGGGGGGAACCTGAATCTAGACCGAGGATTAAGAGTCGAGAACTGAACAATGAATCGTCTTCTTTCTTTAATAGTTTAAAGAAGCGTCAAAGCTTCCGCGCTTCGCGCAAGAGGGGGAGGGGGAGACTGAATTAAGACAAGGATTAAGAGTCGAGAACGGTACAACGAATCGTCTTCTTTCTCTAATGATTTAATGAATCGTAAAAGCTTCCACGCTTCGCGCAGAAGGGGGAAAACTGAATTCAGACGAGGATTAAGAGTCGAGAACTGTACAACGAATCGTCTTGTTTTTCTAATGATTTAATGAAACTTAAAAGCTTCCGCGCTTCGCGCGGGAGGAGGGGGGGTGAGGAAGAATCTAAATTCAGATGAGGATTATTTTCGAAAACGGTACAACGAATCGTCTTCTTTCTCTAATGATTTAAGGAAATTTAAAAGCTTCCGCGCTTCGCGCGGGAGGGGGGGGGGGGAAATCCAAATTCAGACGAGGATTAAGAGGCGAGAACGGTAATAGGAATCTTTAATGGCTTAATGAAACGTAAAAGCTTCCGCGCTTCGCGCGGGATGGAGGGGGAACTAAATTCCGATGAGAATTATTTTCGAGAACGGTACAACGAATCGTCTTCTTTCTCTAATGATTTAAGGAAATTTAAAAGCTTCCGCGCTTCGCGCGGGAAGGGGGGGGGAACCTAAATTTAGACGAGGATTAAGAGGCGAGAACGGTAATACGAATCTTTAATGGCTTAATGAAACGTAAAAGCTTCCGCGCTTCGCGCAAGAGGGGGAGAGGGGAGACTGAATTTAGACAAGGATTAAGAGTCGAGAACGGTACAACGAATCGTCTTCTTTCTCTAATGATTTAATGAATCGTAAAAGCTTCCACGCTTCACGAGGAAGGGGGAAAACTGAATTCAGACGAGGATTAAGAGTCGAGAACTCGACAACGAATCATCTTCTTTCTCTAATAGTTTAATAAATCGTAAATTTTTTCCGCGCTCCGCGCGGGAGGGGAAAAATTAAATTCAGACGAGAATTATTTTCGAGAATGGTACAACGAATCGTCTTCTTTCTCTAATAATTTAATAAAACGTCAAAGCTTCCGCGTTTCGCGGAGGAGGGAGGGGGGAATCGCCCCTCCCTGCACCGACCCCCCCCCCGCATTACGTCACTGTTGGTCACTATTACGTACCAATATTTGGCTCGCATAATTTCAAATTTGGGCCCCCCCCCCCTAAGAAATCCTGGATCCGCGCCTGCATAGTGATGTGGATCAATTATTCAAAAACAATTTCCGCCATTCGAGGCCAATATGCATTGCTAAAATGCAACAACAAAAGATTTTAACAAAGTAGAAAGAAAAATGGTCTCCGTAGTCGACGACGCCACTTTGTCATTAAAAAAAAAATTAACATGGCAATGATGAAGCTCGATTCAAGTGCAAGCTATAATCAAATATCGCTTTTTTCATTTAGGTATATACGTGCAATTGAACTGAGAAAAAAGAAAGAAAGAAGAAAAAGGCCTCCGATAAGAGGAAGACCCACGAGAAGAAGAAGAAGATCAAGAGTATTACAAAAGAGAAAAGGTTTTTTGGGTTCATGACTGTATAATATATTTGATGAATTGCTAATGGCTTTCTGTAAAGAAAATTGGAAATGTAAATACCAAAAATACAATGTTAAGAAATACAACGTAGCGATAGAGGGAGTTTGGTTAATGCTCATCAATGTATTCTGATTATCGACATTATTCAAGGGGGATTTATTCTATTACATATTTAGGCAAACAGTTTAAATCTAAATCTTGTATTACCATCAAAGTATTGGGGTTTTATTCCTTTCCACTGAATTCGATATCTTACATAAATGATATGATTCAATTGTTAAAAGAGAAAGAGAAAAATACGGATTTTGCACTTTACTACCACCCTGCCAAAATGAAACGATTATTTCTCAGCATTGGTAACAAATAAAAACGAGATGAGAAAGAATGAACGCCATGGCGACCAGAAGTGCAATGAATCGTGTACGACAAACACATATCATCATTATCTATTCGATGAGCCATGGCCTAAACACTTCTATTAGTATAATTGTTGAAAACCGAATTTAATTCTACTATGATTAGGATAAGTAGGTGATCATAAGCTGATGAATCATGTAGGCATAGTGATGTGGATCAATTATTCAAACACAATTTACGCCATTCGAGGCCAATATGCATTGCTAAAATGCAACAACAAAAGTTTTTTTAAAAAGGGTCTCCGTAGTCGATGACGCCACTTTGTCTTAAAAAAAATTTCATGGCAATGATGAAGCTCGATTCAATTGCAAGCTATAATCAAATTTAATCTTTTTCATTTAGGTATATACGTGCAATAGAACTGAGAAAAAAGAAAGAAAGAAGAAAAAGGCCTATTATAAGAGGAAGACCCACGAGAAGAAGAAGAAGACCAAGAGTATTACAAAAGAGAAAAGGTTGAATAAAATAGGACAAGATAAAATAAGGTTGTAAGGTGGGAGAGCATGAATATGGGAGGGCGATGACGAGAGGGAAATCGAAGGGGGGTGATTCGTAGGCGGAAGAGCAAGAGCGATACGGATACAGACATACACAGAGAGACGGAGAGACAGGAAGAAAGAGATAAGGCAGATATAGAAAGAGGGACATATAAACAGAGACAATGAGACAAAGAGAGAGAAAGAGAGGGAAGAGAGAAACAGAGATATAAAATATGGATGCCATGAGGGCTGTTGATAGTTGATAATAAAGACATTATGTCCGGGAGATTATTTCTATCACATATTTAGGCGAACAGTTCAAATCTAAATATTGTATAACCGTCAAAGTATTCGGTTTTCAATCCTTTCCACTTTTTCCAATATCGTACACAAATAATATGATTCGATTTTTACACTTAGCTACCCCCCCCCCCCCCCCCCCCCCCCAAAAAAAAAGGACATCAAATACCCCTACAAAATGAATATTTCACTGAACTGCAAGCCTGCCAAAATGAAACGATTATTTTTCAGCATTGGTAAAAAAAAATAGAAATGATGTGAGAAGGATGGCCGCCATGGCGACCAGAAGTGCAATGCCTCGTGCACGACATATAACATCATTATTATCTATTCAATGAGCCATGTCACGAGCACCTCGATTAGTTTAATTGTTAAAAACCGAACTTAATTCTACTATGATTAGGATAAGTAGGTGATCATAAGCTGATGAGTAATGTAGGCATAGTGATTTGGATCAATTATTCAAAAACAATTTCCGCCATTCGAGGCCAATATGCATTGCTAAAATGCAACAACAAAAGATTTTAACAAAGTAGAAAGAAAAAGGGTCTCCGTAGTCAACGACGACACTTTGTCATTAAAAAAAAAATGAACATGGCAATGATGAAGCTCGATTCAAGTGCAAGCTATAATCAAATATCACTTTTTTCTTTTAGGAATATACGTGCAATTGAACTGAGAAAAAAGAAAGAAAGAAGAAAAAGGCCTCCGATAAGAGGAAGACCCACGAGAAGAAGAAGAAGACCAAGAGTATTACAAAAGAGAAAAGGTTGAATAAAATAGGACAAGATAAAATAAGGTTGTAAGGTGGGAGAGCATGAATATGGGAGGGCGATGACGAGAGGGAAATCGAAGGGGGGGGGTGATTCGTAGGCGGAAGAGCAAGAGCGATACGGATACAGACATACACAGAGAGACGGAGAGACAGGAAGAAAGAGATAAGGCAGATATAGAAAGAGATAAACAGAGGCAATGAGACAAAGAGAGAGAAAGAGAGGGAAGAGAGAAACAGAGATATAAAATATGGATGCCATGAGGGCTGTTGATAGTTGATAATAAAGACATTATGTCCGGGAGATTATTTCTATCACATATTTAGGCGAACAGTTCAAATCTAAATATTGTATAACCGTCAAAGTATTCGGTTTTCAATCCTTTCCACTTTTTCCAATATCGTACACAAATAATATGATTCGATTTTTACACTTAGCTACCCCCCCCCCCAAAAAAAAAGGACATCAAATACCCCTACAAAATGAATATTTCACTGAACTGCAAGCCTGCCAAAATGAAACGATTATTTTTCAGCATTGGTAAAAAAAAAAAAAAAAAAATGATGTGAGAAGGATGGCCGCCATGGCGACCAGAAGTGCAATGCCTCGTGCACGACATATAACATCATTATTATCTATTCAATGAGCCATGTCATAAACACCTCTATTAGTATAATTGTTGAAAACCGAATTTATTTCTACAATGATTAGGATAAGTAGGTGATCCTAAGCAGTGTAGAGAAACCGCGAGTATACAGTAATGTTGGCATAGTGATATGTTATAAATTATTCAAAAACAATTTACGCCATTCGAGGCCAATATGCAACAAAAGATTATGAAACTTCAAACTTGCTAAGCTCTACCCCAAAAACCTCCTGATCTCATTCCCCTTGTGACATCATCTGTCAGTCATCACCAGGAAGACAAAGGCAATGATGATGTATTGTACATTATGTATGGAAGCATGCAATTCTATTATGAACGTGTGCTGGGGGAAATTACATACCATTGTCTATTCTAGTATATTAATTTAGTCTGACATGTCTGACATAGCAACTTATATGTTGCTATTGTTTGTGGTATTGTAACATGTGGTCAACTTTGGCAAAGTTACATGCCACTTTCTCAAGTTAGCTAATTGATGACTGACAGATGATGTCACAAGGGAAATGAGATCTGGAGGTTTTGGGGGGTGGAGCTTAGCAAGTTTGAAAAACAAATATTTCAAAAAAGATTAACAAATCTATGAAAAAAATTAAGAAGTTTGCATATCAAAATATGAGATGTATGCAGGACTGTACACCAACAGGAATACACTTGTATTTCGATTTCATGGGCCCTTTAAACTCGAGAACGTCTGGGGCTCTGCACCACAATACGGGCCATAAGGCGGGTCCTTAGACCCCATCTAGAAAGGCTTGCGCTAACGCGCTATAGCAGCGCGCTTTGCGCAAACGTTGGTTGCCCCCCCCCCCTCCCTTCTCGGAAATCCTAGGTCCGTCGCCTCGTAATCATTCGTAGATAGATCCTTTATAATTTGTATGTATATGTATATCGCCAAATCGAGGTACACGTGAAAGTGGGCAGCTCTGTGATTGGTCCGATGATATACAACATCTATACACAGGAATCGAGCCAGCCATTGTCTGCGATGCTCCTTCAGCAGGAACATACCCGCTCTATAACATCTCAAACAGAAATCGATTTCAACCAGCTGCCAAATTTTAGTGCACTTCAGCATTTTCCATCTATTATTTGTGTGCAATTAAGCACCCTTCCACGAGTTTCAAGATACGAGCAGAGTACAATTTCTATTAAGGTAAGACTGGTCAAGGTTCAAATTTGTTTTTATCAAATGATTCGATGATGATAATCAATTGTATTGGATAAAGCTCACAAGAAATGAATGTCTTTTTTGTTAAGGACGGTGGGGAATCAACATTTCTTATTTCTTAGAAGTTTTAAGTTTGTTATGTCTACATAACATTAATGACCAAATATGGCATGTTTGGTTATTTAAAACATTAAAAGCATTCGCTTAACGTTCTTTATCAAATTTATTTCGTTATCCCCATCCTTATCTGTAAGCCAATCGAATAGTTTCAGGGCTTCATCTTCATTTTTCTACATCGTTTTTTCGTAAGAGTGAAAAAGTGGTATTACTTTTACTGTGCTGAATCCGTTGATTTTGTTTCTTTGTGACTATACAATAGATGCAGAGATATACATCCGCTGTTACCCTGAGAGGCATGTTCCTACTTCTCTGCACTTCATCCCTCATTGGTGAGAATTAGAATGGATTTAATTTTTCATATTTTAATTGATTCATTTAAATTAATAAAAAAATACGTCAACCCCAAAAAGATTGCGACAAAATATTTTTCAACCGATTCCGGTAGCGTTTGAAATGGCCGCCATTCTCCTAAAAATGACCAGAAGTGAGTTACTTTTGGTAATTTCTCTCGCTCTCTATTTCTCTCTTGCTCTCTCCCCTTTCTCTCTCTCTCTCTCTCTGTTATTATATTTATCTTACTTTTATTTTTACTTTTACTTTTTCTTTTTTTTTGTATTCCCTTTTAGTGTGTTTTACTGGTATTAGCTTTCGACCAAATCTGAATCTGAATCTGATTAAATGTATGTTTAAGATGTCAGGATATTCACTATTGTGCTTTGAATTATCATAAAGGTTTAGAGTAGTTTTATACTCAAAACGATTCCAAAGATAGCATCCTTTTTGTAATCCGAGATGGCCGACGAAAACTGAAATTAGCCATAAATCGTGACATATCCATTTTAGAGATGTAATTTTGATAACTATACCTAGGTTTAAAGCCCCACTGCACTACGTATAGCTACATGCGTCCTCTATACAGCCAACAATGCTTAAGCGGTATCCGTTGATCCCCCATGATGCCCTTTTTCTTATGTTAATAATTGAGAGATAATTAATTTGATGAGATAACCACCTGCCAGTTACCTTGCAGGGAGGTCTAATCCTTCCATGCCAAACCAGTGCAGAGGGGCTTTAAGGGTCTACAAATCCATTTAGACTGTTTAAAATGTGCAATTGCCACCAGAAAACCCGGAAATTCGTGATGGCGTCCAAACTTGTAGCTGATATCGTAACATAATCGGATTCGGTTTATTATTTACAATAGAGTTTTCAAGTGTAAAGGTACATTTTTAAGGGTAGAAATAAGAATCAGATGCACGAAAAATTACCATCAAGTATAAGTGTGGTTTTTAATAGAACAATGTCTCCAAGATGGCTGCCATTGTACCGTTCAAAGTGGCTGCCAAAACATTTACATTGGATATAAATCACTAGGTATCCCTCCCATGAGGTATCCCTCCCATGAGGTATCCCTCCCATGGTACTAGATACTTAAAGGAATAATAGTATGCTTGTTACTTAATTACTTTTGAGTGATGTTCCACTCTTGGTCATTGACACTGACTGCATAGACTTAGATTGTAATAGTTGTTCTCTTCTTCGTATAACTCTCTCATACTCTATTATATAATGAGTAGACTCTTTTGTCATGTTGCTCTTTTGTATTATATGACCCTGGATTCTAGGAGTATTCATGGTCCACTCTGGTACTTCTGGTTCTTTATCTTTATGTTTTGCCACTTAATGAAATGCAGTTATGTAAAGTGAACCTGTAAAGTTAAATAATAATCATTCTCTGTTATAACATACATGTATGGATATGTGATTAAGTACTGTTTCGCTCCAGTTTCGGATTGTCTCCACCTGTGTGTGCAAACATATTTATATATATATATATATATATATATATATATATATATATATATATATATATATGTATATTGTTGTTGTTGTTGTTTTTGGAATGGCGGTGCCCGAAATGTATCATGAAAGTATTGCCATTTTATGATGAATCTACTAATGTACCTGAATCTATTACAATAATTGTATCAAATTCTCATGAGGATAATTCAGAGGTCACCCAGAAAAATCATGATATTAGCTTCAAGAAATATTCAGAATTATCTATTAAGGGTCTGAAATTTGTTCATCTTAATATTGCCAGTTTACTTAAGAATATTGATGAATTGCGATCTATTGTTATGAAAAACCAAATTCACATTTTTGCATTCAATGAAACTAGACTGGATGGTAGCATCAGAAGTTCTGAAATTGAAATACCTCATTATTTCATTGTCAGAAAGGACAGAAATAGATCTGGAGGTGGAGTTGCTATTTATATACATGAAAGTCTTATTTATTCAGTTTTGGAGCACGATTCTCTTTCCCACCTTGAGGCCATACCTATTATTATTATTCGACTAAAGAATACAAAACCTATTATCTTTATTAACTGGTACAGACCTCCTAATTCAAAAAATGAAGTTTTAATTATTATGATGAACTTATTTCTTTTGTATCTGGATTTAACTGTCATCTGATAATGATGGGTGATACAAACTGTGATATCTTAAAACAAACTTTAAATTGGCAAACTAAGAATTATAATCAAATTAATAGCATATACTCCATGAACCAGGTAAATACCTCTGAATCCACTAGAATTGTAAATAGTTCCTCATCCTTAATAGACCATATAGTAACTAATTCCATTGATAAAATTAAGTCTTGGGGGGGGGGGGTTATTCACAGCGGCTTAAGTGATCATTCAATTAGTTCATTGTATGGAAATCCAATTGTAATAATAATGATATGAATGAAAAATACGTTAATGTTAGAAAGTGTACTAATGTAGATGTGGAAGCTTTTAAGTCCGATGTGAAAAAGCAGCCTTGGGGTGAAATTAAAGTATATGAAGACATTGATGAAGCAGCAAACAAATGGAAAGAACTTTTGATAAATGTGATAGATAAATTTATGCCTTGTAAAACTAAAAGAATTAGAAATCAACAATCCCCCTGGTTAAATGAATCAAATTTTTTTAATGAAAAATAGAGTAGGAGAAAAATATTTGGATCGAATATAGACGTTTGAGGAATAAAGTAACATTAGAAAATCGAAAACTTAAAAAGAAACATTTTACTGACAAATTATATGAATGTCAAAACAGAACTCAATCTTGGAAGGTTTTAAAATCACTTACTACAAATGACAGCTCTTCATCAACCATCCCATTCATTCTAATGACACCCGGACTGCTGCTAATAAATTCAATTTTCATTTTGCAAATGTAGCGTATGACGACTTAATCAATGATTTGTCCGAACAGCATGCAAACTATTATGTTAATACTTCTAATCCTGATAATTTGTTAATTTTACATACAGTAAATGAAGATGATGTTTTAAAGGAAGTTCTGAAGTTAAAAAACAAGAAATCTTTTGGTGTTGATGGTATATCCACATTTATCTTGAAAACTTGTGTAAACGAATGTCGATTCTAGATGGAAAAGTGCCAACAACATGGAAGATAGCTAAGGTAATCCCTCTACAAAAAGAGGGAACAAATCAAATCCTGATAACTGTAGACCAATTTCTCTTCTTCCTTGTATTTCTAAAATCCTCGAAAAATCGTCCTTATTCAGCTACTTAAGTTCATTCAAGTTAAGCTATGGTCACAAATCAGAGCAGCGACCGACCGATCAGTAGCCTGCTCGGTCGCTGCTGGAATTCGGGCATCGCCCAGCGATTAGGTCGGTGCCCGGGCGGCGACCGCCCAGGCACCGAGCGTATTTTGGGCGGCGAGTGAAAAGTGAGAAGGCGCCGACCAAATTTTAACTCCGCGCTAAAACTTCAGCGGCGACCGAGCGATGCCCTTAAAACGAGCGGTGCCTGGGCGGCCGCCGCTCGCTGGCCGGGCAGCCGCCGGGCAGAATTGGTTAAAAACTCGCCGCTCGGCCGCCGGGCAGGCTTCTTTTGGGTAATGTGACCATAGCATAAACAAAATGTTAGTACTTGAGCAATCAGGATTTAGAGCTAAGCACTCAACCACAACGGCATTGTTGAAAGTAACTGACGACTGGCTCCAAGCCACGAATAAGGGACATTACACCGGGGCGGTATTCATCGATTTACATAAAGCCTTTGACATGGTCAATCACGAGCTACTTTTATCTAAGCTAGCTCGGCTCGGTATAGTTGGTAATCTTTGGACTGGTTTTCAAGTTATTTGTCGAAAAAAAAATATTCACTACTGTTTTAAATAATACATTTTCGGATGAATATTCTATTAACAACGGGGTGCCCCAGGGGAGTTTGATTGGGCTAATTCTCCATGTATTATTTATTAATGACTTAGCTTCTGTATTTGACAAATGTGATTTTCATTTTTATGCAGATGATACTGTTTTATATTTCTCTGATAAAGATGCAAAAGTTGTTGAGACAACTTTGAATTCCGAACTTACCAAAGTGAGTACATGGATGAATAGAAATAAGTTGAAAATAAATTGTGCTAAAACTGTATGCATGTCTTTTGGAACAAGACAAATGCTAGCAAGGCACGATGTTTTAGATTTAAGAATTCAAAATACGTATATTAAAAATGTAGAAACAGGAAAATACCTTGGAATTTTTATTGATAAATAGCTTAAGTGGAATTTTCATATTGAACAAAATAATGTGCTCTAAAATTGGTAAAATGATAGGTTTTCTTGGTAGACTTAGACATTCTGTAAATGAATCTATTTAAAAAATTGTTTATTCCTCAACTATTCTTCCCCATTTTGATTACACCGATATAATCTGGCAGTCTGCCCCCTCAAAAAAAATATATACTATGTTGCAAAAACTTCAGAACAGAGCAGGAAGAATGATATTGAAAATCAATCCATACTCTCATATTTCCACTTAGTCATATCCATGAAGTCTTAAATTGGAAATTACTAAGTGTCCGCCAAGAAGAACATATATATATTATGATGTACAAAATTTTTAATAATCTTATTCCTGAATATATCAAACGTCCCATACTAATCAAAGAAGACAGGTACCTTTTCCGTTTCATAGGTAATCTAAGTCTCCCTAGACCAAGAACCAATAATTGTAAAAGAACATTTTATTACAGAGGAGCTTCATTGTACAACAAATTACCAGCTAATGCCCGTAGTGCTTGTACGATTCAAAATTTCAAATCCAATCTGACAACTTTTTTTTTTTTACAGTATCTTAGAAATGTGCTCAATAATCTGTTTACCTCTCTTTCCTTTTACTTATTTGTTCAGGGTTCGTGCGGTTCTGTATCCCTTATAAAATCCACTGAATATGAATTCTAAATGTAAATTGAATATATTAGACTCGAAAATATATTATACGTGTTTAGTTATATCGTTTATGTTTTGTTTAATGAAATGTTTATATTGAATTTATATAATTCTAATTTCCCCATGATTGTATAAAATATCTGATTTTATGTAATAGCTTTTTTATCCGGACCCCATGGAAGAACAGGCGTATTTTGTTAATACACCTGAAATGGGCTATCCGCTGTATATCTCATTTATGTATGTATTTGTATGTTGTGATGATTTTATACGGAAATAAAAACAAATAAACAAACAGATGTAATATTAGTGTTTTTACATTACTTTCCGGATTTAAAACTATATAAAAAAAAACAAGATCAAGTTGATATGTGCCCTGAATGGTGGGCAGGAAAGCTGAAGAAATGAAACCGATGTAGTGTAACAAACAGCCGCCAAATTTAAACTATTAAATAATTTAAACGATGTAAGTTACATTTTTATGTTACCATGAGGGTATATCTGTTAGTTGTAAGTGAATTGTAGCGTTAAAGGGATACATTATTTTGTAGGCGTTATTAAGACATTTGGCCATAACCCGTTCTGGATTTCAATACCTCAGCGGTCACCCCGCTGTCACTACTAATCATAGTCTACTCTAGTCGTACCGGTATATACAAACTTCTCACTGCGACTTTTTGAATTTCTTTTATCAGTTTTATCAACTAATATCAACGATTATCAACATTGGTGATTATTATTGCCGTGGAAACATCTTCACTGTGATTTTAGTTGGATTTTTAGTGGTGGATATGATCTTTTTGCCTGTTTTACTTCTAGACGATTTAGAGAGCGTATGGGCCAAGCAACTTTCATCATAGTCCCATATGCATGGATGTTTTTGGCTTTTATCATCGCCAGAACTGGTGACCCTATTTTACCTTCTATTCTTGCCTGAATTAGTAATTCATTTGAGCAGTGTTATTTAATCTTTACTGATCATTAGCAAGTGAGATTAAACGTGTTCCTGGAAAACGGATAAAACTAAGCCCATCTCCAAATTGAAGACTAATATGGATTCCCTGGCTCTGATCATTTCAGATGTAAAATGCCCAAACAAGCAACGATTTCTAGTATAAACACCATCTTATCTCATTTACTCAAAAATGATATCACTACTGCGGTACTTGATGATGAACTGGTGGATTATCTTACATGTGAATTGGTATCCATATATCTTCAGTTAAACTCGGATATTGCCCGTCATTATAGTATTTTAGCAGTAAAAAATTGCCGCCATGACATTGACAGTGCTAAATTACATGAGCCGACTCTCCATGACAACGGTTGTCAAACGGATTACTCTACTACCCTTGGCAATCAATGTGTTGATTCGTATGCAAATCCTGCCTCAACTGACAATAGCTGCCAAACGGATTCCCTGTCTGATTACTCATCTCGCCCAAAGGATCCTCCTGTTGTTTACTCGAGTGTGAAGGATCCCCCTTCCACTGACTCACATACAAAGCCAACTGCAACCTCTTGTATGTATACAAATCCTGATTTGAATGAAAAGTTGAATGACCTCTCAAATGATTTAAAGATGATGCAACTTAAGGTCAATGAACTTTTAGTTGGGCTGCACTCTGGTAAATCCACTGACATACACAGCGACTGTGTCGAAGAGTCTGATGCTATAGTACAACCATTAGATCCAAATTGCTCCGATGAGGAACCCTTGCAAACTGACCCACCTACCCCGACCCCTGTCATTTCGTCACAAGGTGACATTAATCATGCCAAATCTGTTGTCGATTTGCAGATCGACGCTTACAGAAACAGACAAAAGCAGACTTACAAGAAATTGAATAGTAGAAATGAAGATACTACTAATGCTAAATCGGGAAGTGACACTAATGTGACTAAAACCACCCTTGTGATTGGGGATTCAATAGTGAGGCATCTTAACCCATGTCACTTACAACTACGCTCATCCACTTCCAATTTTCTTGTGACCCCCAAAATTACCAAAACGTGGGGGGAAAGATCATTTGCATACTCTAGTCCTAAATTATGGAATGGCCTTCCTGAAGACATCAAAAACTGTTTATCTTCTGATTCTTTCAAAACTCATCTCAAAACATTCCTTTTCAAGTCTTGATCGTTTTTCCTGTTTACACGCGCCTTGAGCACTCCACAGAGTGGATTTGGCGTGATATAAGTTACATTATTATTATTATTATTATAACTGAGAATGTACGAGTTTTCTATATAATATACTAAGACCTTACTCGGTGCTAGAGTAGAAAATATTTTTGAAAATGCTCATTTTCTTACAAACAAATATCTTGCAAGTGAAGTTATTCTACACGTCGGAACAAACAACCTGGTCAACACTGACCCAAGCATGTTAGTGACACAGATTGAATCTCTTGCCGATCAGATCTTAGTGAAATGCCCTACTGTCTTAACGATCGCTCTGAGTTCAATAATCCCCCGAAAAACTTTCCAAAAAGAGCTTGTATGGAAAACGTAAGAGGCAAACTGGTTACTTGACCAGCTAGCGGCTAGAGGCGGATGGAAATTCATTGAACATGACGCCATAGATCCTGAAAAGCATCTCGCAAGTGACGGCATCCACCTTAATGCTGAAGGTGTAAGATTAATTGGTTGTGCGATCTCAGATGACGTACATGGAGTTTCTCAGTCTTCGATCATGATCATGAGACCCGGCTTCCCGCCTTATAAATTAAGTCACGGCACATCATCCCCGGCGCATGATCTGTATGCAGATGTAACGGCTACATCTAAACATGATGGTGGACATGGAACTGTACTAATTCCATCTATAACTATGAATACTAGACCAACAATGACCATGAACAGTTATACCGGATGCTACAACTGCGGTGAACTGAATCACAAACAGAAAAGTTGTAGATATGAAACTAAATTAAAGTGCAATTCCTGTTTTCGATAAGGACATAAAGCTACATTTTGCAGTAACCGTCAACAATTTTGAGAAAACGGCAAAGAAGACTTTGCCTCCCCAGTACACTCATCCGGTGACACTCCTCAACCTTATATATTCTCAGGATCTGAACAGTTACAATCATCTTTGCATGATATTAAAACCCAAATTGAATGCTGTACTGGACTGAAATTAGCTCATCTTAATGCATGTAGTCTATATCCTAAAATAGATGAAATACAATTTATTCTCATAACACTTGATCTGGATATCTTATGTATATCTGAAACTTGGCTCCACGATCAAATCAAAGATCAAATGGTTTCAGTGGAAGGCTATGATATTATAAGAAAAGATAGGATAAACAAAAGAGGAGGTGGTGTTTGTCTTTATATTAAAAAATCATTAAATGTGATTGATCGGGAAGCTTTCCATTACTGAATATGATATTGAAATGGTTCTTATAGAATTGAAATGCGAGATTATAAATATCCTCGTTTGTTGCTTGTACCGCCCGCCCAACTCAGGCCCTGAATACCCGGACACCTTCTCGAATATGTTAGAGAGTATCATAATGGAAAATAAGGATTTGATTATTCTTGGTGATTTCAATGTTGATTATAGCAGTGGAAATGATACAGCAATCCACTCCTTAGAATATCTTTTTGCTTTGCATCAGCTTATCCACAAACCAACACGTGTAACTGCATCTTCTTCAACTTGTATTGACCTGATTCTCACTACAATGCCAGATTCGCATATTATTAGTGGCGTTGGTCAGATTTCTTTAAGTGATCATTACATGATATTTACGTGTGTAAATTGTAAAGTAAATAATTCTGGTCACAAAATGGCCCGTTTCAGATCATATAAAAAAAATTGAGTTTGAGAAATTTCTGTACGATGTTAGCTGTTGTGATAGTCTTGTGAAGGATTATAACCTACAAACGGAATATCCATCTAATGACATTTTGTTTTCCTGGATGAATGCATTTAAAAAAAATTGTAACAAACATGCATCCATTAAATGTACTCGTGTTAAGAATAAATATAACCCATGGATAACACCAGACATTGTAGCCTCTATGAACAAAAGAGATTATCTTAAACGTAAAGCTAAATGTGACGTTTCCTTCAATGAATTCCGTAAACAAAGGAATACTGTACTGAGTGATGTTCGAAAGGCAAAGACTGATTATTATAAAACGGTTTCTATCAAATTTCAAAATGACCCCAAGAAACTTTGGAGTGAACTCCATCGAGCCACTAGTAATTCAAAATATGAAGATAATGCTCATAATGACTTAAGTTCTGATGAACTGAATGATTTTTTCATTAATATAGGCCAGGATATCACGAACTCCTTTCTTTAAGAATCATTATGTTGGAGAAATCCAAAGTGTCTTTGTGAATTGAAATTTATTGAAATTTCGGAAGATGATGTTTTGAAATTGTTATAAGAAAACTACCAACAAAAAGCAATTTAGATGTATTAGATATTGACAGCAAGTTACTAAATATTGCTGCGCCATTTTTATCAAAAAAACTAACTACTATTTTCGACTACTTATTAAAGAATGGATTTGTGTTTACCAACTGGAAATATGCGCGTGTCACCCCTATCTATAAGGGAAAAGGAGATAAGAGTGTTTTTTTCAAACTATAGACCAATTTCTGTTGTATCCCATTTAGCTAAAATTCAGGAGAAGCTGGTTCTAAAGCAATTTAGTTCGTATTTACTCCAGCATGATCTTATAACACTTGAACAATCAGCATTCTTGAAAGATCACTCCACTGTTACGTGCCTACACAGAGTAATAGATGATTGGTTTGAAGCATTAAATGCTCGTGAAGTTGTTAATGTCTGTTTCTTTGATATATCTAAATGCTTTGATGCTATATCTCACGAATTGTTACTTTTAAAACTACAATACCATGGTGTACAAGGTACAGAATTGCGCTGGTTTAAAAGCTATTTAAGTGGAAGAAAACAAGCTGTAAATGGTAAACTGTCTCAACCAGGTGACTATCGAAATTCCTCAGGGTGGGGTACTTGGCCCCACTTTTTTCCTTCTTTATATTAATGACAATATTCAAAGTGTATATGCTGGCTCATGTAGTATTTTTGCAGATGATGTAGCAATTTATACTACTGGTAAAACTGTGAATGAAGCTGAGTCTAAATTACAGATTTGCATCAACGAATTAGAGAAATGGTATAATAATAATAATAGATTAAAGATTAATATTGATAAAACTCATGTTATGGTTGTATCCTCGAGAGCTAATTGCAACCAAAATGAACTAAACGTATATTTAAATGGCACCAAACTAAAACAGGTTAATTCGGCGAGATATCTAGGTGTTAATATGATTGTCATTTGACCTGGCATGAACATGTCAAACAAGTGTGTAAAAGCCTTGCTTATAAACTTTTCTTATTACGAAGATTAAGTAACACGCTAAGCACGTCCCTGCTAAATACTTATATAAAGCAACCATTCAACCATGTATTGATTATGCATGCTCAGTGTGGGGAAACTGTTCACTTAAATACCGTGATTATATTCGTCGCATACATAAAAGAGCTTCCCGTATAGTGTCGAAACATTATGGTTCACGTGATATCAGCGTCTCTAAACTATTTAAAGATTTGAAATGGCAAACTTTTGAAACTAGGAGAGATTATTGTATTAATATGCTTATGTTTCGATGTATACATGGTAATGCTCCAGTAAGACTATGTAATGAAATTGAAATGTTCTGTGATAGACATGGTTTCAACACTCGCAATTCTGACTCACTCAATGTGGTCTTACCAAAACCAAATACGGAATTATTCAAGCAATCGTTTAGATATTCAGGCCCGAAAACATGGATTTCTCTCTCAAATGAAATGCAAAATCATCATACTCTTTCCTCTTTCAAAAATAATTATAAACGCACATTTTTCTGAAATAAAAAATTAAGTTTTACATGTTCTGGCCCGCCGTACTCTATAATCATGATAATAATTGATCACAGTTTGTTTCGATTTCATTTTATGTAATATATTTATATTTATGTATTTATTATATATTGTATATAAGATGGTTTCTCATGAATAATATTTATATGGATTATTGTATTCGTATTTGCACTTGTTATCTAATTCTAACCATGGGGATTCCTAACCGTCTTTATTGTTGCTATTTTATTTTTTCACTCAACAAATAAGATTGGTCATTCATTAACTTCTTTCAAACGAATTTCTAATATTGTGTTTTTCTTGCATTTTAAAACATTTTGTGTATTTTGTTTGATGTTAAGAATAGAATCCCATTGGTTAGAAGCGGAAATGTTTAATCATGTTAACAGGACATCGATGAAAAACAGCTTTGCTGACTCGATTGTTTCTTTTTTATCCTGTATAAATATGTCTAATAAATAAATAAATAAATAAATATAGTAGCTTCTCGATCTTGCACACGAACCACAGATTCTCTGTCCGCGTTGAGATTGCGAAAACTTCCTAATGAGATCGATGACGGGTAAATTGAACAGCAGCCACTACGACCCAGACCTTCGTCTACCATTTACTTTATTAGGAAACGGAAACCATCTTGAATGCTACAATGGCGAAAATCTTGGATTCCATCTTGAAACATAATGATAACCAAAGTTATTAATTACATTTTTTAATATCAACTCACATTTTAACGAAAGGCATTTCTTATATGATTATTAATTCTCTTTTGGGGATTTTAGGGATTATACCGTCATTTTGACGCAATCTTGGATCTCATTATGATTCCTGTCTGCTAAAGGACAAACTGGGGTTAGACGCCAATACCGTTTGGGCTAATGATTCAATACTAATTTCAAATGCCGCAGGCTATCTTGGAGGGCAGCTTCGAAAAATCGCTTGAACGCACCCTTACTTAATAAAAAGACAAACATGAAACGCTGAAAAAGATGCGTTTTGTATCATTCTACAAGATCACGGTCGCTAAAATTCGATTGAACGAACGGATATCTCAATCATGATAACATGACGTCATTATCGTGGCCTGTTCCGTCATGTTATTCCTTGTTTTCCTAATAACATTTACTCTCTCTGTTTTTTATTATGATATTCTTTGTTTTTCCATCTTTCATCTTCTCCATTATCTTTCCATAATCTATTCATTATCGTTTCCTCTTTCTGTCTTTCCGTAGGTAATTCTTTGTTTCTTCCTTTTATTCTTATGTTATTCTTTCTTTTTATCATTCTTTGTTTTTTTCCTTCTATTATACCTTTTTTTATGTAATTCTTTGTTTTCATCGTTCTATCATTTTTTCCCTACCATTCCTTATGTTATTCTCTGTTTTTTCATCTTTCATCTTCTCTTCTATCTTTCCATTATCTATTTCTTATCAATTTGTCTTTCTGTCTTTCCTAATGGTTATTCTCTGTTTTTTCATCTTTCATCTTCTCCACTATCTTTCCATTATCTATTTTTTATCAATTTTTCTTTTTGTCTTTCCTAATGTTATTCTTTGTTTCTTCCTTCTTTTACCTTCTTTTATGTTATTCTTTGCTTTTTCCTTTTATCACCTTCTCTTATGTTATTCTTTGTTTTTATCATTCTATCACTTTCTCTTATTTTATTCTTTGTTTTAATCATTCTATAACTTTCTCTTTCTATCTTTCCTCATGTTATTCTTTGTTTCTTCCTTCTATCACCTTCTTTTATGTTCCGATTCCAGAAAGCGCGCGCCGAAGTTGACCTATACTTCCTGGGTCAAACTGCGCAGTGTGATGCGCAGGTGATGGGCTCGAAATGAGCTAGAATCAGCGTTGATGAAAAATCGCTTGAACGCTCTCCCGTAGTAACCGTGTTTTGTAACGGCGTTTTGATTTGTGATTCATGTTTGTGATTCTAGCTTTAAAAAAATCGCTTGAACGCAACATATCAAGGGCGAAATCTATTGAACGAAAGAAATCAGAATTATATTTTTTATTCGATTCCTCGCGAAGCAAAGGATCTTGTTTGTTGTGTACTGTAGGCCCTTACAAGTCAACTTTTCACATTTAGTGTATTTAATGACTTATTGTAATACTGTATATTTTGATGTGTTTTAGCTCACGCACGGGGGTCTACAAACATGGCCGATGAAGTGTTGCACACGGAGGATAATCATTGCAAGCCGATTCTTGTAAATGGTGAATTGATGCCTACAGAGCCAGAGTACATGCCGTCGTTTCCCGTCTCATTGAAGGGTATTAAACGAAATTTCGTTTGCAAGTTAGCTGGTGAGTTTTAGGTTTATAGCGATGATCTTAACACTTATGATAATGTCAGCCCAACTGGTAGCCTGATTTAAAATATCATAAATCATTGGAGTGAGACCTTTATGAATCAGAGAGGAGTCAATGTCGAAACATTTTCAGACGTAGAAATATGCAATAGTAAATGAAAAATTGAACGAGGCGGAACAAAGGTTAGGCGTTATGAATCATGATTTGTTTTCTTCAAGTTTTCTCTCCCCCCCCCCCCTCCCCCTGTCTTTCTATTTTACTTTTACTTTTGCTTTCAAGTATATAGAATATGCTACAACATCAAGCATTATCCGGCTTTCGGCAGCCGCCCAGGCGTCAAAATCTAGTATTGAATATAATGTGATAAATTGTCCCGTAAAATTTGTACGGAATTGCGACAAGTCCCCCACATAATGATTTCATTCAAAAAGGCTTTTATCGTTAATATTTTTATTTTTTTCTTTAGCACCGAAAACTGTTTCTACGACACCTCCAACCACATCAAGACCTACACATTTCGGTAAGCAACTTACAATGCACTCACCCCCTCTCTGTCTGTCTGTCTGTCTCTGTCTGTCTGTCTCTCTCTCTCTCTCTTCCTCTCTCTTCCTCTCTCTTCTAAATACTTCCATTTCCCTTCTTTCTTTTCATTACCATGGCGTTTATGTTATCTTTACAGATCTTGAAATAGTAAGCAAAATATGTAATTATGTGGGTAAACACCTTTGGTAAATATTTCCCTTCTTTATCATTATTGTCATGGTAAATTTTGCCAAAGAACTTGATCCGCCCCTCATGCAATGGGGAACTTTGATAAGAGCTTCGCATCATTATTCTCTCAGTTTCAATTTTGTATATTGCTTCATCTTCTTTTATTAGTAGAGCAATTTATTGCCCACTATATAGGTCAACTTAACATTGTACTACCTTGACAAGTATACTTCAAAGGCCGTACGGCAGCCGCGGTTTGAGCTCAAACCTCCTTTTGTTCTTTACAAACCTGTTTGTAAAAAACGCGTAAAACGCGTCATAATATTATGACGTACGAAAACCAAGGTTTGTCGACAAACCTCCTTTGTGAATTCGGGCCAATAGAAACATTATTATACGGGACAGCCAATACTCAAGTTTTGACCATATTTCATTTGAATGAATACAGTAACAACATTTATGTCTAATTGTTTCTTTACTGTTATTACAGAATGTACATAGGTTATCTGTAACCAATTTAAATCTTAACAAAGCATCTTTCATATAAATAATTCTATTCAGTATCTTGAACTGAAACCACCTCATGTTTGCGTCGACAGTTGAATAAAAGGGAAGTATATATAGGTAATAAAAACTCCATATGAGTGAATGAGCACCAGGGTCTTTAAAAAGACTTGTTCCAAGTTTTGGCTTAAGGAACCAAGGACGGTGATCCCGGGGGACGGGGGGGGGGGGGGGGGCACGTGTAAAGGGGTAGTCACTTCCGTCACCTTCACCCCTCTCGTTCACAATGCTCCCTCGTACTGGCGTAATGATGGGGGGGGGGGGCTTGGGGGTAGTTGCCCGCCTAATAAAATTCAAACGTGGTTTATTTCTGATTCGATACCAGTGATTTACGAATGTTGTTGAAATGGCATGGTTTTTCCCTGAGCCTACAATGGACCCTACAATGGGCCCTAAGGCGGGCCCCTGGATGCTCATCTGACCGTTATCAAATGGCTAAAAACCTTGAGCTTCATGAGGCTACGCCCCTTGACCCTACGTCAATTAACGTTCTACTTGCCTTGCTCTACCTGATCGTAAATACTTTAACCCCCCCCCCCCCACCCCACTTTGAAAAACGTTCCGCGGGGCCCGCATGTAAGATGTAAGAGCGGGGTTAATGCGGATTTTTTTTCTGCACCCCCAAACGTTTCTGCTCATTTATACGCCGCTGCTCCCTCGTCCCTCGCATTTCGTCCCCCCCCCCCCCCCCCCTGGTCATGAAAAGAAATCGCCGGCCCTGGGAACCAATGTGGATCAGTCCATATGCATGCGCTTCTTTAGTATAAAATCCTTTTAAAAGTTAAATTGTGCCTCGTGCTTTAGTGCTTCATTGTTTTAAATGGCGCAATGTAACCAGGCTTTCACAGAACCTTGTTTCAATCGACAGGATAACCTTTTATTATTTTAGACAGTCTCTTAACTTCTTGTCTCATGATATTTAAGTTCTCTCTGCCCACTTGTCCACTGCACCATTTGACACACGTAAGATGCATAATGTGTTTATCTCGAATAGAGTTCGAAAATTCGAAGGTTAACCCAATTACAAGAAAGAACATTTCTGATGATGAATATCAAATATATTGCAGTCTCTCTATGTCTCTCTCTTTCCCCCTTTTTTTTGCACATCATACGTGTTGCGCTTATCTGATTCTCTCTTAAATCTAATGTTCACTATAGAAATTGAAATCTATATGTTTTCTATTATGTTCTATATTTAAACGTCTTCGTTCAACTTAAATTCGTTTTCAGCATCCACTGAAGCAACAACCAATTCTATAATGGACTCGACCACATCAAATCCCACTACAACTACAAGTAAGCATGTTACCTTTATCTCTCTCTCTCTCTCTCTCTCTGCCTTTTTTTTTCTCTCCCGATTTCTATTTTACAGGTTTTCTCACTTCCCTTCTCTCTCTCTCTCTCTTTCCCCCTCTCTCTCTCTCTCTCTCCATTTTCTCTCTCCGTCTCTCCATCTCTCTCTCTCTCTATTTCACGTTAACTTTCACGTATGTAAAACGAGCAACAACGTGAAGCAACATCTTGCATTTGGGAGCCGCCGAGTTGTCAAAAACCTGTGAATTAAATATCATGTGATCATTTGTCCAGTAAATATGAATTTAAATGTATTGTGCCCCCCCCCCTAGACTGTGTCATCAGGGCCCTATCTTACAAAGAGTTGCGATTGATCCAAATCAATCGCAAGTCCTCTAATCAATTTGCAGTCTTCTATCTCTTATGTATAATAGTTGCGATT